>NW_027210632.1:1167500-1312500 GCF_029030835.1 Brachyistius frenatus
ACTTGTTCGCTCCACCGCAGCCATTTCACAACTCTTCTGTTGCTACCCAGCCTCTCCAAGCTGTTCTCCCCCGCCTTTTTCCTCACCTCTCGTCCTATTGGCCACCGAGCCAGTTTCCTGCCAGGCCCCAGGGCTCATTTCCTGTTTGTCCTGGCGCAGGGGGCAACTTGTCCAGAGAGACCAACTGCTTGGTCGCTTCCAGCTGTGAGCACTTGGCACAGCTTGGCATGCGAAGCCAGGTTACACCTCCAGAGAGCCGCGCACACACACACACACACACACACACACACGCACGCACGCACGCACGCACACACACACACACACACACACACACACACACACACACACACACACACACACAAAGTGCTGCCATCTGCCCTCTACAACTATGGGCCACAAGGTAATGTGATGTAAGATGATAAACGAGCTAGTTTAGCCTGATGTAATCATAAAGTACGTGTGCCGAGTATGTGTGCGCGCGCTGACGGCAATTGGCAATAAAAAAATAAAAAAAACCGGTCCTGTTTGACAACCTTCTGTTGGTTCCGATTAATCACAAGCCAACCTGAGTTGCCAACCACCAAAGACAGATAGCATTTGGTTTTAACTGGATTTCAACACCCAAAAGCCCACAAGATCACCTGACTTGTCGCAGTCATTACTTATAATTTGCAGCCGTAGTTCAGGTTAAATCTAATGAATCTAATGACTTACAATTTGGGTGCTGAATCCAAACACGTCGCAATCCTGTTTTCACCTTCAGAATGACACCGCGGTGACACAGCCGAAGGCTTGCCGCTTAAAAATGAGACACGCGTTAGCTGCTAGTTAGATGTGTAATACTTCAAAGTGTCTGCGCCCTTGTCACCCCTCCCCAACACCACCTCTCACTTTAGGATGCAGCCACAGAGAGAGAAAAAAAAAGAAAAAGTGATTTCCTCTCAGTGACACAATTAGTGTGATAACACCGTTGTTAATGAGACCTGAACACTTTCCAGAGAGGTGACATTCATACTGTTGGATAATTACAGAGAGTCAACCTGGCAAACCTGATGTCACCAACACACCGAGAGCCAGCCGACACACACACACACAAATATGCGAGAACACACAAAATGAGAGCACAATGGGAAGAGAATTATGAAGGTGTGTGAAACAAGATGTGAGGTTATGAAAATAGACAGCTGGAAGCAAAGGAAGGCAGGAGCGCGACAAAGTGTGTGTGTGTGTGTGTGTGTGTGTGTGTGTGTGTGTGTGTGTGTGTGTGTGTGTGTGTGTGTGTGTGTGTGTGTGTGTGTGTGTGTGTGTGTGTGTGTGTGTGTTTAGAGGGGAGAAATGGTGGAAGTGATGTGAGCCGAGGTGAAATTAGAGTAATTGTTTTTTGTTTTTCTCTCGTCAATGATTTGATGAAATAATCTTTCTTTTGCAGCAAGTCTTTGTCTCAATGTATTTGAGAACAGACTAAAAAAAAGTACGAAAAATATGTGAGGTCCGATGTCTAGTTTCTAGGACTGACCCCCAAATAGTCGACTATTTAACTAACTAGTTAACTAGTTAAGTCTACCTATTAGTCGCAGATAGAACAAAACAAAAAAAGGAACTCACTGTCAGTGACGTAATAAATGAGTGACAGAAACATCTGTTACCTGGCAAGTTTCCCATTTAGGAAGGTGGACTTGTGGGTAATCTGATGACGTGTACGCTGGGTTCTTGTTGTGGGAAGTGAGTCACTCTCAGAAGTGACATTAGCAGCACGTAGCCACAGGTAGTGTGAAGTGCATGCTGACAGCAGTGATTGAGTTACTATCATCAGCCATAAAGTGTCCAGATAAACCCAAGTTTCAGTTTAACAGATGAAAAAAAAAAAAAAAAGTTTCCAATACACACACCAAAGGGTGCAGGTTGTCCTATGCTCTGACCCGGAAGCTGTTAGACTAAAATAAAGTTCAGTATTCTTGCTGAATCATTCATTCAGAATCATTGCTGCTTTTGCTGTTTTGTCATTAACTGGTGGCTGCGTGTGTTTGTAAAAGTTATATTTCAAAAGCTGAATATAACGGTTTTGTATTTTTCTGTCATCATATACTTAAGGTATGAAATAGTGATCTGAAAAGTACTTAAACCTGTCAAAATGAAAAGGAGTCAAGTACAAAGTACAAAGTGTCGATCTGAAATGTAGTGGAGTATAAAGTAGCATCAAATGGAAATACTCACGTAAAGTACTTCTTGATTATCCTCAAGTTGAGTGCTGGAGTAAATGTACTTAGTTACTTTCCACAACTGCTCATTAGTCTCCAAAAAAAAGCAAATCAATGGAAAGTCCTCCAGTGTCATCAGAACATAGTTCTAAGAAGTTACAACGTTTTTGTTTTTCTTCTTTCAAGTGCAACACAAAGCTCACTCACTAAACGCACTGAGCTTCAGCTTCACCAACGATAAGGAACGCTTTGGGCCTTAAAATCTATCACAATGTTCTCATCTCCCAATATCTGCACTATAAGCTGTGTTTCCATACATCAACTGGCAGACCCCAAGGCTGTTGGAGAGATAATGTAAGTCCTTGACATCAAATGAATACAGTTATTAATACCATATCTGCCTACATGCAGACACATAATGATCCACTTGCCCTGAGGTAAGATGGTGTCTTGTATGAGGAAGCTTCCAGTGTTTAATGTTGAATGAGGCCATTGCATCGCATTAACTGCTGCCAATATCTCTATACACACACACACACACACACACGACAAACCGTCCTCACGGACGCCCCTCGTCCTGGCCTGTGGGGCGTTTGCACAGCACAGATGTGAGTGAGAACGTGCGAGTCGACATGTGCGCAGCTGGTGACTCCATACTCTACACTCGCGTAACCACGGCAACGTCATAGAGATGCACCGCTGGCTGGTGTGAGGGTTGTTTGTTTGTTTGTTTTTTTACTCCACGGCGGTCTTATTCCACAGTGATAAGCATGCAGATGAGGAAGAGGGCAAAGGGAATCATAGCTGGAGCAAAACAGGATGCTTTTCTGGGAGATCTTGTAATTTACAGCCGCTGACGAGACGGGTGCCCACACAACAAGCAATCTGGAAAACGCGTGGCGTTAACACGACAAAGGCAAGTTTGCCGAAATGTATGCATTGTTTTGAATGCAGGTGGCCTTACCAACACAAACTCGGTACTCTCCGTTTTTAACCACTAATTGGTACGTTGCCGGAATTTTCATCTCATGCATGCAATTCTCCCGTTCTCTCTTGTATACCTCCAGTGTGTCGGCGGTTTATCATTATCCATAAGATAATCATCTATTCGTAATCATTTGCTTACATATTCATTTATCTTGTAGTGACAAATGTCTCTACTCAGAAACTAGAGATACGTGCCTGTGAATTTTAATTGGACCGTGATAATCTGATTCAATCTGCGCCCAGTTTAACACACGTGTGTGCGTGTGCGTGTGTGTGTGATTCATGACCTTGGGTGAGAAGTCAGAGGCAAAGCACTTCTAAGATCATGTGTTCAGTGTGCGCTCAGTCTTTACATGGCTGTAAAATGATGAGATTTTACAAGTATGTTTAACTGATCAAACAAATGAGGGTTTTTTTTGTGTGTGTGACTACACTATTAAAGAAGGTGACTGTCTCCATATTATGCTGTACAACATTTTCCTCATCAACCTCCAAGTGTTTTGCGTTTCTCTTTAAGTCCTAAGTGTAAGCGTTTTGTTTGTTTTTTCTTTTCCCCCACGACATCAGTGCGTACACTCGATGAAAGCTCAGTGTTCACTGTTTCATCGCAATAATGCAATCTTATTGTTCAACTATGAATGCAGCACACACACGTCGTCGAATGTATTAAAATGCCCTAAGTGCCTCGGCACAATTGCTTGGCCATTAAATAAAGTGCGAGGGTAATTCAGTTCATGTTGTTCCACGTTTTCTATGCTGCTGTTTGGTTTTCCGTAGCTGCATGGTACATGTGATGCGTAACACTGGCTGCAATTCAAGTCCTCTTAATGGAGAAGTGCATCCAGCACGACTCCGCTTCAGTCATCAGTTGCTCCGATTACATATTAGAACGTAGCTACTGCTTTCACTACATTTTTATGCATTACATATACATACATACATACATATATATACATTTATTTTTTTATTTTTTTTGGTGTGTTTTAAACAGCCTTTTTAAGACATGTTTAAGACTCCTCAGATCCCCAGACACGTGCTTTTTCTCAGTAAGCTTTCACAAATGTAGAGAACTGGGAACTTTCCCCCACAACGCTTTTCCTTATGAAGAGCAACTGGTTTCTGCCAAGAGCACCGTTTTTAATTATACACACACTGTTTAGTCGGCTTTTAGCGAGTAAGAGCTTTATATCGCTCTTTTTTCCTTTTGACATGTTGCATTGTTATAAAAAAGTTTGTCTCCGCCGCACGGCCAGCCACTTAACACGCTTCACGATGTGAGTAAAATTTGGTTAAAGTGAGAGATTTACAACGTGCCTTTTTTCAGATTATAGTTATGTATTTTGCCTTTGTGCCTGTAAACTGTGCTTTTGAATAAACAGCCCTTTTGAATTATACCATTATACGTACGTACGTATGTATGTATATGTATACATATATAGACATATATACATATATATACACTTCAGTAAAACATTAGTATTTGACGCCCTCAAAATGAGAAGGGGTTGATATGTATTATAAAACCAAAGCATACGCAGGTTATGTGTCAAACTCTGATTTCCTGCATTAAAGAGGTTTAAAATGACACGTAGCCAGCAGATGAAGTCTGCTTCATACAGGCTGCCTGCCTCCTTTCATTAACACATACAAACATTTTGTACTTGCGTAAATCGTCCAATCTATTCAAGGCCTTGTAAAATCTGCCTGCCTAATGTGTAAGACCCATTTGGGAACCGAGAGAAAGTTTCCTGAGATGTAAGTGAGGGATCAGTCCATTAAGTCATTAGTGTGTAATCTGTGGGCTTAGTTCGGGAAAGAAAAAAGAAAAAAGAAAAGAAAAAAGAAAAAAAAACATGAGGGGGAGAAGTAATAAGTAGACATTATTAACGACAGCAGGACGCATTAAAACACACCGGCAGCAGAAATAAAGAGAAAGAGAGCGACACCTGAAGATGTAGTCCTGCGCTGGCAAACATTTATCGAGATACACGAGTGTCCGGGTTCTTTGCGCGTGTTTGTGTTTGAACGGCGTCCCACATATCTGTGCCAGTGCATGTGTTTGTCTGCGCGGTTTCATCTGTACGTGCGTGTCTGTGATGCAATCCAAAACACCACACACCACCGGCGCAGCAGCAGCACGGTAAGATGACTGTTTCAATTGCCTCCAATTGCATCAGGTCAAGCGGAACGCGTCTCGCTGGTGACAGAATGATAAAACTGATTTTTTTTTTTTCTTCTTTTTTTTTTTTTTTTCTTTTCTCCCAATCACACGGCTGACACGAGGAATAGAGACTGGGAGAGATGCGAAGGCGAGGAGAGCTTCAATTTATGGCTTTTTATAGCCAAGTAATTAAGTTAATCTAAAAATATTCAATAACCCCTGCGATTATTCACAGAAGATAAATCATTTTTTGACAGAACTATTTCTCTGGATCATTTAGGAGCTCTATTGCTTTTTATCTGGAGCGATGAGAGAATCTCTGGTAATACTGGGAAATAAGATCAGGCCGGATGCAGATGAAAGCGCAGCTATTGATTTCCAGCGTTATATATCCTATTGTCATGCACTGACAATGGTCTGTATGATCGCACAGGTCATTTCTGCACCGCAGGCCAAAACATCATTTTCACGACATGCAATTTAAAAACAACAAATGTGTCACACGCAGCTTTGTTAATGGCTTGATGAGCAATTCCGGGATAGTCTTCATTTAGCACCATATTGTAAATTTTTGTAATTATATTAATTTTCTCTCACTGCTGAACATTATTTTGTATGAAAGGAAACAATTTCCGTATTTCTGCCTTTTTCTCTGGTACATATTTTGATTTGAGGGAAACAACCATTCAAATCCATTACTTTTAAATGGCTAAAATACTTCCTCTGTTTCTGTAGCCTACGGGGTCGAAACCTCATCTTATTTCAGTTGTTTATGTAATATGCACAAAACAAAGGGGTAAAAAAAGTTAAAAAAAAATTATAAAAACAAAACACAAATTAAATCCAGCATTAAACCTGGTGCAGACACAAAAGAATTAAGTAAAACAAACCTAAATAGGATAAAACACAAACAATATATGAAAACTAGAAAATCCCGACAAGTTAATGAACTCATTAAATTTCATGGCCTGCTAAAACTCGGAATGTCTAAGACATCCGTGCCTCTGTTATATTACACTTGTGCATATGCCGTGAGATGCAGAAACAATTAATAAACACCAGATCCTACCGGCAAAGCTGAACCATTTAGATGATAAAATATCCTTTATTTATGGATGTTCTTTTGCTGCCTGAGCAACCCAAGCCGCTGTAGCTGCAATGTAAGCTTTGTTTTACTGATGATTCGTGATTACTATTTTTCGACAGTGCATTTCTAAGTACATTTTTAACAATAATAATAGTACAAAATTACATCAAAATGCATAGTTTTTAGTCAAATAACTGTCCCCTACCCGCCACCTAAGCCCTCAACTTATTTTGACCAGCCTGTAAGTTAAGCTATGCTTTGAATTGTTACCAAATAGTTATGGCACGCAAGCACAGATTGCACTGCGGGTTTGAATGTTTATGATAAAGTGGATCCATATTGCATGTGATATGATGTGAATATTTAATATTATCATCACGTAAGTATAACGATGCCTCTCAGATTTCCTTTCCAAGATCTGGCTTGAATTCACCACCACACGACGTGCGTCGGTAACTTTCCATTGGGTCAAAGTTTCCGCAAAGAGTCGCACATTCTGCCGTCACATTTGCTTCTTTTTTTTTTTTTTTTTAGATCCCTACTTCTGCGCGTTAAGTGTCTTTTGCCTCTCTCAGGCCCCGTTTTGTGCAGACACAACAGTTTTGAACGAAACCCAAGTGCTGTTGTCAGACGGACACGCCGAAACAAATAACCAGACGTGTAATGAATACGATCAATCTCGTCATAAACAAGCGCCACTCACATGTTCTCATGTTAGAACTCAGTGGGGTTAATACTGTATTAGAAAAATAAATCCAGTTATATGGAATGGACAGCACCCCAACAATGAATGTGTATTAAACTAGAGATGAGATGATACTGTGCGTAACCTCTTTATGGTGATAGAAGTAGAAAATAAATACAAAGAGGCAACCATCAAGTGTCTGAAAGAAAAGAACATATTTCAGGGGAATGAAAGAAAGGCATTTATCTGAAGAAAGTTGGAGATAGTCAGAGACGGAGGGGTCAAAACCACACGGCTGATTCAATTGCTGCCCCTCCAAATGCTATTACTTAACCCCAGAAACATAATGATTGCCTTCTAAACCAAATAGAGGAGTGGATACTGAGGCAAAGCTCGAGAGACAAAGAGAGACAGCGTCAACGAAAATTGAAGAACAAATCTCAAAACTGTCTGGGGAGAAAATAATGCCAACACCAAGTCAATAATCTGCCCGAATGATTAAAGCAGGAGAAATTAGGGAAAGCAAAAGAAGATAAGGAACAAAGTAGAAAAGACAGTGTTCCTGCTGGATGTCAGCAGCTGTGCTCGGGCAATCACTAAGCAGCTCATTAGAGCTAATAACAGACGTTAATCAGAGGGAGACTTAGAATAGAAGACTCAACCAACGGTGGCCAGACCATGGGGAGAGAGAAGCCGATATTAGTTAACCGCCTACTGGCCAACATCCACTCCACAGATTGCTCAATTTATACAGGAGGAGGAGGAGGAGGATGAATTAACTTGCTTCTCCACCAGCTCTGCAGCATATTAACTCTTGTGGCCTTGAGTTGCTGAGTGACTCCACAGCCCAGATTAATGTGACCTGTTGACTCACGCTGCTTTCAAATGAGGTCCCATGTGAATGAGAAGTGTCCATATAACTAACTGTTCTTGTGGTATTTTTTATTTTTTTTATTTTATAGTACTCTATTAATCCCCGAGGGGAAATTTCTTCGCTACAGCAGGGGGGCTCTCAGGGGGGAGCTGCTGCAACAGGCTGCCACTAGCGCGGCGCCAGGTAACCTGACCTGAGGTGCATGTTTTTGGATGTATCCTGGATGTATCCTTTCTGAGTAAACACAACATAAGGAAAATGGTCCATACCCCCCAATTAAGATGCTGGAAGCAAAGAATTTGGGCATGTTTCTCTAAAAAATGACTCAAAACTGATGATTAGCAAATGTATACAAATTTATTTTCGAACAGTAAGTTGGTGCAGCTCACAGTGACTCCTGGAAACCCAAGAGTAACAGAACTGCTAACAACTGAACACATCATCTAATTTAGCACTACATTGTATAAAAGCTGATGTGGCGAAAGCTCGCCGCACTCGTGGACAGACATCAGATCAGAGGAGATATGAGGGGAAAATGCAGAGAATGGGAGGGAAAGACATGAGATATAACGAAATGCTGAAAGGGCCAAAAGTGAATGCGTCAAGCAAAGCAAACGGCTGCTTATTGCAGGACAAGCTGCCAAAACAGATAACCTGCCAACTCTCAAATCCAGAACATGACATTTCGATTGTCAGTTTCGGAGAAGAAGAGAACTTAATTTGCAGGCAAAGTTCAAAGTGTCATTCGAGTTTGTTTTCCAGCCAGTCTAACGAGACTCAGCGCTTCTGTTTATAGCTGCAGTCCGTCTTCTGTGGGGGTTTGCATTTGTGGCGGCTCAACTCGCCAGTCTGCGGCCCGTGTTTGCGTGTGGTGTTACACCCCTGCAGGCGTTTCATCACAGCTGACTGACAGGATGTTTCCATCTTCCCTGGCTGTGTCCCTGGACGCTCCACCTAGCCAGCCTATCTGCAGGTGCTGCACGCACACACACACACACACGCACACACACACACACACACACACACACACACACACACACACACACACACACACACACACACACACACACACACACACACACACAGCGATAACGCTGGCGCTGAGTGTGTATATATAAAAGTGTAATGGTTTCCCTGCCACAAATTGACTTTTCAAAAGAGACATCCAGCAGAGCTCTCTCTCTGTTCTGAGGCACTGTAAGTGTGATCATGTTATAATAGGCAGGGCCATTCAACTTCAATAGCAACTGCGCCAGATAGGAAAATCACATGGGGCTCGTGGGCTATCCAGAATACTTTTCGACTAATGCATACAAATAATGAATACAGTATAAAGCTAATAAATACATAGAGAATAAACCACTTGCTCACGTCCCTTTTCTTTCACTTTCATGGCATCATTGAAACCAATTCCAGACAGCAGCCAGTACACTGGTGTATTACTTATTGCAGCAAGCAAAGCAAATAAATACCAGTTAGTCCATTCGCTCTGCAATTTGCAATTTTCACAATCAACTTTACATCTCAAACTTTGAGAGAGACCGTTTTAAGCTTGTTGTTAGCTTTCAATCACACGCACACTTTCGCGAACACCAAAAGGATTTTTCCTGATCCTCTCCGTCCAAATGCCATCCTGTCGCCGAGTTTACCCACACAGATGGTCTTAAGATGCACACTCCACCACTGTGCTTCAGCTGATTTGCAGGCAGCAGGACGGTATCATTCAAAAGGGTCGTTTATTCAAAAGCACAGTTTACGTGCACAAAGGCAAAATACATAACTATAATCTGAAAAAAGGCACGTTGTAAATCTCTCACTTTAACCAAATTTGACTCACATCGTGAAGCGTGTTAAGTAGCTGGCTGTGCAGCGGAGACAAACTTTTTTTTATAACAACGTAACATGTCAAAAGGAAAAAAGAGGGATATAAAGTTCTTACTCGCTAAAAGCCGACTAAACAGTGTGTGAATAATTCAAAACGGTGCTCTTGGCAGAAACCAGTTGCTCTTCATAAGGAAAAGCGTTGTGGGGGAAAGTCCCCAGCTCTCTCCATTTGTGAAAGCTTACTGAGAAAAAGCACGTGTCTGGGGATCTGAGGAGTCTTAAAAATGTCTTAAAAAGGCTGTTTAAAACACATACAAAATACAAACACCCGTATCAGGACCTTCATCATACAGGTCTCTGTGCTCCTCATCCTCGCCATCCCCCTAATTCCCACAAGGACACATCTCTGAAATCGTCCTGATTTTATGGACGGCTCTGGTTGGTTGGACGCCTTATTTGTCCCTTTACCTCCATTGGCCGCTCTCTAAGTGATGCGAGTTGGGCAAATGTCTGCGGCTTTTTTTTTCCCCTTTTTTTTTTTTTTTTTTTAAACCTCTTTTCTTTAGTAATTCACATTCCATTTGAAGTTGAGCTTCTGCTGCTTCTGTTGCTATAAAATGCATTCAATTGTTAAAATGTGCTTTAGCTAGAACATTTTAGGTTTGCCCTCATCCTTTCTTCTTCTTCCTCCAGGGGCCCTACTCGTTTAGATTTGAAAAACTAAGAACATTGCTGTTTCTGTTCAATAAAAATAATTTTAGAAAATAAAGTGCTGTTTGTTTTTCTAAACTGCATTTGAGTGTAGAGGCAGTGGATTTTCGAGAAAACTGACCGAATAATAATTTAGTCATTTTGAAAATTAGTGGAACTTGGAGAAAATAAAATCTGCTTCTAGTATCTGTGACGTAAACTGGCTGTAAAATATCAAGTCTCACACTCAAATTGGCTACATTTATTTAGGACTGGGTATCGTTTGAAAATTGTCAATACGGGTACCAATTCCTAAACAATTCTTTTTTTTTTTCCTGTACCATTTCTATAAAATCCATTTTCAGAAAGATAAAATCACCTTACATGTTAAGGTACAAATCGTTCATGCAGTTTAGAGAGGGAGAGAGCGTAACCCAGGTGGTTTTATGGAGCTACAACTGACAGATGCCGCCTCAAGCTTGCCGACTCCGCACAGAAAAGTCTCCAGTTAATGCAACACATGAAACTCAGACGGGTACGGAGACAAACATTTTGTCAGGAAAGAGTGAATTTAGGCGTCCTTATGTAAGATTGACTTACCCAAGTGGATTTTATCCATGTGGATGGGCCACCCAAGTCGAAGCTACATATGCTAAATGCTGTAACTCACTTAGACTGACAAAATGTTCTGTATAAACAGCAAAAGTTCTCCATTTTAAAACAATCACGTGTTTGTGTGGATGAAGGCGAGGTATTTGGTATCGAAATGAAGGAATTTGTCAAGTTGGACACCCGGCCCTACATTCAATGCGGCAACTGCTCAACTGCTCATTGAGCAAACGATGACAACGTGTACGCCGCCATTTAGGTAAAAGTAAACCTCTCGCTAAATCCATTCTTTTTAAATTTGCACCACTCTTAATTTTAGCTTTGCCCTGCCCTCTTGGAAAGAATCAGATTTTTTTTCAGCCGATAAATGCTCCACTTTGCTTATTAGCTCATTGTGCACTGAAAACCGATGTCTGTTGCTGTTGGAAACAACCGTAATGAGAGCAAGTAGAGTGAACCAAACACTTAAAGGTGACGCCTGCAGACCAAAACAAAAGTTTAAAAGAAGATTAAATCCTTACGCAGTCATTTGATTCATTGTTAACGTAAAAAAGATTGAAGTTTTATCATCTTTTCTAATAAATGGCGATACGAGGAAAACACATTTCACTTCTGGAGCACCTATGGCTGACAGTACAATATTTCGACTTACTGTTACTCTTTGAACCGTAGGATATACACAAAGCTGTTGGTTGGGTATTTAATCAGACTCACAAATTCTGCACATTAGAAGCACTGCCTTCATACATTGGAGAACTGCACTCTTCGCAGAGAGCTAATTGCTGAATTCTTCATGAAATCCTAGCAACAGAGCTGTTGCCAGCCACTTATTTTTTACCTGCTATGACAAGTGCAGCTTCAAAGCAGAGGATGGCGATAGGGTACACCAGGCAATTCATCTCGAAGTTGATAGAACGAAGGGGTGCCTGGCTCGGCAGCTTCCTGACAGCATGGGGGCACTTTCTAAGTCGGTCACTTTTCCCCCCTTTTGGAAATCTTGTTTTGCTGCTCTGTTGTTTGTCCCTCTTTGTCATTCTCCACTCACATGCCCTCGCCCGTTCTTACTCTTAAAACCTGCCAAGAAACACTGTCTGCTGTTATTTGCCACTACTTTCTCTCCATTGTGGCTCTGTTCCCTTTCACTCCAGGTTGTCAAATCCTCACCTTTGTGGATTTTAAAAATACTCGGCCTCATGTCAAACCCCGTTTTTCCGAGTTGCTTCCTTGCTTTCATCTTTCTTCTGAGCAGATCCGTGCTGGCGTGCAGATTACATTATGGATCCACTGGTCAGTCAATAGCCTCTTTGCATTAAAGCGAAGACTGTTCCTGCTCATCACCCTGTCATGGACCATCCTGACCTTAATTAGATTACTTTCATTGTCGGCTAATGGGAGAGGCGCTACGCTGTTGAAATAAAGGAAACGACCAAAGCCAAGTAATGCTTCACAGCTGGAGAAAAAGAAACGACAGACTCTCCAGATCAATTTCTCCTTTGACAGGAGGGAGGCCTGCCAGAGTGCTTAACAGTCTGAGTGGATACACAACAACTTTAGTGTTATGTTTCCTTCCACAGCATCAATAATCTACCAATTGGAACTTTTCAATTTGGATTAACAGTTGGGTGTGAATGAAACTTGGTGACAGGAAGAAAAGGAGGAGTGCTGTGAGGATGGAGTGGGTAAGAAGTCGAGCCCATCACTCCGTGTTGCATCATCAAAAGGTAAATGGAGTGTTTGCCAGATGAACAAGCACTGCAGTGCCAAAGCATCGGCTGTTATGTGATTCACAAAAAGAGAAGCCAGAGAAACAAAGCGAGGTAGCTAAAGAGAAACACAACGATGTGCTAACAAAGTGACAGATAAGAATAGCAGAACAAAAGAAAGACAAGTACAGGCACCCAGACAAACATGTTGTGGACAGCAAAGGGTGTGAATTGGTATCCCCCCCCCCCCCCATTTCAATCCTATCTCTGCTTGCTTTTGGGAGGTAGCCTATATAGACTATCATTGAGGTGGCAGCGAAAAGACTTCAATCGCAGACGAATCTCCAAAAAGAAAAGCTCGGCAGAGACGTAGAGGGAGGACGGGAAATAATTACATTTGAGGCAACACGCAACATTGAACAGAGAACACACAGAAAAGACAGATTAAGCAGCTGCAAACAGGTCAAAGTCTTAATCACGTTCCCATCAGTGAACTGGCTTACATTCGCAGATACTGGCTGTCACTCAAACTCGCTCAAGGCTTTAAACCGCTCAGACACAACAAACACATTTGGAGCTGGGATTAGAAAATTAAATCTGATGAACATTTGAACAAGCCGAGAGAGAAATCTTGGTGTGCACAAGTGTAGGTAGAAAGGAAGTTGCTGTCGTCTCTGTTTCGAGAGACACTTTGACTCTGGTCTCGGCTGTTTTGTTAACTCAACTCGGCACCGCGGGATACCTGTACAAAAACCTATAGTGACCTGTCAGATGATCCGAGACACTTTCTCAGCTACTGCACTCCTGCTTTTGTTTCACAGTTCGTTGGTGTACTGATTAGTCCACAGCACAAGGCCCATGCTAAACAACCGGTATTGTGCCACATAAACGAACATCTGCAGGACAGACTCGCATAAATGCAGACCTTTCAAGAACTCGATGCTGACTTACACATACATACATTTAGCTCTGTTAAACCTTAAATACCTTTACTATTGCCCCTCAGGTCATTCGCAGCGAGAAAATTTACAATGGGCTGTGCAAAAAGAAGGAAGTCTACAACCTGTGTCTGTGACAGGCAGGAACAAACATGGATGTAATTGGGTGAACACTCAAAATGGAAATTGTTGATTTTTGGACATATTTGGACAACCAAACATTCCACTTTCTCTGAAACAGTGCCTACAGATAACAATTATACTGTATGCTCAAACAAATGACACATAAAAGTGATATGTTGTAATTATTGTCATATTCTAAATATATAAAAAGACAGATCAGTCACATTGAAATGGTAACGACACCCAAACACTTATCACATCTTCAGATCCATAAAACTAAAATCAGAGGATCCAGATTAGGTGCCAATGATTAAATCTTTTTAGGGAGTGAAGAGTGACACCTACCTTATCTTCATTTCTGACATCCAAGGTCTGGCGTTCTCTTTGCTTTCGAAGTGTGTGGTGTCACGATGCCAACATTTAAAGAGCTCTCTGAGACGTTCTAAAAAAGTGTTTGAGTCGGACAAATGATTTAAAAAGATATTCAAATGAATATAAATACTTGACTCCACTGAGAGGGAAACCATATCCGAGTGGTATAGATTTTCAATGACTGCAAATTTGTCTGAGACTGCACAACATTTTAAAATGTAACCCCAATATTTCGTCACAGGATCTCAAAGTAACTATTTAACTGTTGCTCGCAAAGTTCATGCATCTTCAATCAGAAAGAAATTGAACAATTATGACCTGGATGAGAGGCCTGCCAGGAAAGTATTTGTTTTTCCAAAAAGAACATTAAAGCAAATGTACAGTTTGTCAATGAACAAACGGGAAAAGACCAGGCCTCTTGGAATAATGTGCTCTTGACATCAATCAATGATAAAGCTGTTTCACACATTAACAGTTGACATGTCTGGTGCAGACAAAAAACAGCTTTTCAATAGAAGAACCTCTCACCAACTGTGAAGCATGGGTGTGAGGTTACTTTGTTTCCTCAGGGACTGGGCAGCATGTTGTCACTGACTCAACAATGAAGTCAGCATCAAATCAAAGAGTGCTTGAAGAATAGGTGATACTGTGTGTTTGAAAGTTCAAGCTGAACCAGAAGTAGACCTTTCAACAGCGTAATGATCCAGAGGACACAAGCCAATCCACCAACACATGGTTAAAAAAGAAAAATTGGGAGGGTTACGGAACGGCCTAGTCAAAGCTCGGATTTGAATCAATGGAAAAGTTGCCGGGGGATTTGAAATGGGCAGTACGTGCAAGAAAACCCCTAAAACATCTTTCAACTGAGGGCATGTTGCATGGAAAACGGGTCAAAAATGTCAGCAAACCGACATCAGTCTGGTGAACAATTTAAAACACCAAGTTATTTTTGCTAAAGGGAGCGATAGTAGCTTCTGATGCCAAAAGTGTAGTTACCTTTTTCACAGAAGAGTATTACAACTATTGATATTTTGGTTTAATAAATGACTGAAAAAGTACATTCTCCTAGTGGAGTTGTTCAAGTGTGTCACCTTTATCTGTAGCTACTGTTTCAAAGAGAACAAAATGTTTCCTTGTCCAAATAAATCAAAAAAAAATCAACAATTTCCCTGGAATGTACCTATTTTCCTGTACATCTCCCGTTGGGTATGTGTGCACTGTTTATTTGTAAAAAGCCTTAATGACATTAATTATGACTTAAGAGAAATATAAATGCTTTACTTTGCATTAATAAACTGAATTACAAAAGAAAAAGGGAGGGGGAGAGAGGGAGAGAAAGAGAGAGAGAGAGAGAGAGAGAGAGAGAGAGAGAGAGAGAGAGAGAGAGAGAGAGAGGAATTCAGCACAAATGAAAAAGGAATGGAATAGATAGCAAGAGAGCACAACAGCATGAGAGAGTGTATCTCACACTTTTTACCCCTTGACAAAGGAACAGAATTAGGCCCACCTCATGAAAGAGCCAAGCCTCTCTCTGCTTTGGCTCTCTCTGCTTCAGAAAACAAGACCACCTAACAAACAACAACACAGTGCATCAACCCATCATGTAAGATGCCAGCCAGGCACGTTTGAAGGTTCATTGGCTGTGTATGTTATTCAAGGCTCATCAGCGTATGGAGATACGGCGGAACAAAGCACGGGGTGACGCTTTGAAGATCTGACAAGAGTCTGACTCGCCCACAGAGAAAGGGGTAACAAACGTGGAGAGAGGTAAAGGATGGAGAAATAAAGAAGTAGGAAGTGACAGCGGAGGAAAAGGTGGAGGAAGGTAGACATGGGAGAACTTTCTTATAAGGGACACCGAGAAAAGCGAAGGCCAAGATAGGCTGGATCAATTTTTTTAAATTATTTTTTTTAAAGAGGTCAAGAGAGTCAGTGATTTACACATCACTCTGAGCACAGCTAGTCACAAGGGATGGTTAGCATGTAAACACGCATTCTACATGTTCCATTTGTAACATGCTCTCTTTAATAACCTGTTTTGTTGGTAAAAGTCAGAGGGTCTTACCGGATCTAATATCAGTCAAACTTCCAATTTTCAGCTAAGACTGATCTTCTTTTGAAATGCATACACATTTGCCAGCTTTTTAATATGTTGACTTTGACTTCAAGGTCATTTCGGAGGCCAAACTGCAGTTTACAGTACTGCTGCATTGTAGCGCAGAGAAACGCAGGAGTCAGAGTCCAACCTCTCGCGTGCCTCTCAGCACTTAGCTTGTGGATCCTAATTGTATCTCCGTGAACACAGTGGGTCCAGAGTGCGCGAGTTACTCCACAGACCGTTGTGGTTTCCGCTTAGTAGCTCTGTTTTGAATGGCTTCAAAGAGAGCCTGATGGGCCGAAACACAGCACAGAGAAACCAAACACACGGCGTGAATACGTGGGATGCACAGACGAGCTCACATTAAAGAGGAAGCATGCGGCAGTGCGCGGATCCCACAGTGTTTGGTGACAGCATGGGGTCAAAATTCCTCGAATACACATGTTTTCTATGTACTGCAATGTAGTGCCGATTTGAAATACAACTCAAAAAGAAGGACGACGCTGCAAAAATACTTATGAAAAACAACTGATTGTTTTCTCATGTAGGAAAAAAAAAATCCCAAACTCTCAGCAGGAGATTGAAGCATTTCCAGGCTGTTTTTCTATGGAAAACTAAAAAAAAAACTAAAAAAACTAAAAAATCCAATGGAGATTTTTTTTTTGGTTCTATACACCTGACGTGCATTAAAACATCAAATGTATTAGATTTTTGGCATCTCTTATTATATAGTGGCCAATATCATCAGTGATTCTGCTGTCAGCTATCTAATGAAAAAAAAAAAAAAAAAAAAAAAAAAAAGAATCAGCAGGGAAAACACTTTTAGCAGGTCACACTTTCTTCAGTAGTTCAAACACTTTTGACAATTAAATTATATTTGACAATCTTCATTTTTCTTCCGACCACTCAGGTTGTCTGTTCTTTGTCTCTTGAGGAGTGTGTTTATGCTGTCAGAAGAATTAAGTGCGAGACTAAAATAAAACATTCATCAGCGTAAATGTGGCACAACATGAACGCACAGAGCAGGAGGGCTCTGGAGACAAGACACACACAAACGCACACGCACACACACGCACACACACACACACACACACACACACACACACACGTCATGCTCTCTCACAAACCTACCGTACGTACGCATATACACTCCAATCATGACTCTTAGCCACAAAGTGTTGATAAATAAAGTCATAAGTACATTTAAACACAAACTGAGAGTAAAGTTTACGTCTAAACGAAAGCAGAGCACATAGAGGGAAGGGAAGCGAGCGGGGAAGAAGGGGGCACAGGGCCGAAGGAGGAGCTCAATGGCCAGAGACATGTGAAAAGAAAGACTGTCTCGAGGGGACCCAGGGTTGATTCCCTGCGACCCGTGGTGATGAACCGCCGAGTAAACATGAGTCACGCCAGCTACAAAAGGTGCCAGTCTGCACTGTGGAGAGCTGCACTTTCAGTAGACGGGCCACGAAAAGAGACGACTGATCCTCACTTCAAAAGCATATCACACAAAAGATTAGATGGGGTTTTTTTTTTAAAGTGAAAAGGAGAAAGAAAGGTAGAGATGCTACTCACCGATGTACTCGAAGACGTAGACGACGAAGAACGGCGTGACCAGGTCATTGATGCCTTGTACGTAGCCGCTGGCTGGATGGCGGATGGCCCAGATGAACAGAATCCGCTCGAAGATCTTGAGCACACAAGCATGCACACAAAGACAAACTGTCAAAAATAATAGCCAGCAGATATTTGCAGGAAATTAGTCAATTTAAAACGACATGAAAGTGAAAAGCAATGACTCTCCGGAAATGTTTAGTATGAAATGACTTTTGGAAATTAACCATTTGCAATTTATGATCCACTAATAATGAAGTAAAACCATTAACAGTTACTCTCCGACTGCCATTCGTGGCATCAAATTACAAAATGGGAGACGATACAACGGGTTAGAATTACAGATTTCAATCATAAAAGCCTACATTTCAGAAAGTCGGTGAAAGCAGTGTGGAAAAAGTAGGAGCGGGAATCATATCCACTGAAGCCATGCTAAGCTGGTGAAGCACAACACAGCTGAACCGGCGCAGCCGCCGCTGCAACACCGCAGATTTGGACGTGACATTTCAATTTGATTAGAACATTTTTATTACTTTGATATTTTGCTTTTGATATTTGATGAATAGGGAGCCTGAGCTTTGAATTCTAAATAGCACCACTGAAGGAAGACTAGGAAGCTGTTGACCACGAGCAGTGCTATAGCTCAGGGTTGTTTTAATGAGTGGGGCTGGTTCGTCTTTATCGTGATGCGCACGATCCGGAAAATGCACTCAGCTATCCTCCTACTCCCGTTGGTCACGCGCAATGAAGGATTACCACGTGTCAACAAGCGCCATATTTTAGCGGCCGATATTGGTCTATCACAAATATAACGCTATAGGCCGTATGTTTTTTTTTTTTTTTTTTTTTTTTTTTACAGAACACGATGCAGTAAAGAATATTGGGTTAATTCAGAAATTGTTCAGTTTCTATTTTCAATTCATAGTTATTTCAATGCACCGATATCATTTTATACAAGAACGTTTATTGTTCAAGTGTAAAACGGGCTGCCTTTGTTACATATCTTTGTCGCAAGCATTTACAGTAGCAACCAGATTTTGGTTGATATATGGATATCGGAATTTGTTTTAACTTCTTACGTTCGGTATCAGTATCAGCCCCTATTATCCAGTATCGGTCAGGCTCTAGTGCCAACAAGGACAAGTACAAATACAAAAAAGACTGCGAGGCAGGAAGCATGAATTAAACAACGTACGGTGCAAGTTCTGTTTATCCATTTATGTTTGTGCATAGGATGAAAATAATCTTAAAACATTTACTTTGAAAATGTTTTATGGGGAAGGAAATACATTTAAAAAAAAAAAAAAAAAGGTTTGTTCGACCTTGAGAATACAGAGTGTTTTGGAAGGGAAACAGACTGTATATGTTGGTTTCCAAGAAAGCTCTATAAAGCACCTTCAACGGTATATATTAAAAGCGTATTTTCCTTGAGTTGAATGTTACATTATTCGCCTCGAAAAACTGCAGTTTAAACTCTAGGTGCAAGTTCTGTTTATCCATTTATGTTTGTGCCTGTACAATATCCTGTTTTATTCCACTGCAACATCCCTTGTAGTTAGTCTGCAATATCTGAATTAGTCTCACGTTTAGTTGTCCTGATATTTATTGCATTATTGTACCAAAGGAGATCTGTAAATCTGTATAATACAGAAAATGTCTGTTGATATGTTTTAGTTAGGTGAGGACTGTTTGCCGAAATGAAAAATGATAAAAGATGAACGGAGGACCTGTGCCGAGATTATAAAAATGGATGGGTTGTATCTGAATTTGAGATGAACCATTTTCTCACCTCTTTAGTTCCTCAGCTTCATATTTCTTTTGTGCACAAAAAAAGGCCTCACACTTTGAACTTTGTTCCCTCCTCTCTTCCTTCCTCATTTAGTTTCTCTCCGGTCACCCCCCCCCCCACACACACACACACACACACACACACACACACTCCTCTGAGTCAGACTCCTCCTCCATCTCCCAACTTCTCAACTTGTGTTGTTTTTTTTGCCAGGCAAACACTTCCATCTTCGTTATGGGCGGCTGTTTAATGCCATCAGCCCCAGTGAATTAGAGGAGGCTTGATGTTCAGCTTGTTTAGTTTTTTTCCCCAAAACGCACACGCACCTTGATGTACCCCACCCATCAAGCACGTTCTTATTTTCGGGGGATAAGTCATGTTTCTGTCACTTTCTAAATAACCTCATAGCTCATTGTTTCATGGACTATAACATGGCCACGGTAATGTCGTTTTTTTTTTTTTGGAAGCGCAGACTCCCATTTTTTATTTAAAGTAATTCCATCAATGTTGAGACAGTAGCAGAGATTGGTGCAATGCAACTCTCTCTGGCTTTTCTCCTGCACTTTCTCCTCCACCCTCCTATACCTGCCTCCACACTTCACACCTCCCTCTTTCCTTATCAAAGCCGCATCCATCAAACAGTGAGAGGCGCTGGTGATAGCAGGAGGAGTGGGTAATGGGACTTCTTTTCATGCAACCTCAAAATCTGACATGCATATTTCACGTTGGCGCGCGCACACACGTGCACACACACGTTTTACTGTGGAGACAAAGAGTCCCACCTCAGCATGTTTCTATGGGAACGCAGAGACATCAAATTCTAACCAAATATTGTCTTCAGGTTGAACAGAAGTTCTCTACAAAGTCCTAAAAAGACAGAATTTTCTTCATCCAAACTCTGCTGATCTCACATTAGCTCATAGAATGAATTCTTCTGATAAAGTAGTGCATCTCTAGGACAGCAAATCAGTGTCTCCTGTATTAAAAAAGGTATGACTCTCTCCACTCCAGATAATATCTAAGTGTCTCAAGAGGTAAAAAGGAAATTGTTACATGAAATGGTGTCAGAAAACTCCTTATTGATGTCTCCCACACAAGCCCATTTTCAAAAGATCATGAGCTCAATCTCTCAAATATCCAATAAATTAATCAGCAGCGACATTAAATTGCTACTATGCGCTCGCTGCCTGGGAGTTATTCGTTTGAAAATCCTGCAGTAAAAAGCTTATAATGAAAGAAGATTTTTGCTACACAGCAGACACTGATCTGCTGATAAATCCTGCTCCTTCAGCCCGTAATCGGAATTTGGAGGCAAAAGTAAATGTTTTCTTTTCACGTCGGGATCTTGTAATTGCTGATTATCAATATCTCCCGAAGACCAAATTGTTCTCCAAAACAAGAAAAACTCAGACGCTTGGATGCCACTTAGGAAATCACTGTAGAATTGCTTCAATTTCCCACTTTCCCTGAAATGGAACAGACTGTTGACTGCTTTCCATCTTGACTAAATCTCTGAAGCCTCATGGGGGAGGGGGAGGAGGGGAGGCGCTGAGACAAACAAGTGAATGAAATGAAGTAGAAGGGATTTTCAGGTGGCACATAACCATATTTTAAAAAAAATTTAAAAAAAAAAGGCAGGAAGGGTGGGCTTTTGGTGTGTGTTGCATACCAAACTATAGAAGGACTGCATGAATATTTCAGTGCTCGCCGGTGGCTTTTATTTTGCTCAGTGAGAGGAGAGAGCTGGTGTGTGGGGATGAGAGAGGGAAAGATGGGGCTTCTGGCAAAGGGGAAAAGGTAGTCAGGGGGAAAATATAAATATTACATACAGTAGTAGTGCATATTATAGATAAGATGGCAGATAAGAGGCATCTCGCCTCCTCCTTCCTCCTTCTCCGATCTCACCTCCCTACTTGCCTCCCTTGTTACGGTCCAAAGTTGCATCTTCTACAAAACAGGGCCAATGGGAGGTGGCCTCGCCGGGGCGCTGTGTGTATGAATGAAAGCCCTTGTGCATGTGTTCGCTGTTGAATACCAGCGCGCCTCCTCATTTCCCTGTCTCGTATGCATTCATTAGTGTGCATGCTTTTTTTCCCAGAGTGTGTACCGTACATGCGTGCGTGCTCGCACCTGCTCGTAGGTGTAGACACGCCGAGCAGCCCAGAGCCCCGGCCACCTCATTAGCCTGCACCTCATTATGCGATTTTTCTATCTCTGTTTTCGGTTCTGTGCTTCTCAGGCCAGTGGTTCTATGTATGACAGGCCCTCCCAAAAGCACTGTAATAATAAGATAAGCTTAACCCCATATAAATGAATAGAATCTGGTTAATTTCTGTGTTAAGCTGCTTTGGGATGCTGCACTGATAGTCCCTCAGACCTGCTGAGCCAACTTCTTCCACACATCCTCGAGTACTTTTATTAGAGCTGAAATCTAAGTGGCCACATTTACATTTTAAGTTTCATTTAAGTAATACTGTAATGACTTAATATTGAAGGATTGCCGTAACGTATGCAGCGCCGTATGCATTATTAATGTGCCCGACTGCCACTGATAGTTATTGTTTTATCAAACATAATACTTCAGAGGGTTTTAAGATAATTACTTCTCGTATCTCCAACAAGGCAGTGACCAACTGTAACAGGAAACACTTTGTTCAGCAGCACAAACAGAGCAGAACAAAGAGACGTGACGGAAAATTTGGGGGCATCTGATGCCATGCATGACTGCAGAAAAGTCTTTCGTACGAGTTCTGGGTATGAGTTTCTGTGCGTGTGTTGTGCGCGTGAGCGCGTGTAGCCATGCCAGATCATGCAGTGAGCTGATGCAAGGGTTTTCCCATTTCAAACTTCAAGGCAGGCAGAAAAGATGTAAAACTCCCCGAGTTTTACATCTAAACTAAGCTTTTTGAGCCAATTTATGTGATTTAATGGACCATGATTTCATATATGCTATATTCTGTTTAAGAGTGTCCCACAATATCAGCCCCAGTGTTAGCGTTACTAAATCTGCCTGAGAGGAGAAGAAGAAGGGGACAACCCTGCTAAGTGAGGTGGTGTGTGTGCAGCAGAAGGGGTCTCACCTCTTGGACAGAAGCTTGTTGAAAGAGAGGAATAAGAGGATTAGTTCTCGGTATGTCAATGTGAATCTGCAGAGAGAGAAAGAGAGAGAGAAAAAAAACAAAAAAGACAAACACTGAAGCAACGGGCAGGTTAGCACAGATCTGGCCTTCGTAGGCGGTGACAGAAACAGAGAGCGAGAGCAACAGTTAGTGGATTGGTGTCCTTGATTGAAGTCAGACGGGTTTTTCCGGTGGTCTGAAATGGACAGCAGCGGTGGTCTTGAATGCGTGCGTGCATGCGTGTGTCTGAGCATGTTGAAGTGTATCTGCAATAAGGTGTGATTGCCAGTATGATTGTGTGAGTTTTGCATGTGCGAGACCACGTTTACACTATTTCAGAGTTTGTACCCCCACAGACCAACAACGGGACAGGCGGACAGATTCGTCAGAAGGGAGGCCAGACGGGTGCAGGGCAGCAGCTGGAGCCAAGCCAACTGAAATAGCCCAGACTGTTTGTAAAGAGTGTGTGGCTTGTTACTGACGGGGACTGGGGATTGAGCTGTATCGGCAGTCCTGTCCGCTCCGTACAACCTTACCTCTGTCACCTTTGGCTGCAGCACCAAAGACTCAGGACTCATCCTAGGAATGTCTATGTGGATCTGACAGCGACATGGGAGAGAAGTGCGTTAGACAGTCACGCACACATTCACACTCACAAGTACCACCGTATGCAATGTAATGCATTTAAAGCTGTTTTTGAGCAGCTGTAGGATCTCCTTGAGAAAGGAGCACATTGAAACTTAAAGGGAAATTCTGGTAATTTTTTTTTTCAACCTGGCTCATTTCGTATTCTCTCAAAAACGATACCAATGGAATTAGCGGCGGGTACTTAAACTCGTCTGGGCTGCATTCAGGGAATCGATGTTTAGTGTACGTTGGCGTGGCGGTTTCTGTAATACCTGAATGCCGTATGTTTACAGTGTGTTGCTTTCATCTGTTTTCCCGTCAAACCCACCAAAAGACAGGAGTCGAATCAAGCTATCAGCTTGCTTGATGTGCAGGTGCGCACGACGCGTGGTTGAGATTTGGGGGGTGTGCAGGTCAGCTCTATTGTGAGCCTTTGTGGCATACGGCTACCCACTACACCCTGCTCTGCGTACTTCCACACTTCACTATGGTTTGCCAAAACTTTGCCTCCAAAAATGTGATAAAACCATTACACACCAAGGGTCTGTATTTCTGGTAATACCACTAATTATGAAAAATCCAGTTCACGTACACTTAAAAAGGACTTCACAGTGAAGTATGAGACATCTCGTGTCCAGCAGCTCAACTTTAGAAATGAAATATATAGGAGTAGAAGTCATTAAAAAGGTAATTGAAAATTTTGTGGAAAACCGTATGCGTCACAAATCATTATTCAAAGTGGAGTATTTTATATACATCCTAAAACATGTCAGGAGGGGATCTTTAAAAAAAAAAAAGAAAAAAAAAAGACCAAAGCTAGACTTTACTTTCTGTTGGGAACCAACAAAACAGCAACAGTACTTTCAAAAAACCCTGCAGAGCAATCTGGGACTTCTACAGTGGCTACATCCATATGCTTATGTATACACACAAACACACAAGCTGTTTGTGCGAGTTATCAACAACATAAACAAATATATAAGAGACAGATGGACAGACACGAGAAGAGATGCAAACTGTGGAAACAGATGGATAGTCAGAATGGATGATGGACCATCCCATATGAACAAAGATACAAGGACAAACACAAGACACAAAGCAACACACATCTACAAACCTAAATGTATAGACAAATAAAATAAAATACAAACCCTCTGTCAAGCACAATTTCAGTTCCAAGACAACA
Source organism: Brachyistius frenatus (assembly GCF_029030835.1). NCBI lineage: Eukaryota > Metazoa > Chordata > Actinopteri > Embiotocidae > Brachyistius > Brachyistius frenatus. Next base: position 1,192,185 of record NW_027210632.1, read on the forward strand.
TGTGTACAAAAACACATAATCAAGCACACGTCACAAAAACAAACAAAAATAAGAATCGCTAGAAACCATTGCGTACACTGGAACAAGCAGAATCTGGCAGAAAAGGAGGCTTCGAGACATCATCCAAAATATCATCAAAACAAAGAATGCCAGCTTTCTGGCACAGAGAACAGGAGATCAATGGGAAATTGGATGGAATATGAGAAATGTGTGTTTTTGCTATCGACGGCCCACTTTGATGTCCCTTATCGGCTAGAAATGAACGGGAAGAAGTCGAGTGTTAAAATGAAATGAAAGAGTGTGTGTGTGTGGGGGGGGGGGAGAGTAAATTATATTTTCAAAGCTGAAGAGAAATGTTCATTTAAGCAGCTCTCTGAAGCTGAATGCCTCTACTCTGAGAAAGTAGCTCAACCACGCTCCCTTCATGTCGACAGACAGACAGACAGACAGACAGACAGACAGACACACACACACACACACACACACACACACACACACACACACACACCTTGGCGTCGTGGATTTCTGCTGAGGTAATATATTAGCAACAGGAGGTTGTCATAAAAATTCAAAAGGGGACCCTTTTGTCGTCCGCCTTTCATTCTGTCCATCAATTTCTGGGATTCAAACATTTAACACACAAGTAAATTGTCCCGTGAATGTGTGTGAGCATATACCTGTCTGTACGTGTCTTGATGGTTTTCGTCATTGCGGGAGTCGTAGTATTGCTGGATGAAGCCAAAATATTCTTGTCTCTTCCGCTGTAGGACGCTTTCTCTCCTTTCTGCATTGGCTGGCAGGTAACCCTGAGAGAGAGAGAGAGAGAGAGAGAGAGAGAGAGAGAGAGAGAGAGAGAGAGAGAGAGAGAGAGAGAGAGAGAGAAAGGGACAGATGGACAGATGGACAAACAGAAAGCAGATGAAACAGAGAGGAAGACAGAAAAAATAAATAAAGAAGGAAGACAGGAAGAAAGAAAAAGTGGGGAAAAGATTTAATTAGAGAAATTTGAATTAAAAAAAAACCCTCCTTTTTAATTTGAAGTCCATTTAACCAGTTTTAGTTTTGGTATACCGTGTTTTAAATCATTCTGTACCAGAACATTTTCTGGTTATCTTCTTTAGTTATAAAGAACTGGAATCAAATAAATAGTTTTGAATCTTAATTAAAGCAGTGAGAGTTTAGTTTCCAAGTCTTTGTTGAATAAAAAAATGTTCTGATAGTTGTTAGCGTTTGAAAAAAATAAATGGAAACCACTTTTAGGTTTGTTCACAAAATATGAAGTTACAGCCAGAAGCTGGTTTGCGTAGCTTTGCTTAAAGAAAGGTTACCAGGCTGCCTTCCAACACCTCTCCAGCTCAGACCTTAACATGTTAAAACTCATCATTTGAATTTGTGTCAAAATTAAAGCGCCTTCCTGTCATTAATTCAAGGACTATAACTGATCTCAGTTTATCAAAATGACATATTTGGAAGATTTGGTTCAAGGAAAAAAGCCCCATAATGCCTTAAAGTGTCCTTTGCATTCATTCCGTTCACACAGATCTACAAATAGTCCCCGCCTCTATCTCCACCCCTCCATCACTTGCCTTCAGCTCCAGCTAGCTGCTAAATAATGTGACTTTTTGGGATCGCTCCGGTAGGTATGTGATATATGAATCCGAGGCTGGAGCTTCATGACTCCTGCGATCATATTCTCATCTGGCTCTGAAAGACAGCCAGTAGGCGTTACCTCCCAAAATGTTGAACTGTGTTTTCATAAATCCTGCAAAAACACGGATCTTCCTATTATCAGATTAAGATGGCAAAATATGTATTAAAATGAGTTTTATTTGTACTAAATGTACTTTGTCGTTTGCCTGAATTTATAAAATTGCACGTAGTTCCACGCATTTCAACAGTGTCCGCATTGTACTGTAAACATTTGTTTGTATCGTCACCAGTATAAGCCCAAATAAAAAAGTAACTGGTGAGATTTGCTTCCAAACAGACACACCTGTGTCGGTGGAACATACAAGCACGCAAGACATGCTTGTCAGCTCCACATGGGACTCATTAATTCAGCTCTGCTGATATTCAGGAGGGCTGTCCTTTTAGTGTTTGAAACCACATGCTGTTTTATGTTGCCTGTCTCTCTCTCTATATATATATATATATATATATATATATATATATATATATATATATATATATATATATATATATATATATATATATATATATATATCTGTGTCAGTGCCATATAATGAGCCTTTTATTTTGAAACTTTTTCTGAAACCTTGTCTTGAGTTCGTTAGCCAAGTTCAATAACAAACCAAACTTCAGCGCCTGGGATTACAGAGTGCGTAAACGACACACTTCACTTTGTGAGGAAAAACTTTCTGCAGTTTGAACAAATGCTTTCCGTCTCTGCAGGGAGCTACCTTTCTGTGCGTGTGCGTGTGCGTCAGTCGGTATTGGAGCGTGCATTTGTAAAAGAGTGTATCGCCATTGTGCGGTCAGGCTTATGCAATGCAAAGAAAGTCAACTCCAAACTGAACAACAAATACAATGTCTATTTAAAAGCAAGAGCTGGGACAAGGGCTTCTAAAATATTCACAAAGTTAAAATGAAAAACTGAACTCAAACATGACTGCGGGGGCTGAAAACTGTATTAAAAGCTGGTTTGTGTGGCTGTTAAACCTACAAAGGCTCCTTTTTTTTTTTTTTTTATTTCAAACACGATAGTTATGAAGGCACCATTTTTTGCTAAATGTCCCTCTGAGGAACATCTGCCTATTATATGACAGCTGAGCCATCTCCATGGCAACTATGTAAAGCCCATCTACTGGTGAGGACTGCAAAACAACATAGTAACTCGACCTTGAGGTCCCACATGTTTCAAAGTTCCACACTTTGCACATAAGATAAGAGGCTCAGGTTCCAACCTGAGCCTCTTATCTTATTTTGTTACATACGTTGCTTTTACATGTCGGGACTAAAACATCCCGCTTGAATCTTACAAAGAAAAGATCCTTGTCCATTTTTTTTTTGGAGCAAACAGATGCGCTCCTCGTCAGTCTGTCCGTCTGTCTGTCTCTTGCATGTATTTGTCATTGTTTTCAATTAAAACGGGAGTATCTTTTGGAGGACCCATTTGGCTGCTGTTCAGACACATCTGAGAGCAACTTTGCTCTGGACCCATCTGAGAGCTGCTCTGTTTTGGACCGGCTTTCGTGAAATTGCAATCAAACTAAACTAATTTACCTGCTTCAACATGGAGGCTTTAAAAGGGCTGATGTTCCCAGTGTGATTGTGATCTATGCGCATTTCTGTCTCCGGTTTGACTCCGCTGTCTGTTGTTTTTGGAGGTGGGCTGCCATTTGTCGGTAATACACCAGCGAGCATACGGAAAAACACACAAACTATAAATGTTGGGCAACTGTCTCGAGACCAGTCAATAAGAGTAGAAACAAATAGTTTGTCTGTTATTGTTTTGGTTTTGGTGTTGTTGTTTTTTTGTTTTTTGTATCCCTTTTTCCCCAGACAAAGCCCTCAAGAGAAGTCCGGAGAGTCTGGAGGATTATTTGTTGCACACAACAACTTTGTTTGCAGACACATCAACACTCAAGCAGTGTATAAACCTGGTTAATAACACATACAAACACCGGGAACAGCTCAGGGCTGTTATTTGTAAAGGAAAAAACAAACATACGCAGATACCAGGATTTTTCTTACCATCATAACACGTAGGCACAAGGGTTTTCACAGCGCCTAAACCAAATGAACGGGACACAGGGTGTGTGTGTGTGTGTGTGTGTGTGTGTGTGTGTGTGTGTGTGTGTGTGTGTGTGTGTGTGTGTGTGTGTGTGTGTGTGTGTGTGTGTGTGTGTGTGTGTGTGTGTGTGTGTGTGTGTGTGTGTGTGTGTGTGTGTGAGAGAGAGAGAGAGAGAGAGAGAGAGAGAGGAAGAGAGATTGTGTGATGGTGAGGCGGGCCACCTGACATTGGACCAGAGTATGGATTTAGCACGATATCTGTATGAACGTAGCAGCACAGCGTGTTTACCGTTTAAACTGTTTGTCAGGAAATAAATGCTTCAGCTGTTTAACTCCCCGGAAAAGTTATCATGTCCATGTTGGCACCTGCTGATCACAGTGAAGGGAGTCAGCCCACGACGTTAGCGCTTACGGGTTCGCCTGAGCTGTCCGGGCTCAATTAAGGTGAACCTACTTGAAGCTGGACCAGCTATTTTGATCTTAATAACAACGTCAGTCGATGTCTGCCTGCTGAGTTCAGCATATTTTGTGACATTTATTAAAACCAGACAACCTCGCAAACCTGCTGCAGAGGAGAGGAGGAATGAAGGACACTCGCTGTCTATGTTCTTTATTCCCTCAAAACTTCACTCAGTATTTTGATGTCAGGAATATCAGTGAGATATTGTGGAGTTTACGGTGACTTTGCTCTTGTAAAATTTTACCGTGGCTGCTGTAGAAACATAAAAATAATAACATAAATTCTAATCCTGCGCTGAATCTATTTTTTCTTTTTTAAAGAAATACAAAAATATATTCTTCAGTAATGAAAAATACCAACATTTTGATAAAGAACCAGAAAAATAAGGATATGGATGAGAATAAAATAAAAAAAAATTTAATTTACCAAACCCATCCCTTCAGCTGGCTGCTTGTTACAGCCTGTCTATGGGAGGATTAAAAACTCATAATTTAAATCCATCAACTATAAGTCTTGTTATGTGAATAGTATATGTATTACATATACATTACATTTCTCAAATAAATACTGTCAAGATGTAAGTCCAAAATTATGAGAAAATGCATAGATTAAATTCAAGCAGCTTCCCATCACATTACTGCAGCAACTGAATCTCTCAGAAACACCAGGATTCTTCTCATGTGTTTGTTGTCACATGTAAACACACAAATATCACATCACGTTCTTCATTCTCTGTCAGCACATCCATCATTGAAAGTATTTTCCAACATTCTCTTTTTCTGTTGTCACTCACTCACAAAAACAAAAGCACAATTGTAACTCGATTCAAAACCAAAACACTGAGCTGTGTGTGTGTGTGTGTGTGTGTGTGTGTGTGTGTGTGTGTGTGTGTGTGTGTGTGTGTGTGTGTGTGTGTGTGTGTGTGTGTGTGGTGGGAGAGGGGGGGTCCTCACTCGTCCACACCTCCTCTCCCATCTACCAGAGCGTTGCCTCAAAGTCGGCTTTTTTTGTTTTGTTTCGTTTTGTTTTGTTTTGTTTTCACAGTCGCTTTCTGCCAAAATGTGCACGTGTCACGTATTGAAATGGCTCCATATGCAAACACGCACAACACATGCATACAAAGACAAAACACAACAGGCCAGCGACAAAGCACTGTGATGGGTGCACTCTGCCAAATGACAGTGTGTGTGTGTGTGTGTGTGTGTGTGTTGAAGGTTAATGGACAGTTTAGTGGAGGTCAATCACACTGCTGCTGCGTTACTGCTCAATAGGACAACGGGGCACGCACGCACGCACGCACGCACGCACACACACACACACACACACACACACACACACACACACACACACACACACACACACACACACACACACACACACACACACACACACACGCACGCACACACACAGGGCCATGTGAAGACTATAAAGAGGACACAAACAGCCATACACTTCACCACGGTTTAAGTTTACAGCATTACAAATGAATAACTAATGAGATGATATCGGCAGACTGGAATATTTCAATGCGTCTCCATGTTACGAGTCTCCGGGTTCTCGGATAATCGAGGACGTGTGCATGTTTTAAGAAGAAGTAAGAGCCGCCATAAAAATGCTTTAGAGGGTGTTCCTGTTGCAAACAGTGACGCACAGTAATGTGCATCAAGCCGGGAGAAGCAATCATTTTCAAGTTGCGTTGCTTGATCGACACCAGCACCCGTGCTACGCACATTTTTAAGAGCACCGGTACGTCCGCATTGGCAAATCCACCAAGGACGTGAAACTTGGGGAAACGGAAAGAAGTCACGGGCAGCCAAATTCAGCAAATTCGGTCTTGGAAAGTGAAGTTCTGCCCCTTTCGAAACATGACTGACACCCACAGCTTCATTGCTGCGGGCTTTCTGAAGCTTTTAAAGGGTCTTTGTTGCCGATTTCACACCAATTATGACGTACGTGAGCTCTTCGCTCAAGTCTGTGCTGAAATCAAATCGCGAGTGCAGACGTAGCAATGGTCACAAAAACATGTGTAACAGGTGCTGATGTTGCTCATGGCGTATAACTTGAACTACTTACTCACAAAAGTTATTGCTTCCACCTGCTCTCTCCTCATTACCCGAGTGAAAAAATTATTTATTTAATTTATGGAAAGTGAAGCAGAAATGCGTGTCCTGCCAGTGGTGCAAAAAGTGGCGGTGAAGTGCTTCACCCTGCTCCTGTTAATCAGCCTACAGAAACCTCATCGCTTTATTCTTCCTTGCATCAATCTAAATTCCCTCTCATCCTCCACTTCAGTAAACTCTCTGTAAAAGCAGGGCAAATATGCTTGGGGAATCCATTTGGGGAATTTAAAAGAATTTTTTTTGTGTGTGTGTGTGTGTGGGTCTTTTCACTAAATTGATTCCCACTCAGCAGGAACTTGTTCTCCTGGAAACAAATTGTCCCATTGAGGGCACAGCAGAAGTTCTCAACAAACAAAACTTTTACTTCCTGTGTCTAAATGCACTCGGCTGTGAGTCTCTACATATCAATTTTTACCCCAACATCTTGTGAGCCGAGTTTCACAGCACCGTTCGTGGAGTTCGGAAACACCCACATGAGAATCAATTTCACAGGGTGACTCATCGCCGCTCGACTACAGCTATTCACAGTTTTTATGACTGGGGCTTCACTATTTCACAGATCCAAATTTAATCTCTCATGTTTTTTTAATGCCATACTCATGTCAGGTACAGGGTTTCAATATTAATACCCATTCAAAACTTTAGTAATTCAGTATTTTTACGCATTATAATCTGACCTCAGTGCCATCTCAAGAGGCTGGTGTCGAAATAATTCAGATGTATATTTTTACAACCAAAATTAGCATGACATTCAGATGCAGAACAGCAGGAAATAGGGATACTTAAAAAACAACTAGCAAAAGAGAGTCCTGGGACATTTCGGAGTCAAGTGTTTAGTGGACTTTGAGAGGATCTGCAGCCTCAAAAGCCCAATTATTATCGTGTTAAGAATTGGGACAAGACTGAACTGTTTTAGAGAGTTGCAGGTAAAAGTTGCAGCACTGAACTGGGACGTCTCGGCTCGACTCAAGCCGGCTGACGGTGTTGCCTGCGACTCAGTTCGCAAAGACACAAGTGGGCAGTTTTAAAGGTAACATATGACATGATAGTTTTACGTTAGTGTTTTTTGGGGATTATTAGAGGAGACTCCAATTCTTCTAAATGATGAAACTGCTGCGGAAACAGAAGAGAGGAATCGACAAAACGAGAGATCTCCCGTCTGAAGTTCGTGGCAAAAATTTGCATAAGCCCCTTCGGTCTTGCCATGAGGCACCCAAAGGCTGCTCCAAATTTTCGACCCTATCATATTTTTTTCATGTTTTTCCATCACTGCTAAAAAATGACTAACACATTATTATTATTATTACTATCATCATCATCATTCGTGTTTTTAAAGACGGTACAAATAATATCCAGCCTGAAACGCCAGCAGTTAACACAGAAATACAGAGATTTGCTGTATGTGGAGTTGTTTTGGTGGAAACATGCAGGTTTCTGGAAAATTGAGAGTATTTGCAATTTTTAAATGATCTTGGTCTTTAGTGCACTAATTGTGTGGGAAATGTCTTTACTCTCATTCTGTTGCAGAAGGCTTTGGTGTCATAATACAGTGACATCCATTCTTCACTTTGAACAATAAACCTTTGTCATAATCCAGAAGAGGAGCAGATACCACGCAGTGAGCAGCACTGCTTTTTTTTTTTTTTTTTTTTCTTTAAATCAACTTCACTAAATTGGAGGGCAACACATTTTTTAACAGTTGGAGTAGACCAAATGCAAAGAGTGTATTTCCCCGCAGATTTACAAATCAAAGACAAACATACGCAAAGGCCACATCTTACATTTCCTGGTCCTCAGTCTGTTTACAAAAAGCAATTTACTCAAGCCTTAGCATAGTTCATATAAAGAGTGTATCAGCACTCAGTGAAATGGTACAAATTAAAAAAAAAGGTACAAATTAAAAATGGTACAGAACGTTGAGGTGTGGCGGCCTCTAAGATAACGCGTACCGAGGAAGGTTCATCATCAGTCTGCTTCAAATATAAAGAATGGCGTTGTTCTCTATTGTCAGGCCATATAATTATGTGCACTGTTGTACGGTAACATTTTAACATAACGATCTCTAAATCTGTCCCTGCTGCATCTCATATACCCTTTAGCCTTATCAATATTTCCACAGCCGGTTAGTTTTCTCCTCTCCCGCCACTTCACATTTAACAGCCGCACTCCATTAACGAATGTACATATTGCCACAGGCTGACATTCTTTCACAAAGCAGGAAAGCCATTTCATTTCTTCCTTTCTCCTTCAGGCCCGGACACCAAGTGCTCTTTAAACAAATGAAATAGGACGGTATTATTTCTGAAATAATAGGAAGTCTAACCGGATGTGTCTGTGTAGCCGCGGGCAACCTGTGGAGCCTCCTGCAAGTCGCGAGAGGAGGAAGAGAGAGCGCGCTGTCCGCGGAGCCTAAAAACTGCTCTCACTCGTCGCCTGGTCTCAAGGTTTCGTGAGTCTGCTTTTTCATTTCCACGCTGGCTAATAACAGCGAGGAGAGTTACGGATGATTTCTTGAGATGCGTTGGTAAATGCGGGCCGTTGGGGGAGAATTACCGAGCTCTGACCGCTGTGGGAAAACTTGTTTCTCATCGGGTAAAGAGGAGTGTGGCTCAAGCAAGCTGGAGGGGAGAGAGAGGGGAAAAAAAAAAAAAAAAAAAATCAAATAAGTCGGTGCACGCTGGCGAGCAGGAGAAGGGCACAAGGGACGCCACTGGAGTGAAGTTTTATTAGGTGCCTCTGCCAAGTTTATGGAATACAGCGTGTGTGTGTGTGTGTGTGTGTGTGTGTGTGTGTGTGTGTGTGTGTGTGTGTGTGTGTGTGTGTGTGTGTGTGTGTGTGTGTGTGTGTGTGTGTGTGTGTGTGTGTGTGTGTGTGTGTGCATGCGTGTGTGTGCGTGTGTGTGTGTGTGCGTGTGTGCGCGTGTGCGTGAGACAGAGAATAGATTTTTGGAGCCTGATCCCTCCTATCTATTCCTCCACTGGATCGTACCACATGCAGGACAGAGGAGGCAGTCAAGTGTTATGACACTTCAGCAGATATGAGTGCTTTCAACACTGTGCCCCAATTTTCGCTTTAATTCAACCCCTCGGATTTAACCCTGAGATAATTCGCGAGGCTCTGAGATCTAGAAAGCCCTTGAACACCGCGCGAGGTGGAGCCGAGGTAACCTCAGATATGGATCCTAAGTTTGCACATTCAGAGCAATCTCTACATATCTATTAACAGGAAGAAAATGCCCTCACGGAATGCAGGATCTGTAAACCATCATGTTGCATTGAATGTGGTTATCATGTTGGGAGAGAAAAACACAAACTTATTTTCAACAGATGAGGCAAAAACCTGACCATGTCTGATTTCACGATAAAAACGAGCACGACATGCATCAGACAAAGCGTCGCATCGTCTCTCCTCCCTGTAGTATCTGCGGAGTGTTTTCTTTAACTAGAAGTGTGTTGATTAGCTCGCTGCTATTGTTCCCTGTGGTTACAGGCATTGTAACATTGCGTGGTATCAGGAGCTACAGAATTTTGCATTATACGTACTTGCATGTTTCAGTTAGAGCAGTTACAGCTGTCAAACCGTTCCTGTTAGATTAAGTGTGACAGAAGCTGATGCACTTGTGGAGAAGGGATCATTCTTATATTTATCTTTCTGTGTTTAAGAGGATCCAACAACTGTTGTTTTTTCTTTTCCGCATATTATCTTTTTTCCTTTTTTGTTTTCTTTACTATTTACTCCCCACCCCCACCCCCCCCCCCCCACCCCTTCATATTTTCAGTTTTTTGAGGGGTCCCTTTCTCCCTTGCCCTCCACACATTTCCCACCCGGGCTGGCTGCGTCTTGTTTTCATCCCGGGGAAGCAGAGGAAGTCCAACCATCATTTATACAGACCATAGGGCAGCTCTGTGCTTTCCAAAGTCAAAGTTCACTGCAGTGTTTACTTTATATACACAGTAAATACTATATATATATATATATATATATATATATATATATATATATATAAATACACACTGTGGCTACCCATACTGCAGGCACACATTCAGTATGAAAACACACAAAGATGCACAACTGAGCACAAACACGAACAAACCATTAATGGGGTGTTATCTATGGTACATTAACTAACACCCAGACACAGACACCCAGACACACACCACACACACACACACCCAGACACACCCACACACACACACACACACACACACACACACACACACACACACACACACACAGGTAGCGAAAGTACTAAGGTCCTCCTCCCCTCCCCTGAGCCTGACTTCACTGCAGCCAATGCCTCTGTGACTTCATACGGTGTTATGAGCATTCACTTCAGTTGAGTACTAAACAAAGCAAATGTTAATGCTCAAAGCGCCCAGTCGGTAACCTCCCACCACCAAAAAAAAGCCAAACAGGCACAGGTACATCTACACACACCTTTAATGACATCTTTTCTGCGGCACATTAGCTATTGTGCGGTAATTAATGGGAGAGTCATGGTGTTCAAAGAGCCAGTCTTCTCTCTGCAGACGCCGAGCTGTACACCACAACAATGGTTTAATGAGTAAACACACCGTGTGTCTCATGAATAAATTATTTGTGCCTCGCAATTAATTTTCCCTATTGAAGTTTGGAAAAAAAAAACACACAAAAAAAAAACAGGACTGTTACCAGTCTTCATAAATCAAAGAGGGGGGGGGGACAAGAACACGACAGCACCTCTGAGTGTGTGTGTGTGTGTGTGTGTGTGTGTGTGTGTGTGTGTGTGTGTGTGTGTGTGTGTGTGTGTGTGTGTGTGTGTGTGTGTGTGTGTGTGTGTGTGTGTGTGTGTGTGTGTGTGTGTGTGTGCATGAGAGAGTATTTGTAATGAGTTTATTATTTGTGAGATTGTATCTGTGTGTTTGAAAGTGTGTGTACTTGATTAATACATGTTTTCCTTCCTGATTTATGGTGTGAGGTTACTTATGTTATTGTTTTGAGTGTGTTTATATGCAGGTATTTCTTTTATGTTTTACACAAATTAATGTTTGTTTCAGTGTGTCTCTTGGTGTCTGACTGTACAATATAGTGCAAGTGTACAAATAAAACTTACTGAGAGGAGCTTCCACGCTATTGGTCGGACCTGTCGTGGGATTCCAGACCAGCTGAGTTTCCGTAGCTCTTCTGTAAGACAATAACAAAAATACAAGAGTCCATTTTAGAGTCACCTCTGAGCCTTTTTACAGACGTCTCTCTGAAATGATATCTACTTCACCACACACATTGTACCAACGTGTTTAAGCACAAAACGTGAGGTTGCTGTCAAAAATAATAGACTGAAAAGTCTAAAAGTTTTAAAGTGTAGTAAACAGCAAAAACGCCAAAATCCATTTGATATTTGATGTGACCACCCTCTGCCTTCATTCTACAAAGTATACTTCTTTCATTAGGCCTGACTGGTTGTTCAAAGCATCTTGGAGAACTTGCCACACAGTAAAGAATGTCCGTAAAAAACAGCAGATCGATATGCTTAAGGTCATTGAATTACATAGTTTACTAGGGTTGTCAGTTGAATCAGGTTTGGCAGTTCAATACAAATATTTGACAGTTCGTTCCTTTTTTCTTTACCCCATATACACTATCTGGCAATCAGAAAATCGACAGCTGACAAATGAGGACTGTTTAGTCAAAATGTGGCAATTTTTCAATCGTCCTTGTTTCTCTCTTTGACAACGAAAATGTCTCCAACTTCCACTGTTTAATAAGCATTTAGCAGCCTGCAGCTATGTCCAGGGTGGTGGTGGTGGTGGTGGTGGGGTCAATCAACCAGGCAGCTAACCAACCACATCCTCGCTGCCCAAACTTCCCCTCCTGTCTGCCTTTTCTTTCACAGAAAATATATGATGGGCTAGAAGTGGATTATTAACTCCGTTTTCCCCAAGCCGGGTGGTAGAGCCTGCAGGCTATAATGTAAAATAAATCTGATGGAGAGGTGCAAATTGAAGTTTTAAATTGGTGGAGAGTCGTCTCCTTTGGGTCCATGAAGACCTGGAAAATATGGCTTGACGCTAGGTGTTAGCCAGCCCGTACTCTTTCCTCTGCAACACACACAGTCACAGTACAGGATGGATGAGTGTGGGAGTCATCGGTGACTCAAAAGAAAGTATTACGTCTTCCTTTATTTAGCAACTCGTGTCTTCTCTTTCATTATCTTTTTTTTTCCAGTGACTCCAACATAACAACCGCACTACAATAAAGATGGAGGATCTAATTTCCCTTCACCAGAAAGAGGTCATGTTAATAAATAGAGCTATTACTATAATTTGAACCAGTGATTCTGTTTTGTTCAGGGCTCAAATGTACTCTTACTCACATCATAAGGTCTCCACCCAGTCCATTAGAGAACACAGTATTTGTCAGTCTAATTCTGACCCACATTGAGCACTCCTTTGAGAAGAGATATAATAGCCGAGCCACAGAAGTTCATGTAAAATATTTTTTTTCGATTTAGGTTTCAATACATGACACTTTTCCTTCACAATAGCACAGTAAAATATAATACGGACGTTTTGAGTATGATCCATCACTGATCGGCCCCATATTCATTCTGCCGGATGACAATGACCCCAAAGCTACAGACGGAGTCATGAAGAAATACCCGCAGGTCACAAGAGGAAGAAGCACTCCTGCAAAAGATGGTATGGGCCCCACAGAGCACGAAGAATCAGAAGCAGATTAAATCCACAGAAGAACTCTGGAAAGTTCTTTAAGATGTCAGAACATCCAAGTATCTTGAAAAAGTGTACCTGAGAGAATTGGTGCAGTTTTAAAGGGTGATTACACCAAATATTAACATGATATAGGTTTTTTTTCTGGAGCTCGGCCGATACATTGACTGCTATTGGCCTATCACCCGTATATCGGTATCGGGGTAAATGTTGGCCAATATGAAAACTTTTTATACGTAAAATAACGCAGGAACGGATGCTTGGGGTAAATTAGAAATGTCTCTATTTTTTATATATATATATATATATATATATATACATGGAAAATAAACTAAAATATCCTGCCTTCCATTACATATCTGTCACACAGCATGACTGATACATAAAACTAATCAAGGCCTTATAGTTAAAAGCTTTAAAACTTGTATACAGCACTGTATATTCTTCACCAAATAACTGCTTTTAGAAAGAATTTAAATCGCTGAATGATCTCGTCTGTCACCATCAGGCAGTTTAGGATATTAAATATATAAGGTTGCACAGTATGTGTTTTTTAGCAGTATATCTTAAGAGGAGGAGGTTCCTGGATGAGTTCTTGCAAACATTAACTCATCCATTATTCACAGATAAGTCTCCCCCTCCCGCTCCCTGCAAATCTACAAACTGCCATTAGCATGCAGCAGGACGAGTCGCCACAGACAAACTGAGACAAACATAAAAAAACGTGAAGGAAATCTCTTCACTTGTAATTGCACTGCCGCTGTTGTACCAGCATTCCAAGAGTGAGGGAAAGAGGGGAAATTGATTTCAGTGCAGATGAAATGCCACTGCCTTAACATACTTTTCTGTGTAAAAAAAAAAAAAGAAACAAATGTACCTAATGAATAAGCCAAATTCCTCCCCCACTCTTATTCAAGGCACTAGCTGGAAATTGATAAGCTCTTTGCACAGAGTGAACAGTATTGATTAGTGCTGCCAAATGACTCTGCCTTGCCTGTTCTTCAAGGCAAATGCAATGGAGAGCCAGTGACAGATAGCAGAATAGGAAATAGCAATCAGCTAAACAGCAATGGGCTAAGTCCATTGGCTAAATTGAGTGAAACGCATTAGAGCTTGTTCAGCTGATAGGGGTAGCTATTTATTCACTGTAGTTCCTGCACATCTTCCACTTAAAATTTCTCCCTTACCTCGTCCCCAGTGACTTTAATTATATAGAAATTCAATACAGTGATCTAGTGCACTGCATGGCTTCGTTGGTTCAGAGACCATGAGAGACCCCATGGTGTGGGAAGGTTTCGATTACCCCAAGGCTACCTGTGCAGCAGCAAATCACATTCAAAAACATAAGATTGAAAAGAAAAAAAAAAAATTCTCAGACATGACACAGAGCATAAAAGTTACAAAGCCCAGGTGTTGCAGGTTTCCAATGGATTCACTTGGTCTCTTTGCTCCTTCAGAACTCTAACAAATGGAAGGCAACATAGACAGTGTTTGTACATTCATATCGAGGTATGGTGAGGATGTAGTAAAGCTATTCTTTAGTTTGCTTGTCAATGGATTTGTAGCACACACTGAACACACTGATCATTCTAGAGCCTTCAAGGGCTCCAGAGAGATCTGAGCAAGGCCTAATAAATTGCCTCAAGTGATGTCAGTGACAGTTGGGGGCGATAGCTAAAAATTTGAACGTTAACAAATAAAAATGGGGATAAGGAATAAGTGAGCTTAACAGACTTCCATCTGCTACTAGCAGCTCGAGGCAACATTAGCATAACGTACCCAAATTTCCGACTGAACTGTCGGATGGGACGACTGCATTAATTTTCAGCATTGCTTTTTAACTGTGCATCTCCAGTCTGACGTCGTTGTGATGTATGCAATCTTCAGTGCTGTGACTCATTTTCATGTAATGTTGCTCGTGTTACTGGTACTGATGGGCAGTTCAAGCAAAAATATGTTTTGCTATTCACCGAAAATGATTGGACGATTGAACAGTTGTCATTTGACAGCTGTCGTGGTCTTTCCACGTTTCTGTTATTTGTACCGTAGCATCTAATCTCGCAGCGCCACGCACAATTTAGCTGAGCTTGGAATTGACATGTTGTCCCTCTACTCCTTTGTTCAGTGGCTGTTGGCAAACAACTTTTAGGTGCATTACCGCCACCCTCTGGCGGTAGTAATGCATTACTACCAGGCACCAGGAAAAACAAGGGGAATAAAACTATTAGATTTTTTTTTTTACTTTCAATAACTATATACAAATTCTAAAATTCATTCCTAGTTACAGACATAAAATACTGCATCCGTAGGAGGTATTTGTACTGCGGTCCCATCTAATGTGTTACATTATGGTAAATCCTGTTGAAGAGCTGTGATTATTGATGCGACGACTGCATATATTTGCATTAATTCCAAAAGCCACCAATACTACTCGATGCATTTTTTCATCTTCGAATCTTTGCCACCATTAATGAGGCTGCTTACTGTGACATTTACCTTTGAGACATGTCGAGTGGGATAACCGCAGTGAAGTCATGTCGAATCCACGTCCTGCGTGTCCCTCCGCATTCACTACGCTCCTAACAGCCAGTCATGGGTGCCTTGCACCCTTTGAACCTTCATTTGCACTGTCAGACGACGAAATGAGTCCATGAATCTCGGTGCCTCGGGCTTAATTAAACTATGTTATATTTCACGTACCGGGCATTAATCTCACCACAGGGGGCATAGAGGGGGGAAGGGGGGGCGTGAGGCGAACGTTCCCTAATGGTCTTTACATCCTGACGCTGCAGTGGTTTCCAGAAGGCCCCGTACTTTCTGGTCAAACGTTGTGCAGGAGTAGTGTGTGTGTGTGTGTGTGTGTGTGTGTGTGTGTGTGTGTGTGTGTGTGTGTGTGTGTGTGTGTGTGTGTGTGTGTGTGTGTGTGTGTGTGTGTGTGTGTGTGTGTGTGTGTGTTTAAGTCTGCAGAAAGGGCAAGGGGCAAATCTTTACTTGCACCATGCGGCCAGCAGAACAAGCAGATGTGCCCCTTAGACCAATACATCATGTCCAGAAAACCACAGACGCAGCTCTGGCAAACTCTTCAACTCGGGCAAATCGCTGTCTTCCAAACAGCAGAGAGCCGGACCGCTGCAGAATCCAAATGTTAAGCTCCACAGTTACGAGCCTCGACAACTTCCAGAGCAACAGCTTGACTGTCAAAGCACCGATGCACCACAGTGGCACAGTGCATTAAAAGACAATGGTGAGTTCAACTCGGATGAATCCTTCGTCTGATTCTTAGCGAAATAAGACTCCGAGATGATGCGTTATTCTAATGAAAATACACCCTCATAGGAAATATGTCTGCACTCCTCCCTCCCCTCTGTTCCTAAATGCTGACTATATAGACACACACCAATTTCTGTCAAATCATTCCTGAGAAATAAAACTCCCATTTAGCCACAGTGGGCCGAGACAGGGAGGGCAACATGAGCATAGCTGACGTACAGGCTAAATTGCAGATGTCATTTCATTAGTGTGAGGATAGCTCATCTCTCAGAAAACATATCTGACTCTCTAGGGCATCTCTTGTGCATTATGAATGAGACAGCCGAGCCCTCGCTGCACTGGAATAAATTAAAGGCATTTCGTGACATTTTGAAAATTAATCTGTTGTTTTTTTGCTCAGCGGGCACTTGTCACAACGTGGACCAAAAAAAAATAAAAAATGTCTGCGAGTGTCCCGGAGGTGACAAGGGACTAGCTGTCACCATCGGTTTCGATGAAGGAAGTTAACAATCCCAACAAGCCATTTTTGCATGACAAATTTCTCACTCCGCTATACATAGTAATATGTACTCAAAAAAAAAAAACCTGCTCATTAAAAGTGTAAAGATATTCGTTTGAGCAGGTCTCAACAGAAACAATGCAAAGGAAACTCAATTTATAGTCAGTTTACTCCACAGGCAATTATTTCAAAGCACACAGAAGTGCAAGCGGGGGCAGGTGAAAACAAAATTTCCCTGTGGGGACCGATAAAGCAGCACATTATTATATACATTCTTTGAAATTAGTACGATCAGTATTGTACGTGTTTATCATGCTGGCAGGCGCAGACCTCAGGGGGTTGGTCTGGAGAGACAGACTCAACCCTGGGGGAAGCTTCATTCCTTACCGACATGAAAAACACCTGTAACATCAGCAAACTCAAGGGCAGCTGCTGCTGGTCTTTCCTCTGCGCCTTCTGTATTCCATTATGCATGAACTTACAGCGGTGCACTTTGTCTTGGCTGGAGTTAAGCTGGTGGACCACAGGGGAGTGATTAGGACACCATGTACCTTATGTTGAACACCCACAACAGCTGCCGTGATGTGGGACCCTCAGAGGGAATGAAAGCTCAATGACTCTTGAAACATTCAGAGGGCAAAAATAGAACTAATCACGTTTTCATTTCATCAAAACTTATTTAACGAGTCGCGATAACCACAACTATTATATAACGGTACCCAGAGAGGAATTACAAGGGGAGGAAAAGGTCACGTCAAATGAACACAACGTGGAGTTTCCCAGTGCAGTCGCTCGTGTACCTTCGCCAACAGCAGCTCCAGTGAAGCAGATGGGGCTGGGAGCCTCGATAAAGGCCACCTCGTTGAGGGAGGAGGGAGTGTGTCTTATTCACCCTTCAGGCCCAGATTCCCTCAGTCTACATGGGGATTTGAACCACTTGCATGTGGGTCACCGGAGCGTTTTTTTTTTTTAACATGTAGCCACATCACATATTTTCAAAAGCAGGGTCCTACCGAGTGAAGTTCCAGGTTTGGCTCCAAAGTTAAGACAACCTCATCTAAAATAACACTGACACTTTAATAGCTCTGGGTAGCATTCAAAATGTTTGATACCAGTACCTTGACTTTGATACCTAAATTATACTTTTTATACTACTTTTATAAAATCCCTTCTCAAAAGAAAATGACATCAGATGATAAAGAAAGAATCTTCAGTTTTCACATAGTTTAGATAGGGAGAGTGTCTCCCAGGTTTTTACTGTGGCTATTATAAACAGATGTCACCTAAATGAAAGTTATTACAAGACACAACAATTTACCGATGTTCCCTAAACGCCTCACATGCTATTGGTGAAGGATAGCTAGTTCGCTGCACAGAGAAACCTCCAGTTACTGCAGCAGACTCAACTCAGACAGGCATGCAGCCAAAAATTTGTTTGAGTGAAATAAGCCGTCCTAATGGAATTTTTGCTTGCGTCAGTTGAACCTGAGTGATTTCATCTATGTTAGCGGGCCGCCCAAATGCAGGCTACATATTATAAATGCTGGCTCGCTGATGAGATTTACTCCTGTGTAAACAGAGAAGTTAGGCATTTTAAAACAAAAACATTTTAATATAGCCAAGGTATTGGAATTCGGGACTGTATAAAAAGGAATTTGTTCAATAGTGAATAGTAATTCAGTAGGTATTGAAATTGGATACCAAGCCCAACATTAGTACAAATACAACGAGGCCTGACAAGAACGTCTTCCTTAGAGGAAAGACGGCAATAGTGTCCCAAAACAACATGCTATCAAGTGATAAAGCCTTCAGCAGCCATATTAATTGTGAAAAGAGCAAAGGAGAAAGTCAGGTGACATTATGAAGCGAAATGGACAAGATAAATGGTAGATGGTCTGCACTTGTATAGCGCTTTATCACCCGAGTGGTCTCAAAGCGCTTTTACACTCTTTCCCATTCACACACTAATGAGGCTGAGCTGCCGTGCACGGTGCTCGCCATCAGGAATACATTCACACACCAATGGTGCGCCATTGGAGGCAACTAGGGGTGCGGTGTCTTGCAGGAGGAGCCAGGGATTGAACTGCCAACCTTCTGATTGGCGGGGAATCCGCTCTACCATCTGAGCCACGGCCGCCCCGTTAAAGATAGCAATAGATGGGTCAAAGAAACATTCGACTTTAACACCGGAGTCTAATTTTACATAGTTTAAACAATTGGAGGTTTAAAAATCACACCTCGGCAAAAGAGTCTAGCGGGAAGTCAGGTGTCTGTCGATGAGGTTAAAATTGAAAAAGTTTCTTAGGAGGAGAATTATGGATTAGGTCGAAACCAAGTAAATGATGATGTGGGAAGTACACACGCTACCACACAAGTAAATGTTCATGGGAGCTGCAGCGTTTTGCATGCTGATCAATTAATCGTTATTTAACTTCACGAAGAAATGATGGTTTCAGCTTCGAATAAAAATTGCTGTAGGAACCAAATGTTAGAATGTGAAAAGAAAACTACTCGAAATCATTTCATTTTTACAGAAAGCCTAATAAAAGAAATGGATGTCGACAGACACAAAGATTCTCCATAGGACCTCCATCTAATTACCCACTGAGAACCAAATGAAGGTTTATTATATGCAAATGGCAAGTATACGGTCAAGTGCTACCACTTGAATCATGCTTGTATTGATAAAGGACTGTATGCTTCCTGAGTGGACTGGAACAACGGAGCGCTGAAATCTCAACAGGTCAAGTGAGGCCTCTTACAAACAACCAAGCTGTATTAAAAAAAAAATAAATAAATAAAAAAAAATCACATGGAGGAACTGTGAGAAAGTGTGCGTATATGTGTGATTGTGAGTGTCAGAGTGTGTACCTACGCCTCTTCCATGTCTGCCTGTCTACCTGCCTGTCAGTCAGTCAGTCTGCCTGCCTGCCTGTGTGCACCGCTCTGTGAAGGCCAGTAAGAAGAATAGAAGACGGCGAGAAAGGGAAGAAGTGCTGTCAGTCAGTGCTGGCTGAGCAGGGAGCTGACGGGAGCAGGAGGGACGACGCTTGGCAGGCCGGAGCCATGCACTATTCAGGCATCATTCAGACGGAGCGCGACCACTGGGGCAAAACACCGCGAGGTTCACAACACACACGTCTGTGCACGTGAATACCGCACACACCTGCCAGAGCTGGGGTTCGTATTCTCCAACAGGAGCTTCCTCAGCAAATCCCAAATCACTACTGCTGGCACTTCACATACACCGTGTAAACGTTAAATCGTGTTATGACAAGTAATTTCGTCTTGCACTTGGTGTACTACCAGCTTGTGAGAGGAGCACGACCTCAAGCTAAACTTCTAGCAGAGATGTAGGTCTCACTTTGTCTTTGAAATCCGTGTTTGTGTTATTTTGAGAAGAGTACGAATGAATTGGCAAAAGCAAAAGTGAGGCCTAAGAAAGAACCCTCTCTACTATTAAAATAGGTGAGAGAGGTGTCATCCAAAGCACCTGTACTGGATAATATTGCACTGCTAAATAGTAGGTAAAGGCAATACCCTGTTAAGAGCATTGTTCCGGAGTCGTCTGAAGCCATTGTGCCAGTGAGGTCAGAAAAACAATACAATCAGGATAGACACCTTTATCATGTAGTGTATTAAAAAGTTAAGCTCCGCTCCTGTAAACCTTGAATGCCGTGAGAGAGTCCTGAATGGTCTAACTCATCTAAAGGACAAAGTGATAGCGGCAGGGAGCAGACGGCTCGTAAACTAATGGGACTCTTGTAAAAAGATACTCCCTCCCTGGATTATACCTGCTCAGGAGGCCTGATGGATGGCCAGATGGCTGCGAGAGGACGCCAAGCATAGACGAGGTGTGACGATGAGTGAGTGTGTGTGTGTATGAAATAAAAAGGACCTGTACAGTCAATTCCCTGAAGCTTGCCTTGCCTTTAATTGATTTAGATCAAAACAAAATATTTGACATAGGGACTTTTTTTCTAGATCAGGTTTTATGAGAATGTGTAGACATGATGAATTTTAATTATGTCACTCTTCCAAGTTATTTGGACCTACAGGAGCAGTTTTCCACGTCCTCCACTTTACTGTTCGTTTAATACATTAAATAAAACCAGTGCAGGCTCAAACAATAATGAGGTACCACACTGTAAATAGCAGCTGTAGAAACCCTCCTCCCCCTGTGTGCGTGTGCTAAGTGTCCTTGGGCAAGACACTGAATGCCAGATCTCTCCCGATGGCAGGTGAGCAACTTGCGTGAAGATTGTGCCTCCACTGGTGTGTGAGATTGTGTGAATGAGAGGCAGAGATTGTAAAGTGCTTTGTCAAAAGGCGCTGTATGGATGCAGTCAATTAACCACGTACCCACGTTGTGCCCAATTCGTAAACAAAACCGTGTCCAACTGCAGGTGAAGATTTTGTTTCGATGAATATTATGATTTTGTCCAGGAAGGCTTATATCACCTTCCAGGAGGTTGGGCCGGCGGACGATGGCTTCCACCTAAAGTCTTCACCATCTGAGTGGTCCTGACAGCTTTAGTCATCACAAGTGTTATAGCTGCAGTGTGCAGTCTAACAGATAACTGGCCAACGGTAAGCTATCGGAGTTAGTGAGCGGACAAGCGAGAGTGCGGCAGTGTGTCGGTGTGGACAGAGGTGAGCAGTATAACCTGTGAATGAAGCTGTGTATTAGGGTCCTTCAAATAAAGCAGAGTTCCTGAATTAAATGCAGGGTAATAAGTAGAAAGCACTGGCTGTGTCTGATGAAGCTGGCATTTAGAGATGTCTTCTTTCTTAAACGCCCAAGTTAGTAAATCAATGAACTAAAACTGTTGGAAGTGGAAACGAAATGACTTCCCCCGCACATACAGCAGCCCTCCCCAATGGCCAGCCGAGAACAGGTGTGAACTGCAAGGGCTGAGGTCTGTTCAGTCGAGCTTCTTAAAAAAAAAAAAAAAAAAAAAAGGATGCGAAATTTACATGAAAGACCACACGGTCTAACGTTTAAATAAACTAAGCCAGACAATTTGGGAGGCTACTCGCAAAGGAGACAGCTGGTGGTTGGACCAACCTTATTAAGTCAGGTGTTGCGCCCGGGGACATGCTAGGAGGCAACGCACACGCACACGCACACGAACATTCATGCGCACTGACCGTTAGTATGTGGCCCAAATTTAAAGTAGAAAAAGGGAAAATAATGAAATGCTGTGACTTCAAGATGTTGTATTCCTCACCGTATCAACTTTCTAAAAAATAGGACACTTACACAGGAAACAACCTACAGTGTATTTTTCTTCTATTTCTCCGCATTCTTCAAGTACAGTAGATCCTACCGATAGCTCAAATAAAAGAGAAGCATTGAGAATTCACTTAGAAAACCATGTCTCTGTGGAGTTGCCATCTTTCCATTGGTTTACCTCCTCAGACAGCCTCATGCCGCATTACCTCTTCTTCTACACGTTGCACGCCGGCGACACACACCTCGGAAATTGACACACATGGGCAGTGCTTTTAGCCGAGGCATTAGGACTGAGTTAAATTGAAATACATTACCACTTCACACTTTGATGGCGTCCATTAACTTAGCAAACAGTGCTGATGGTAAGCCTATCATATTGTAAGTAGTGTGTAACAGGATTGTAGATTGTAGCACGACAGAGTGTGGAGGGAGCAGACCGTGGCTAAAAAGTACCAGGCCTCCTAACTGTAGTTGCTGCAATGAGGGGGATGGCAGTTGGGGAGACGCACATTGTGATGCTGTAGGAGTAACAAAGAGCTGCAGCACCCCCAACAGAGGGTAGAGACGCACCGCCAGGTAGCACGGCAAGGAAAGGAAGAGTGTTTCTGCGCGGATGTTGCCAGTAATTTAATTTTCTGTCTTCTTTTTGTTGTTCCTTTTTTGTTGTAAACGCTCTTCCGTGTTATTTACGGTGTCAACGGGCCATAGATGTTCAGCATGTGTTTGTGAACATGTGTAGGAGTACATGTGTGACACAGACTCGGCCTCACATAATGATCACAGCAAACAGACAGAAGGAAAACAGAAGTTAAAGAGAGTCAAACAAGGAAAGGAACTGATTAAACGAGGGAAGTGAAAGAGAGTATGGATAAATTGTCTGGAAAGAGAAGAGGAGAAAGGAGCATTGCCATAGCAACAGCAGTATTTCTGCCATGAAGCAATAACTGTTTGATGTCAGATGCCAGCTCTTGGTCTTAAAATCCACTAGAAAGAAAAAGATATGCATAAAGTCTGTAAAAATCTGATTTATAGCCTGTCACAGAGCAAGTGGCTTACAGAGAGAACACAACACTAAACACAGCCGTCTGTGGAACATTATGATGGACACAAACACTTCAAACACACTCAACCACAAGCAATAAACTAAGAACTAAAGGTTTATTTTGCCCGTTTCCAGACCGACAACAGATTTAAATGTGAGAGTGGCGTCACATGGGGAAACAACACAGATTGATTCGAGAGTGTTGGTGTTCTCAGAGTGCCCGTGTGATTTGTCTGCGTGCTTTAGTGTTTTTCAGGGTGCTCCATCTTTTCTCAAAAGAAGACGAAAACACAGAGCGCTCTGTCCGTCGCAGAGACCAAAGAAAACCCGTTATTGGCCTGAGCACGCGTCACCAAGAAAAGAGTCAGGCAATCACAAGAGATGATTTTGATATCAATGCTCCTTGAAGACACAGACACAACAGCCTGTTCTCAGTAGAGCTCCAGAGAGAAGCTTTAGAAAAACTATTTTGAGATGTTTTTTGGGATTTAAAACCACTAAAATATAAAATATTCTTATGGATGTCAAGGCTGCAAATAAAACATGACAAAAGGGTCAAATATGGGACCTTTTAAAGTTCCCGCTGTGGAAAACCTTTTTGTACGTATCATCTCACAAATATGTATAATAATTGTAAAATTAGACATGCAACAATGAATCAATGAATGTATCACCATAAAAACAACTGTTAACTATTGTAATACATTCACTGTTTACCATCAGTTAAGTGTTTTTAAAGTAAAAAAAACCAAAAACAAATCAGTGTTTCCTGTTAGTTTACAGCATAAATATAGATATGTTCTGATTTTTTTTTTTTTTTTTTTTTTTTCCTGTGATAACTATTGCACTATTGGACACCTTGTGCTTCAGAAACTTAACAGGCATTTTCAGCAATAGCTGACATTATAGAAAACATCAAATTGATCAGTGAATAAATACATTACAAAAATAAACAATGATCGCCACCTTCATTACATCTATTTTAGAAAATTACACATTTTAAACAGCCGAGCCAAGATTTTTTTTTTTTTTTTTTTTTTTTTTTTTCAAAAATTCTGGAGGTATGTGATTGGTTTTGATCTCAGCTTGTGAGAATCTGATCTGAAAGAAAAGGGAAGTCTATTAACTGGCTAAATATTCCCGCACATTCTTCCGATCTGTGAAAACATTTCAGCCTTCTACACAAAATGCACTTGTGGCAAAAAAAAAAAACTGCATTAACAAGAAGTGAAACTCCACATGTGACTGGCTATTGTTGTCGGGGGTGTTTTTATTTCTACATTTTCCCTGATGAAATAGCTTCCTCCTCACTGAGTGTACAGTGGGTGCTGTGTTCAGGTTCACTCAACAGACAGGCTCGCCTCAGGACATCAGGGATAATTAGCTGAGATCAACCTGACATCAATCACCCTCCTCACACGCACGCACACACACACGCACACACACACACACACACACACACACACACACAGGTCATCGCCCTCTACATGACCTTACATGCTAAACAGGCTCTTGTCACAACCTGTCGCAAGGCTCAACGGAGAGACAGAGCCAGAGAGAGTTAAACAGGCAGAGAGAGAAAAACTGACGGATGATAAAGATCTGAACACCCTGGAGATCATGGAGGTAAGTTGGGAAAATTAAACACGATCGAGAAAAGGAAAATGACAGATGAGGAAAAAGAATGGGAAGGGTATTTTTCACCGCCGATCCTTCCGAGATATAATTTCCTTCTGAGTTTCACTAGTACAAACACAGTTTCTCACTAACTCACTGAGGGCATGGGCGAGTAGATTTATGCTCCTCAGTGTTAGACTGTAACTAAGCTAAGACACACATAGTGGAAAATCCCACTGACCAGCACAGTCAGACACAAACAAGCACACATGTGGACTCCAGAGACGGGCAGCCCGTACATGTCGGGGGGCTTGGCCCAAAAACGTGCCTGCCACCTCAATTAATTACACCATTCAAGTGAGGAACCAGCCGATGGATCATCCCGGCCCCCGTCCTTTGAGCTCAAGGACAGCCGGTCACATTTTTCTTCCACACAAGGGGGCGTCATCCCCGCTGACAGTGTCGACTGGTATGCGTGTGTGAATTTGTATGAGCACAAATGTGTCAGACACAGCGAGTATGAATGATGACCCTCCCCTTAAAGGACAAGTAGTGATATCCGTCAGGTCATCTTTCCATTTAAATGCTTGAATCTGCTTGAGTACAGAGAGCAGTAAAATTCCCTGAAAACTATACAATGCCCAAAAGCAAACCAACACCTCAAAGGACTCATAACTACAAGCAAGTGGTGATATTATTTACTTTTCTCTTAGAAAGGCTTAAATTCCATCAGATATTGGCAATTTCATTTTTTTTTTCCTATTAGTATTCTCATCTATATCCCATTCTTTGGTACTGCAATGACCCAATTTCCCCACGGGGATCATTAAAGTTTCATCTTATCTTATCTTATCTGCCCCATTCTTCTCCCCTCCCCTATCACCTCCCAGCACACCCCCCTTCCTCCAAATCCTTCACTTAATTATGTCCCGTGAATGAAGTTCATCTTTCATGCTGCCAGCAGCCGCCAGAGAGGCTCGCCCGTTCTGGGCTATCTAATCATGGCGCAGAGACTAAACTAAATTTAGACAGCCGGCATGTGATGCCTGGCAGGTCCTAATGGAGGCTGACATCTCAAGACACACTGCTGATGTACAAGATACACTTTGCCTGAGCCAGCCGCGACCGCTGTTGACTAACACTGATGACTTGTGAACCATTTTGTTTGGTTCAAAAAGTTTTCAAGGGGTTGCAGCAGAGTGCTGACGAAGGCCGTTCAAACCTAATGAAACATTTACATTTTAGGACCTTGGCCAACGCTCCCAGTGCGTGCACCTTAAAAGTAATCTACATGTGGAAAGTAAAGCAGTGGCAAAGTCCTCCAAACCAATCAGCCATGTCTGCTGATGCGGGTAAAAACCTCTGAACTTTTTTTTTTTTTTTTTTTTTTAATCATAACTCATACTGATCCAGATGTTTTTGCCATTAATAATTATCAATGCCACGCAAGTAATGAGGAATATCTGAGGGAAACGTTAAATCCCTGAAACAATGTAGATAAACCAAATGAATTCTGACACTTATTGCAATTGTGAGCCTGAACAACAAACTGACAGCTGACATTACAGGCGTGTCAGTATTGGCCTGAAAGTCAGCCGATAAGTAGAGAGAAATTACAAAATCAAAGTACCAAAGATATATTTGAGGTACTTTAGAAACAAAAAGTTAATTAGACATGTGTCCAGCGAGACAAGTTTTTCTTTCAATTTTGAAATGCCCCACTCAGTACAAATCTTGGCCACAAATCCATAATAACCAAATCTAAGGCCTCTACATCAAAATGTATGTTCATGTTATGCGTTTAAGTAAAAAAAAAAAAATGCTTACATATTTATATATTAAATTGGCTCATGTGACTGATCAACTACGCCATAAACATGTCACACACACACAAAAAAAGCCTCCCATGGAATGCTTAATCTTTCAGTCAATAAATGTCAAATAAAAGAAAATCCAATGATTTCAGAAAACCCCTCATTTCCCAGGTTGCTGCCGAGCACACGTCAGCTCAGACAACTGCATATAACTCTTCAGATTCAAGGCTGTTACTGTTCTGCATCTGCGATCATCCGCATTTCAGCACATAGCATCCTCTAAATTATAGAGTAGTCACCAGCTACATGTGTACTCAGACAGGCGAATCGTCTGATGACCACTTTGATGTGGCCTATCTACTTCAAACAGAGGAATTAATTCAACAAGTTGGTGTGTAGCCATTCCCAAAAGCTCAGTGCAAAGGACACAAAGTCAGCTGGAAAGTGGGGAGGTCTGTAAGGATTTCATGGCCACTAGGGTAACAAACAAAGTCTCTGGGGTTGGATAAACAATAAAGGCCTGTCATTTGGTTATGAACAAAGGCCTGTCATTTGCTTTTGTTGTTGCTGGTGTTTTTTCCCCTCGTAATCTGCATGTCCAGATGGCTGGATGACTTTCTCCCTCACAGCATCGTTAAAAGCGCAGCACAGCTGGCAGACCGAGAGTGGAAGCAAAAGAGTGCAAGGAAATGAAAAAGTGAAAGAGCGCGGAGAATGCTCCACCAAAAACTGAGAAATGTAGAGCGAGACCGAGCAAAAGTGAAAATAGTGAAATAAGTAAGGCCACACATAGTAACACACTTCCAAGTTGAGTATCACTTACCCAGATCTGTGTTGGGCCCCGCCAACAACTGTTTGAACTTATCCAGGCGGGACGCCTCCCTCTCGGTCATGGCGAGGGTGCCAGATGTGTTCTGGTCAGCCATGCGAGCCACGAGCGGGATGAGGGGCGGCCGGTGGGGTAGGGAGCGCTGTCTGTGGAGGCCTGCGTGTTCTCCCGCTGCATCTGGTGGAAGGACGGAAATGAGAGGGAGAGAGAGAGTGATGGGTTACGTAAACACCCTCGCAAACAAATGGAGGCTTCAGACGATGCGGCCTCGCATCTTTTGGACATGTTGAATCTTTTTTTCACTTTGATATTAGCAGTCATGAGGTGACCGAGAGGCGACTGAGCGCGACGTCACCCGTTGGCTTGTAAACTGCTGTTTTGAAACCTCGAGTCCGGCATTTTGGAGCCAGAAATGACCATATTTGAGCCAGAGGTGGACCGACTGAGAACCTGAGGACACCAAGCCCGACCACCTACACCGGCAACCTGACTGCGCCCCGGGCATGTCAATCAGGAGAGATGTTGGCTAATGACACCATAATGACTTGTGAAACAAATTCTATTGACTTTGAGAAGCTGATGCCTTTTAAATGGAGCCACAGTGGAATTGCAGTGGTAGGCACTTCCTCACTGGCTTCACTTTTCACACCCAGGGACGATGTCCATTTTTTATGAGCAGTCCAGTAGGGTGACACAATAGTCGACTGGCAGTACTTTATATTTGCAAGGTAACTGTTGTGCACAACAACGTCACAAGTAATCTTGCTATCCAAGTTCTTACATCAGTTACATTGAAGGACCGTTTTACAGGTTAAAGTAGCTGGTATTTTACAAACAACAAGTCTAATACATATTACACAGTGTCTTAAATTTAGAACTCAATGTGACTATTACCTTTTAGATTTAACATTATTGTATAGTTTTCTAAATGTATCTATCCAGGTGGTAATAAACAGCCACTGTTAGTGGCTTGTTTCCAAATGGGCCTCCAGGAAAGCATCAGTTGTGCTTGTTGCAATAATTCTGTCTCAACCATGAAGGCGCTACAACAGGAAGACAAACACATTAATTCAGTCTGCTGAGAGCCACATGTTCCCCCAGATGTGCAAAAAAAAAAAAAAAAAAAAAAATTTTTTTTTTTTTTTTTTTTTGAAAAAGTCACAAAACAGAGACACCACACAGACAAGTTATGAGCAAGCTGGTGAGGTCGGGACTTCAATGTGGAGAGGGATGCTCCTTTTGTCACACTAAGCACAATGAGCTGAAGTTCATAAGGAGCCCTGTCAACAGCATCGCCAACATCTCTTAGTGCTACAAGCAAAACCACCAAACAGCTACTGCGTTCACAATCATACAAAGAGCTGCAGATTTTAATATCCTTTTCAGCTTTTACAAGAGTAATAAAAGCCAACAAATCTGTTCTCAAGTGCTTTATTTGCACTTACAAAAATTAAAAAAGATTATGAAAGCCGGCAATAGCTTCTCTGTAGTGGAACCTTTTGTGTCATTGTAACAATAAGCCCTTTCATAGTCTATTCAATAACTTGACTTTTAAAAGGCTATTAAAAGAAAAAGTTAAATGAAGTTTGTAGGAATGTTCACTTGGTTGTCACAGTATACTGCATCAATTATTAGAAGAAAAAAAGTGGAATGCATGCATGTAAGTACAAACACACAAAGAGAGACCACACTTTCCTGTACCAGACAAGAGGAAGGAGGAGAGGAGAGGAGAGGAGAGGAGAGGAGAGGAGAGGAGAGGAGAGGAGAGGAGAGGAGAGGAGAGGAGAGGAGAGGAGAGGAGAGGAGAGGAGAGGAGAGGAGAGGAGAGGAGAGGAGAGGAGAGGAGCCTGTGCGTTGTCTTCTCTGAGGAGATAAGAGGAAGTGCCTGAAGGCAATGGGCTGCTTGTGTTATCTGTATCTAAACACAGCAGCAGGCAGAGAAGCAGACACCCAGGCAGACATGCGGATGACCTGCCAGACAGGACAACAGTCAGCCAAACGTTCCCAAAGTACAGCATGAGCATCTGCTCCAGCTGCTGATGTTATCAACTTCAGCTATATATATATATTATTATTATGTTGTTGTTGTTATGTATTGTTACAGTCCATAAAGCTACAGTGAGGCAGCAACTGCTCTGTGTCATGTTGCTGCATCCTACCAGATTTAAACACTTTGCTCAGAGGAAACAGATCCAAACTGAGCAGGAGGAGGTGGGAAGGTATCTGTTTCTACAGCCGCTTGATGTTTATATACAAGAGGAGAAGAAAGTAAGATGACAGGAAGGGGCAGCTACAGATGCCCCACAGGGTTACAATGAAAAATTGCTCTTCACTACAGCATATTCTATTTTTGTTATTGTGTGATACCGGGGGGATAACAGCACTGTCAGACACACTGTGCCAATGCTGTAAAACAGTTTAAACTGTTGAAGTGAGAGTCGTCCCAAGCTCAACGCTATCTCCCGAATTGTGGAAACATAAAACTAACTGTTCGCTGAAATTGAGACTTCGACACACTTGGCAATTGTTACAGCTGTTACAGACAGATGTGTTTTTCATTTACATATCTGCAGTTTGAGCAGTCAATTCTTAATCTGGCATGAGGCCTCCCAGCTGTGGATGCTGTTGGGAGTCATTTTGGGCCAGACTTACTCCAAAAGCCAGCATGTGAGGATGCTCCAAGTGACCTTGTTAAGTGTATAAGTGTAAGAACTGAATTTAATAATAACTTCCATCATAGTGACCTCAGTTTCATTATGAAAAGACACAATCATGACTTCTCTCAATACGAAGAGACACAGAGAAATGTTCCATGTTTTCCTGGAGAGATTTACCGCTCAAAGGTAATTAGATAATTACATGGGTAAATATTAAGGTGCTTATGTTCTTCAGTGAACGTTATTTAATAGTGTGAACAAGCTCTCAGCAGTACATATATTCAACTCATTTCACGTCAAATCTTCAAAGACTTTAAATCACTTCACTTCATTTTCATAAATTCTGAAATGGTATTAAAATAAATATTTGAAATTTTGATTGAATTAACTTAAAATAATATGAGCAAGCCCAATCAAAGCACTACATTTGCCATCAGTAGCAGCGCTCTACAAATAATTTGTGTCTGTTATTTCTTGTTATTTGAAGATGCACAAAGCTGGTGCGAGACAACAGTAAATAAATACAGAAAACATAATGCTGATGATGACATGTTTCTGTTTCCTTTCCACATATTTAACCCTTATACATATATATACATATAATACATATACATATACATATATATATACATATATATATATACATATATACATATATGTATATATATATATATATATACACACATATATGTATACACACACATATATATATACACACACACACACACACACACATATATATATATATATACACATATATATGGAATGTAAATGGTGCTTTACAGAATATTCTTTTAGTATGCAGGAGAGCCAAAAAAAAGAAAAACTTTTTGGACACTGACAAATGGTGTTCACTAACCTTTAGGTGACCCAATTGGAGCTTCGCTGTGGGACTTCACGAGGCGACTATCAGTGTAAGGGCTGCTCTGGGAGGCAAACGACACCTCTGGGTTGGTCACGTCTCCCTCCTCCCCTCTGTCCTCATCCTCCTCTTCCTCCTCGTCCTCCTCGTCCTCTGCCACCTCCTCCTGTGTGTCCTCTTCTCTCTGATCCAGCTCTGCCGTGTCATCCTGCCTCTGTCTCTCCTGCTGCTTGCTGTGATTCTCAATCACCTGTGCAGTGGACAGGTCAGGAAAAAACAGGTCAAGCTGAGGTTCAACTTTTAACAGACAGGAGTGGTTTAACTCCATATAAAACATTGTAAAAGTGTAAAATGGTCTTCATTCTGTGAACTAAGTTAGTGACTAGAGATTCGGCATATTTGCTACTTGCTTAAGATAAATACAAACAAAAATGTAGTAAACAATGTGCAATTTTCCCTGAGTTTCAACATTTGGAAGAAAGTACTTTAGTAACTGGGTCAGAAATCTTTTTCGTAAACATCAATCTTAAAAGGGAAGCGGTTGGTCTTACAGACAATAACACAATACTTTTAGTCAAAAACTTTTGAATATTTTTGGCAAGTGTTTATTGTCCAGTACAAAAATGTGCTTATTGCAGATACAGGAAACTGTTTAAAAGTATGGACATTCATTAAAATGCCTTTTAAAGGACTGATAAGGATCCACGAGGAACATCTCTATGTTGTCACAGTGGATAGGGCGACCTGTTTTCCAGCTCGCCGCTGAATGTGTTTGTTTACCTTATTGGCTGTCTCCATGACGACCTCGATGTTGAGGTTCTGTGCAGCCATGGCCAGCAGCTCATCATCATCATCCCCGACATCCCAGGCATCACTCGTGATGCTCTCAAATTCCTGGAAGGTGGTGGCCTTCTTCGGCTTGCCTGGTGTGGCCGGAGGCGGCTTGTTGCCTGCTTTGATTAGACTGGAGGACAGAGAAAGAAGAGAGAAGCCCACGAACACACAGAAGATAAGGGAGGGAGGATGATATTAAAACAAATTAAGATAAAAGGTTGGGGGTGGAAGGGGAAAGAAAAAGAAAAGAAATCGGAGAAAACAAGATGGAGATAAAGTTAATAACCAAAATGATGATAAGGACCAAAAAAAAAAAAAAGGACAAAGACCGTGGCTGTTTTTGATACTGACCAGTGCAAATAAATTATATAACACAAGCCCTTACAAAGAGAATGAACCCACTTAAAAATTAGCCTTTTTTCAAATATTAATATAATAAAAACGAATAAACAGCAGTGGCAAATTGTGGCTTGAGCAAACGTTTAGACGTCCAACTAAGTCAGTACTTGTACTCCCATTTTGCAGACATTAAAACTTAAATACTTTTTTGTAAACAAAGCCTAACGAGCCTTTCTGTTCTTTTCAACCACCCTCCCTTGCAGATTACTTTCAGTACTGAGATCTGTTGAGGCTATCTTGTATGCTCGGCATAACCTGGCTCAGGCCGACTGTTGCTCTCAGCTTCGGTCTTGATTGTGACAATAGTCTGGAAACCCTGTTCTGATTAAGGCGGACCAATAAGCAACCAGTGGGGGCGGCTAAGTACAATGACATTGAAGGAGTTCCAACAACGGTCGTGGTGTTAGAGGTTCAGCACATAACGTACGGTCTATGGTGGTCAATGCCGATTGGTTAAAGGCTGCTCCAATAGTTTCAAAATTAATAGACGACTGGAAACAATCCTCAGTGGACTGTTGCCAGACCCATATATTCACACAGTGGATTTGGGTCTGTACACGGCATGCTTTCGACCCTAGATTTTCAGTTATCTTTAATGAAGTCTCATCTTGTATTTCTTCAAGTTGTTTGTTGTATATTTTGAGGTCTGCCTTGGATAGCTGTCCTGTTGCAGAAGCCAGCCTATTTTCAGTGTCTTGACATTTGCATCCACAATTTGCCCATATTTAGTGGAATATTTTCTTCCCTCTATCCATGCGATGTTTCCTGTGCCACCGGCTGCCACACAAGCCCAAAGCAGCATATTTCCACCCCCATGCTTAAACAGATGGCAAGGTGTTCTTTTCATCAAATGCAGCACCTTTGAGAAAAAGAGCTCAATTTGAACTTCAGGTATGGTTTCTTTTTGAGGACCCCGTTTATGCATCAATGCAGCGCAGTGGAGCAGTGCCCCAAAACTCCTGTGTCAGTTAAACCTTCCTGTATAGCCTTTGCGGTATCATGCAGGTTTCCTTGAATAGACGTGCAGTTTTATCTAGTTTTCTTGGTCCTCCAGAGTATTTATCAGCTCTGCATTGTCATCACCTGACAATTCCTGCTAATACAAGTCAGATCTGAGACATTACAAGTAGAAGAGTACCCAAACTTTTGCACGTGCTAGAATTTCTGTTAACAGTGCATTAACATTTGAAGAATGTCTAACACCATCGGTCGATTGAATGCCGCAACTACCTGTTTCCGTTTAAAATTAAAAGCCCTCGTTTCAAATTAAAAGCCCTCTAGTGTTACATACATGGTTCAGTAAGTTTAGACCGAGGTTTGTTTTAATCTTCTTTTCACTTGGAAAATCAACAAAATGTGTCATTTGGTGTCTAAACGTTTGCGTAGATCTGTAGATGTGTGTCACCATCTCCACACACACACACACACACACTCTTATATACTTGAATCAAAAGCAGGTCTCTAACACCTAATAAGACTGACCCTACCGTTCTTTGTGCAGCAAGGACACCGTTTTATTCAGCCAGAACAAATGCGACAGAAAAAAAGAGAATTCAATCAAACTCAACCTTTCCTGTTTTATCATGCGATGAGGAAAAAGGAAGGAGAGGATAAGGGGTGGGGGTGGAGGGAAGGAGGCGCTCTGATTTCTTACAAAGCCAAGGATTACCATAATAAAGGAAAGAGGAAGACGTGTCCATATTAGCTTACTTCCACCATAACTTAGAAGAAAGGGGAAAGTCTGAACTTGTACCCCGACAAAAAACAAGAAAATTAAATTCAACCCTCTGTGGAAATGTACATGATTAAACATTAATTTGAGGGAAAAAAAGGATTATTAATGAATAATAAACTGTTTCCCTCTTTCCCTATCCGTGTGTGCGTGTCCGTGTGCATGAGAGAGAGAGAGCGAGCGAGAGAGAGAGAGAGACAGAGGATGAAGCCCAAAACATTTCCTTCTCAGAAGTTGGTTCACAAGGTTTTATACATTTCTAGATTTTACTGTTTTCTTTCCTCTTTAAACTACATAGAATAGTGTCCATATATCTATTTTATTCACTGCTGCATTCAATTTCAATTTCATTCATTCACATATTGGCACACACTCGAGCCCTGTGTAGACAGATTGTAGCCCTAAACATAATGACACTTTCCACTTATATTCTAATTTCAGGCGACATATTCTTTTTTTGCACTGGACAGGATTTTCAAATATGTTCAAATCAAACAAACTGAAAGTAAGTTTCATTTCCTTTATGTTGTTCTCCAATTCATCCAACAGCTGTAAAGTCTGGTGGAGTTACTTCCTACCTTCCTACGCAGCAGAGCAGGAAAGTTCAAGTAGTGCAAACAAAAGGTTGCCAGGAGATCTGACATATGATTGCAACTGCAGCCACATCCCAGTCTGTGATGTCACAGCTTGTGTCCTCATCAGCTGTCTGAATGCAAAACAAACACTTCCACATAAATGACTGGGACGTGGCTTGAAAATAGAGCAGCTGTTTAGCAACTCATTAAAATTGCATGGCTTTTGTTGTTGTTCAAGGGTGCTTTCACAACTACAATTGGTACGGACTTTGAGACTTTTCTGTTCAGTTGGACCCTAAACAGCAGATGTGAAAGGTGACTCAGTCCACTGTTCAGACCAAAGCACCAAAATGTGGTCCAACCAAAAGAGGTGGTCTCGGTCTGGTTCAAACTGTATTATTATTCGGTTCGTTTGTGGTTTGAAAACACTGTGAATCGTTCGGACTTTCAGACCAATTACAGGAAATTGAAGCAGCACCTGCTGGACCACCTCTGTAGTTCACGTTCATTTATTGATTCATTTAACAACAGAAGAAGAAGAAAAATAAAATGGAAAAGAAGTAAAACAAATAAGCCGCGGTACTATATGGAGAGAGAACTTGGTCCAACAAAGAACTCTATAATCAGCTTGAAAACCCCATAAAATACAGAGACTTATAAGATATTTTCTGAGTGTCACTTGTAACGCCTTAAGAATAATAACGGTATATTGGCACCAAAATGAATCTGTTCACTCTTTTTTCTTCATTCGAACAGAAAAGGCTACTGCTGAACTGACAACACCGACATCAGACACGAGCCCTTCTACGAACAATCGATGTCAAGTAGAGAGTAGGTGTGAAATGCAAAGTTCTTGAGTGTGCTCGTGAAATTGCAGAATGAAACCAAAATGAACCGGATCACGTGTACAAAATGTAACAAAAATATGAATCTTGCTTCAGACTTTGGTCCAGACTTTCAGATGTGAGAGTGACTTTAATGTAATCGAATCACTCTCGTGGCAATAAAGTGAATGAATCCTTATGTTGATGTCTTCTCATTTTTACCACTGGGACTGAACAATCAATACAGGTCACACAAGGTGGCAGTCAAGACAGAATTAAACCCCAAAACATCTTGAACATGAAGGGAAAAACATTTGATGCAACCCGTATATAAATCCACGTTTGTTATTATTATTTGACAAAAAAAAAAAAAAAGAGATCGGATCTTCATTAAGGGGGAGAGATGTTTTCAATCAGTGTTTCACGAACAACAAATCTGCCACCAAAAAAAAAAAAAAAAAGATATTAAGGAGCAAAGAACGAGTCCCATGAAAATCAAAACTTGGCGAAGTTGAACAGCAGCCCGGACTACTCCAACAACAACAACAACAACAACACGGCATTTTCTCACAATGACAAAGTACATTGAACTCACTTTGCATGAAGGAGCGGGTCGAAGGGCGGATGTTGTGCGCCGTAGACGTGCTGAATGCTGCAAAGGAAGTGAAGGAAAGAGAATGTAAATGAATGAAACTCATCGATAACTGGCTGTCAGGCTGGCCGTGTTAAATCTTTTTGGTTGTTTCAAAAAAATAAACCGCGGGAATGCGGACGAGTGTGAGGAAGGGGAAAAAAAAAGAAAAAAAAAAAAAGATGTCACAGATCGCAGAGACTCGTGAGGAATTTGTGTTGTTGTTGTTGTTGTTGTCATTAGTTCCTACTCTGTGACGATGTGGGGTAAAACTGTTAGCCAGCGTTAGCAGCGTAGCTCTCAGCCAGCTAACGTCGAGCGACACGTAAACTCCCGTCTGCCGTCGCGTTTTGAACCGCAGACGCCGGCGCGTTAAAAGGGGTCAAACTTGTAAACTTTGCGCGGCGAACACGCGTCCGTCGGTGGGAGTCCGAGTCGCGTTTTGAAGCTCAGCGGCGCAGCGTCAGTCGAGTACGGCTAGCTGCGCTAAGCTAGCCGACAGGAGGGAACACGTCACTTTACCTGCCAGGAACCTTCGCTGTATTTCTTTTCCAGAACTGTTTTTTGTTTCCGTCAGTCGACATTTTCCCCCCCTGCCGTCCACTTTGTTCTAAACTCAAACACCTCGACGCTGTCGTTGTCTCCGAAATGTTAAATGTGTGTTTATTTACACCAGCTCCCCCTCCTCCAAAAACTCAAAAAGCTGCCATGTTGGTACTGCCTGATCGGCAAGTAAACGCAATTGTGATTGGCTGGAAAAGACACTTCCTCGTTGAGAGCCAATCGCAAGTGAGATCTGCTGGTAGGTGGGCTTGCTAGACTGGTGACGTCACGCTCCACCGATCCAAAGAGGACCCCAAGCATTAGGGACCGGTCTGAGGCATGGACAGAAACTAACTCACAGCCATTAATGGCTTTAAACTGACGTATTTATCGTGAGTGAGGGTTTCCGCTGTCGAGAAATGCGCATGTGATGACGCTACAAACATACATGCATTACTGTAGATGAAAACTAACCAGCAGCAGCCTATCTAAAGTTAAAATACAGCAGTAAAATGCATATGCAACAGTAATATGAATCCAAAAACATCTTGTATAATAGTACGACACCGTCAGTTAGCATTTTCAGCTTTTACTTTTGATACTTTAAGTACATTTTTGCTGATAATACTCATGCTTTTACTTAAGGCTTTGAATACAGGACTTGTTGTAGGGTATTTTCACAGTATGATATATGTACTTTTACTTAAGGGCCTGAACACTTCTTTCATCTCTGTATGGCATTAACCCGAAAAGCATCCGTAATGAAGTGTAGCATCAGATATAATTATGTTTAAATAAGTTACTAAACAATAAGTGGGCTATCTAAACAAAATGTATTCTTACTCTGTCTAGCACACGCAGTTTCACTTTAACACACCCACAGCTCAAAGAGTGTGAGGAAGAGTCAAAGAGGAGTACTATAGATGAAGAGACGTGATCAAATGAAATATCTTTGTCATTACAGTATCTCAAAATACAGGTCACGGTGAGGTGGAGGGCACAGCTTATCTTTACTATCTGCTTTGAATCATAAGAGTTTCCTATGTTGAGCAACGTGCTGATGCAGCGTGTCCTCTCTGAATTAAATCATACGGTGTGAAAGACAAGAGGTGTCACTCTGTCCCTGTTTCCTGGTACCACAAACGTCATATCAGCTCGAGAAAAGTTGCCCAGGCTGTCCTATTATGTTACAGATTGTTTTTCTTTAGTCCAACTATCCAGGATTGTTTTACATTAGGATATTTTATTTTATTGTATTAAGCTTTGCTACTTTAAGCACTGGATGTAAAGACATGATATACTAGCCTGAGGTTAGCTTTACAAAACCGAAATTACACTCTGTGCACGGAAGGTTTATATTGGCTCGGCCTAGTTCTTTACAGACGTAGAAGTATATAAAAATAACATTGAGTACAAATTCAAATCCACATTATTATTGCATCTTATCTATATTTTCATATTTTCTATATTAAAATCTTGACAATATATTTCATTCATCTGTTTTCATTCTTTCATTCATTGTAATGCACAACATAAATATAATGATAGGTCTCCTCTTCTGCAAAAATTGCTAGCAATATAATTTGTATTAGGCATGATATGTCCATTGTTTGAATGTTGTTGTACAGCACAAATAGAAAGTAGGCCAATTTTATTTTTTAACCCCGAGCACATCATCTGTCTCATACACGATCTTTGTTTTAAATACCCGTTCTTCCTCAGCGAGGGCCGGCGGGCAAACGGTCTCAACGCGCTGCAGACACCGATTGCGTTTCGTTACGCAGGCCGTAACAAAGTTGACATGATGATCATTGGACACGTCTGAATGACAAATATGGAGAAACAACCCAGTTTGCTATCATCGAAGCTTTTTCAGAAGCAGAGACAGGTAGAAGTTGTTCTCAATCGCAGCGTTTTGGCGTGGAAGAGAAAAGAGAGGAACAGAAAACGAAGCTCTGGCATTTCTGAAATAGGTAAGTCTGACATGCAGAAATAAATGACTTTACTGATTGTGTAATAACGTCAACCCGCTTATTTTACGTCTGAAAAGTCAACAAATATACACCAACTTGTTTTTTTGTTTTTTTTCAAAAAAAAATAGAATGATACACATGTTAAAAGAAGGAGCAGCCACAGAAGGTCAAACCATCAGAGATCTATGTTTTTTAAAAAGTAACATGTGGTTCATTTGAATGTCCTACACTGCATTACCCTCCAGTACATCATGTGCCTTCAGTAAATGAAAGCATTGCCAAACATGCAAAGTGGAATGAAGCAGCTGTCTCTTCCCAGTCTGCACTCCTTATCGGGATCATGCACATGTTGAGTGAGCAACAGTCAGGTCATGTAGTTACTGTTGTTAAAGGTCTGTTCACCGACAAGAGGAGGTCACACAGGTGGGCTTTCAGCCATGGGTAAATGGCAGCCTCTGTTTCTCACATGCAACCTACTTGTTAACTGTTATTTAATATGCCTCACAGGGAGCAGTTACTTCATTAACTCATTCATGGAATGGGCTTTATGCCACTCTCAGCTCTTTGAAGATCTCCACAATGTGAGATTTTTTTCTATAAACGG
Organism: Brachyistius frenatus; assembly: GCF_029030835.1. Taxonomy (NCBI): domain Eukaryota; kingdom Metazoa; phylum Chordata; class Actinopteri; family Embiotocidae; genus Brachyistius; species Brachyistius frenatus. Next base: position 1,231,166 of record NW_027210632.1, read on the forward strand.
ATATAAACCTTTATTAAATTTGCTCACTGCAAGTGTTGAGTTTACGTACATGAGAATTTGATTTGGAAAAAAAACCACAAGAAAATAGTTGCACTATACATACTTGTGGCTTTCGATTGGATGATCCTTCAGATAATGGCTCGCTGCCCGTTTAACTTGTACCAAGACTTTTAAAGGTGCGAGCACATTTATCAAATCAATTGGTCAGAGACCAGCTTGTGATTGCTTTACAAACAGTTGGTGTGTCCCAGTCTGGGGTCAGAGTAATTTCAATTTCCAGCATATATATGATTAACGGTCTGGGCATTAAGTTCTCTTTACTGTTTCTGTGATTGTCAAGAGGCGCTCTAAATTTTGTCCCTTTCCATCGTTTGCATCAGATAACTTCCACTTAATCGGCACGTTCATATAACATCCCGGGGCTAATGTTTGTTCATCGAAATGAGTTCCCTGGTCTGCAATTACTGTACCATATCGAGTGGAGTCATTACAGTTGGCACTGCACACTTCACTCTAAACCTGCCCATTGACCTTCCTCAAAGTGGTATCAAGCGCCCTATAATAACCTACCATAAAGACTTCCATTTATCCAGTCAATGTTCAACGTGACTACATCAAAATCCCCCCAAGTGGTCATTGTGACAAGAGCAGGTCAGTTTACCCTGGAGTTAGGAATCAAACAAGGAGACTCTGCCAGGAATTAAATATCCAGTAAGTTCAATATTAAACACAAAACAGAAATGGTGTCAAGTTCAATTCTGAGTAAATCAAGTGACTTAAACTACAACCATACAGAACCAGGCTAATTATATTCACCATTCTATATTTGAAGTCTTTGATAAAGTCACTGATTAACTGCACTGCATTGGCTACTAATGATAATCAGAGTCCAGTCAAAGATCAGAGCGGTGACGGCTGGAATTTTCCTTAAAGCTTTTGCACCTTCTCAAATAGGACATGCTCTGTTTCTTGATTCCACATGTTTTGCCTGGGGACTTCAATCATGGGCCTCCACACTTCTCTCTCTCTGTTTTCGTTTCGTGTTCAGCTTACATTTAAGGCGGGAAAATGTCACATCATTCCTTGAGACTCTTGTTCTGGAGTTACCTGGCCACAGGTCGTGATCATGACAGCAGAGTTATTCCAAATTAAATTAGTAACTCAGAATAAGGAAAGTTTTTTCTTCGTCACTTACAATTTACTTTCCTAGTTTAGCTTGTAAAAATGAAAAATATAAAAATGCTTGTTTGTGCAGTCTGAACATTTCCTATAAATTTACAAGAAATATCAAATACTGCAGCACTCTGAGACAGAAAATGTAATCTCAGCAGTAAATCATGCAGTGTGACTCAAATTTGACAGGTCTTCCTCTGCTCGTACATTCTATTTTCTGCCCAGTATACTTTCCCTAACATCAAACTGACACACAATTGTTATAAAATGCAGAGAAGAATTGTTATGTGCAGTATACATCAGTCTGGGCTTGATGTTTTGGGGTTAGACAACATCCGTGGATGTTGCTGCTTGACATTTAAGTGGATTTGGTCGAACCAGAGCATCCGTCAGTCAGATCTGCTGAGTAGAGAACAAGACGGGGTATCCTAGCCAGGAATGCTATTTGTATACTGCACACACACAGGCAAACAAACAAAAAGCCAATCACTGAGAAGGATTGGTCTCTGAGCCTACAGTAAATCCTGTGTCCACATAATGCCTGAGTCACTCCTCTGATACAATTGCAGTATGGAGTAAAATCTTGAATAAATCATAGCATATGCTTTAGAAACCATCTCTCCCTTCCTCCAAATTACTATGCTTAGAGAGTAGCACCTCCTCAGGCCCTTTAAGCCTGGACATATCTCTCGGCCAGGGGGAGTTTAGCTTTTTGCTTTCCCATGTGGCGAAGAAGAGATCCAACGTGTCACAGTGAGGGATGCAGTTTTAGCGATAGGCTATTGAAGTTATTGGAAATCAGGCTGAAATAGCATATCATAATTTCTGAATAGCCGTCTATAGTCAAATCCACCTATACAAAGTTGAGAAACAAAACAAAACGACATGATTTTGTACATCGGTTGCTTAGAACTGCATTGCACTAGATGAAAACTCAGGACATCTGTAAAGTCTAAGCCATCATCCTCTGTAGAATATTATTGCAGACGAAAAATGTCACAACACTGTCATTGGAGAGCTATGCTGTTAGCGTGGCTCCAAAAGCAGCACGAGATTTAAAATAGTTAAAGAATGTCAAGTTTAAAAAAAGGGGAGATTGCAACTTATTTTGAAATGAATGACTTGCACTGAACCTATGGAACCTATGGCATACCAGTGAACTTGCATTGCACCCCCGCTAACTGTCCCCCTGTTATACCTTCCACCTTGGTTGTCCTTTTGTTCTCCATCTGTTTTTCTAAGCATTGGCTTAACAAGCCCATTGCACCTGGGAGAAATCCACATGTCTTGTTTGACAGCTCACTGCCATGTGTAGCCATGCAGATCTGTGCTTTGTAATCTAAAGCTGGTGCTCAATGCACAGCCCTGTCTGTACGTTAAGAGACGGCTGCAGAGGGAGCGAGAGAGATACCGGGAAATAAACACTGCCAGAAAATGACAGCTGGAGATTGGGTAAACTGTGCAGGGTTATACTGCATGGCTGGCACCAACACAGGATCTTTTATTACACTGACTGCATTCATTCACCTGAGGCTTGGGTCAATATAACTAAAGAGTTGGACCGCCACAGCTAATTACACAATGAACTTGCATGAGGACATCTTGGTGATGACCAGTCTTTAACGTATTTCTGCAACTTAAATCCACTTTGGGGCCAGGCTCATCCAACATGAACAGTTTAGTCAGTTTCACACCCTCAGCTAAATCGTATCTCGCCCTTTGCACCCATGTTGCACGTCAGTCGGAAAACCATATGTAAAAGCAGAACGGGAATGACATAAAAACAACATAAACAGTGTATGAACACCTAAAAATGCAACGCATTTCTTTAAGCCTGCACCGACTTGTCCTCTAACACACTGTCAGCGCCAAACCACAGTAACAACAAAGGGATTACATACTGATCCACTGTGTAAAGGGAGAAGTGCAGAGAACAACAGCAGAATATGAATATGATGACAGCTTCTTGTTGTCAGAGGACAGAAGAAGGTGAGGCCAGGCGCTGCGTTGTCAGAGATATCATATACCCAAACACAAAATCTCTGACGCAAACATGAAAATGTATGATGTATACCAAGTTAAGATCAAATTCAGTGCAGTCTTGTCTAAATCTATCATAGACTTCATGGTTCTGGGCTCACGAGAAAATGTATGTGGTCACTTTACAAGCATTGTGCAAAGAGTGTGACAAGGAATTCAAACCTAATGTTGATGTGAAGCGCTGTGCAGAAAACGTCAGTGGAATCCTGTTTGGTGGCATGCCTTCCTGGTTTAGGGAAGCAGTATGAGCAGGAACATGAATCTTGCCCGAAATATTTTTCACACATGTACCTGCACACAGACACGGGTACTTGTTGATCCATCATCTCTGATCTATTTTTTAATAGTGAACTAAAGGCACTGCTACTAAAGTAATTAAGTGTCACATGCAGTGGGAAAAGACTTATCCTCCACCACAGGGACTGAGATTAAATAACCAACAGCAGTGCTTCACACCAGATTTTAAAACAGTAGAGCTTCTCAGGGTGTAAGCTAAATTCAACTTTAGTGAACTTTGACATGCAAATTTGTGCCATTTACCAACAGCAAGCAGTCTTGACAGTGTTGACCTTTGAGGCAGCATCAGGGCAGAGACTCCAAAATGAAGGATGCTAATCGTGTGTAGAGCTGCAACAAACATTTATTTTCAGTATTGATTAATCTGCTTATTATTTTCTTGATGAATTATTTTGTCTGCAAAATGTCAGAGATAGTGAGAAATGCTCATCATAATTCTCCACAAATGTCTTGGTTTGTTTCAGCGATAGTCCAAAAACCCCAAAATATCCAGTTTTGCTATTATGTATGACAAATCAAATCTTCACATTTGAGATGCTGGAACCAGCAATTGTTTGGCTTTTTTGCCAAGAGTTGACTGAACTGTTGCAGCTCCAGTTGCATTTCACCGACCAGTGCGAGTGTGTCCCCAGCTGGTAAACATGGTGAGAGATCATGCAAGATTTGCCATTGACGATAAGTCAACAGGGACTTCTTACTAGTCATACATACATGAAGTGGCTCACATGACCTACATCATGTTACTTATGTAAAGTTACTTACTCAACTCAAACCACAATCTTGTCCTTGACCTAACGATCTGTTTTTTGGTGCCTAAACCTAAAGCGTATCTCTGATATACCAGCAGGTTGAAACAAGGGTGGCATTATTTTATGATTGGGGTGATAATGGGTTGACCATTCTAAATTTACTGAAAAGCCCTGAAGATGTTCCATTTTCTATCACCTACGGGGACATAATAGTACAAAAGCCAAGAGGACAAGCACTGACTTGCAAGAAGTTTTATCATATTGTACTTTGTCGGATACCCCCCCCCCACACACACACACACACATACCCCCCAGGTGGATTTTATTACTACCACAAGAGCTGAATTTAACAGACCTCCTACTCTCCATTTCATTCACACAAAGATCCTCTTTGTTCCATTATTATAGGAAATAATTATTGCCAAGACCAGTGGCTCTCAAAATCCTGGTGGAGTGCTGCTGAATTTCTGACCCTCTCGGTAGTTAGAGCCACTTCACTCCGTGCTGCTCATGTTTGGGTTATCATATGTAGCTAGAATGATCGCTGAAATATGACACTATATCAGTGAGTGCAGTGGCAGTGATTTCCAGCCTGAGAGTCTGGACCCTAGCAAAGCACAAGATTAACCTGGATGATTCATGAGTTTCTAAAATGTTTTTTTAATAATCACTCTTTGGATAGACTGAACACAGTCAATATTTGCAACCTGTGACAGTTCTCATTATAAACAGTCGAAAGTCAACAATGCTGGGAACCAGTGGTGGGCAGTAAACATAAACCTGAAAACTGATCCTGGCCCTTTAATCGAGTTCACTTGGCATTACAGGTGTTAATCCATCTCATGTGGTTACAGTGGAAACCAGTGGCACGCTGGGCCCTGAGGACCTGGGTGTTTCTGGCTCAGTAGAGAAAGGCACTAATAGTGCCAGAGTTAGGGGATTACATTTATGCTGAGGGAAAAGCAACACACTGCCATCGCCAGGATTTGAGGTCCAGAGTTACACATGGCAGGGGTAGTAAACTAATCTTTATGTTTCTTCCTTATCGTCACTCCATGTGATTGTCTCTTTGAACTAGGACTTACTGCCCTGGTGGTTAAGTTGAGCCGCTATTGTGGGGAAGCCTGAGCTGAGACCTGACAGGTTGACAATCATGTAGAAAAGTACACATAATTACAAACGTTGGACACTTATCAAAGTTATTCTTTAGTAGGATTCTCAGGGATAAACATGAGAACCAAGTGGATCCATAGGCACATAAAGCCAAGGTAAGAAGTATTTGGATGGGTTCTGTGCTTCGGCACAATCAATTTGAAATATAACACTGGATACCACATTTACGGGCCACGTCTCAGCTTTAATTTGGGTGAGTTTACATCAATATAGAGGACGTTATTGGGGAGATTTTTAACACATAGTGCCCAAAGTTTAAGGGTTCAAAAGTAATTATACTACACATAGTTGACACACACACAATCAAACAATATAATCATATTCATGTTTTTCTGAGACTTGGCACTTTAATGTAGCATCCATTAGTTTATTTCAAATGGAATGTGCTCAAGCACAAAGCTAAACTGTCTTAATACTTACAATCTGGACTGTAGATTCTAATGTTAAAGGAATAGCTTAACATTTGGGGAAAAATATAGCCTCATTCTTTAAAAAATCAAACAAAGTTAGCCTCCCAATACACCTCAAGCTCACTGATTAACACTTAAATGCATGATTATGGTTCTTCAGACCATTTCATGGTCAAACAGTGAAGTCCAGCTGTTTCCCCCTGTTTTCTGTATTCTTTATGCTTAGCTAAGCAAAACTAACCAATTACTGGTTTTATAGCTACATGTTCAGCATACAGATGTGAGAGTGTAATCGTTCTTCTGATGTAACTTTTAGCAAGAGAGCAAACTAAGATGTAGAACTATTCCCTGAAGGCAAAATGGCTCATTCATCCCCACATTTTTATGTGTAAAGCAATGAAAAAAATGTATATGAGCCATTCTTTCAAACATGTTTGTAGGAAATGATTGCTGGCTTATTATCCTCAATTATATCAGCCTTCCCAATCAGAATGATCAGGTACCAGCATCACTTTGCAGCAACAAAACAAACATTTGAATGCTCTCCTCCAACTGCAGAACAAGTTCCAGACATTAGAGCAGAAAGCCATTTTCTCCGCAGTTCCTGAAAAGCTGACTTTTTGCAGATAGCAGACCTCTCTGGCTTACAGTAACACACTGAACTGTGTGGTATGAATAGGCTGCACACAGTGGCTGACTGCCAGTGCTAAGATTCTTTTCAAGCACAAAGAAAAGTATGTCAGAGCAGAGCAGAGAGGATCTGCCTTGTATGGCCGAGGGCTTAGCATGTTGCTTAGGGACTGCACTGAGCTAAAAAGTAGGGAATTTGTGTGTGGGTATGTGTTCTCTGTGTGTGTGGTGACGGGATTATTGTGTACTTGTGTGTGCATATTCGGAGTGTGTGTGTGTGTGTGTGTGTGTGTGTGTGTGTGTGTGTGCGTGTGTGTGTGTGTGTGTGTGTGTGTGTGTGTGTGTGTGTGTGTGTGTGTGTGTGTGTGTGTGTGTGTGTGTGTGTGTGTGTGTGTTTATGCCTCTGAGAGAGTGTGTGGCACGGTTATTGGAGGAGTGTTAGAATGTGGGAATGTCAGCTATTGTTTCCAGTTCCTTCCCAAACACAGTTCACTGGGACGTTGGATTTGTCCTCGTCTCCGGGGTTAATTTGACCAAGTTGTCCAGAGGAACACCCCGGCGAGAGAAAACAAGACTCCCTGTACTGACACAATCATGAATGTTGGCTTTTTTGTCTGTGACAGAAGTGGATTCTCCCACAAGGCTAAAAGATTTCATACATTTTTCATTTTTTGGATTTCACCGTAAACCAGGGAGCTTAAGATAACAAACATGTAAATGAATAAGATACAAGATAAGATATTCTAATATATTCCACTGAGTGTTTTAGCACAACTCGGGTGCAAGTTTGGTGCTTTATGACACGAACCAAACAGCAAATGCAAAATTTCACGATGAATTATCTCAAACCTGTTACAGTTTGTTGTAATCTCGGGTTCATGTTGTTGCCACTATCAATATGCAACATCTTACCAAAGATAATCTGGTTTGCTTTTCTGTGTACGCTTGCATGAAATGATTTTTGTCATGTTCTAACATCCTCCTCAATACAGCGTGTCTATTTTGTCAGCACATCTCGGTGATAAGTCAAGACTATCAGTATAACGTGTTGCACAAATAGATGATTGCAAAAGTAGATTTGCATCTCAGCTATCTCCCTTTACTTTCCCCCAATGTGTGTAGAAGGAGCGCTTAAATCAACACCACACATGGTAAACTTCTTCAATGATCTGCTTGTGTAAGATACTCCCTTAAGACTCACCGTAAACGTCCACAGGTCAGTTAATGTAGCAATCTTACACTCTTTGGGAACATAGGCCACTATAGTGGGAAAGATAGATGTGTACATAAAATAAACGATGACTCAGTTCTATTTATCTGCCTCGGGGCCCTAAAATTGTGCATGCTGGTTCACGGTCACACGGTCATGACTCAACTAAGCTGCTGTTACTAGTAACCCCCGCGCTTTTCTGAAAAAGGCTTATATATACCTGCAGAAAAGTGTTAAAGGTCCCATATTTAAACTTTTCCAGTGTTTTTATTTTGAAGAAGATATTGTTTGTGGTTTTATGTACCAAAAGCTGTCTTAGTATAGTTTCACATGCTACCTGCTGATGGTCAGTAAATGCCTCCAGCTGTATGACATGCACATCACGTATATATGCCTATAATTTGATTACTTAGAAAGCAGCCTCAGTAAAAGAAAAAAATATTCTTACACGAGCACTATCTGATAGCATGTTCTCATCTGAGTGGGTTGGTGTGTTCTGTTTTTTTTTCCCCTCAGTCTCATCAGGTGAACTAAAACTTTATGTATGATACATGGGCAACCCAACCAGTGATGGGATAGTGTCAGGCCTGTGTGACCCTGTACAAGATAAGCTTGAAAAAAATTTAACACACAATTTTAGATAATTCCTTATGTATTTTATTTTAACGCAGAGCACTGGGTACAATTTTTCAAATAGTTGGAATGAAACTCCCCATTCTTGGTTTCTTTTTTTTTTTTCTGAAATAAAGCCATTACCCACATGGCCATAACTCTTCTTCCTATTTGTCAAAGTGTGAATATCGATGGCCATAAAGTTATTCATGCCTGCATGGCGTATCATCTTTATTTGAGAAAGAAATGAAATCCTATTTCTTCAGACTCCCAGGAGAGAAATAATATGTCATGCCTCCCTCCTATCCATTTCACCATATCAGCTGAATAAATTTGTAGGAGAGACTGGAGTGTCTGCATGTTATGCAGCTGAAGAGGTCAGCTAAACTCATTGCAAGTAATATTGTCCTTTTCCTTGTGTAAAAGTGTACTTTTGAAGTTATTCTGATTGTAGCCATCTATTGTGATTGAATGTTCAGGGTTTTTGGATTTAAATAAAAGTGCTTTGAAGGGTAAGTTACATTATGAGGCCTAGTGTAGAATATTTAGGCATTATCTTCCCTTTATTGATTTAGTTGCCTTTGTCTCGGTTTCCCCTGGTCACTGTGTTTCATTTAAAAGCAATACAGTAATAATAATGATTTTCCATAATGCTGGCTTTCAACACAGTAAAATACAGCCCATTAAACTCTTTTGCTGTTACTTTGCAGCTCCTTAAGTTGCCTGATCCACCTCGTCTCGTCAAGACCAGGAGGTACCAGATCATACCGCACTCGACAAATTCTGTCTCTATGCTTGACACTATTCAGATAACACATGATATTGGGATCCATTGCTATATAAATATATTGATTATTGCGGCTTTAATGCTTATACCAAACATTTTGAATGCTTTTGTGAGCAGAAGGTGATTTGGTTTTCGAATATGTCTGTGTACATGTGAGAATTTATTATGACTGCAAAAGAGCTTAATGCCTTGGTTATAATGTCATGCGATTAACTAAAATGTTATTTTATTATCTTTCCAGCACACAGCCAAGTTCAAGTGTGTGAAATATTGTTCATCCGCAATACAAAAGATGGTGACGAAGACGACACACAGACCAGGAAGCATCAGGAAAAGACAAAACAGCACTCCCAGCTGTATCCCCATGCATTCACAGGTACAAAACATACACTGATGTGCATACTTAAAGTGACACTTCCCTATTTTGACACATGGAAGTTATTTCACAAGTTACAGAGCATACTATTCAGCTTGCGAAAGCAGATGTGCTATAATGTCCTCTATGGCTCTAAAGAAACTTTGCCAAGTCTGCAGTACAGCATCCAGCACTTTTGTTTCTCTTTGTTGTCCCTGCGTTATTGAAGTACAGTGCTATATTGCTGAATTGCCCTTTGAAGAAATAGATGCAGCATATTTTGTTCCTTCTAAAAACAGAGCCTGAAGCCAGTTTACGTCATCGTCACTTTCATTTTACTGAAGTAGGTTAAAACCACATCACAGTTACATTTTGCGTAAGTATGCTGAGAGCCTGCATTTAGCCCCACCAATCACTAGTGATCTGACACAGGAAATAAGCCTGTAGGACAGCTCCATAGTTAGAAAGTAATGCATTAACAACAGAGTCCCTCACAGCTTAGCCGTCTGGGTCTAAGATGGCAGCATGCCAGTGACTTTGGGGCTAATGCTTGATTTGGAGCCATTAGATTATATCCAAACAAGATCGGATTTACATTATTTATCATAGCCAAATGTTAAAAATGATCTCACTAATGTGAGCTTTTACTGGCATTAGAGTATGTGGAGAGTCTGACACAACTGCATTCCCACAATCTGTGGAAAACTTGGCTTCAAAGACATGTCCCATCACTTACATCCCGATTATGTAACTTATTAAAGGACGGTTTTACACCCACTCTGAGCGTTTCTCTGCCTGCCCCACTGTAAGTACAAGGTAAGTGATTTGGACTGAGGAACTTGCCCAAAAAGTTAACTTTTCTATCTGATGGAAAAAATGCTTAGTGTGATCATTTGACTTTGTAATGCTTAGCAAGTGAATCTGCCGTCAAAGTGCTTATCGGGTGATTTTTGGCTCCTTAATGTAAATATTTCAGTAATGTTCCTAGCAGGATATTATGTGACTCCATCTCTACTTTTTGTCTTTCAGCAGAGCCCTATTTTACTTAACTGGCTTCTTCTTCTTCATTTCCCTCATCACTTCATTTCCTACTCATTCACATATCTGATTGACCTGGCCTGTAAGATAACAGAAAAAGGTTCATTCTGTGGGCAAGCCCGCACTGTAGCACAGCCGGGTAGTGCTGAATGTAGTGAGTGAGAAAAGCATTAATGAACAAAATGACCAGCCCAAAAATACTCTGGGTCACAAGCTATAATGATCGTTTTAGATATTCAGATCAGGGAAGGTACTTTTAGATTATGGGTGGCACATACTGTAGCAGCATGATATGATATGAGAGGCTTTGTTTAGCACTTTGGTGTTATCTCCTGATAGGGAATTGTCTAGTTTTGATTATATCATCTTTCTTCCGTAGACACTCTCTGTCTAAAAGCTATGAGGTGTTGGTTGCTAAGCAGTTAGAGCGTTCTGTTTTCTTTCTTTACAGTTTCCTATGTGAGGAGGACCAGGCAGCACCAGTGGCGCTGTAGTGACGTCACCTTTCACTGTGCCAACCAGGGACTCTGTGAGCAGTGGATTCGAGTTACGAATGAGCAGCTGTCATTACTCAGTATGTGCTGTGTAATGATGTTCTCTAACAGATATGGTGATGTACTTTGGACTTAAGGACTTAATCAGAGTCGGTTCACAGACAAGGCACCATAAAACTAGGAATCTGGCTAAGTGTTGGTACAAATACAGTGCATCCGGAAAGTATTCACAGCGCTTCACTTTTTACACATTTTGTTATGTTACAGCCTTATTCCAAAATGGATTAAATTCATTTTTTTCCTCAAAATTCTACACGCAATATCCCATAATGACAAAGTGAAAATAGTTTGTTTACAATTTTTGCAAATCTATAAAAAAATAAAGAACGAAAATATAACACGTACATAAGTATTCACAGCCTTTGCTCAATACTTTGTTGAAGCACCTTTGGCAGAAATTACAGCCTCAAGTCTTTTTGAGTATGATGCTATAAGTTTGGCACACCTATTCTTGGGCAGTTTCTCCCATTCTTCTTTGCAGGACCTCTCAAGCTCCATCAGGTTGGATGGGGAGCGTCGGTGCACAGCCATTTTCAGATCTCTCCAGAGATGGTCAATCGGATTCAAGTCTGGGCTCTGCCTGGGCCTCTCAAAGACATTCACAGAGTTGTACCGAAGCCATTCCTTTGTTATCTTGGCTGCGTGCTTCGGGTCGTTGTCCTGTTGGAAGATAACCTTTACCCCAGTCTGAGGTCCAGAGCGCTCTGGAGAAGGTTTTCATCAAGGATGTCTCTGTACATTGCTGCATTCATCTTTCCCTCCATCCTGACTAGTCTCCCAGTTCCTGCCGCTGAAAAACATCCCCACAGCATGATGCTGCCACCACCATGCTTCACCGTAGAGATGGTATTGGCCAGGTGATGAGTGGTGCCTGGTTTCCTCCAAACATGACGCTTGGCATTCAGGCCAAAGAGTTCAATCTTTGTTTCATCAGACCAGAGAATTTAGTTTCTCATGGTCTGACAGTCCTTCAGGTGCCTTTTGGTAAACTCCAGGTGGGCTGTCATGTGCCTTTTACTGAGGAGTGGCTTCCGTCTGGCCACTCTACCATACAGGCCTGCTTGGTGGAGTGCTGCAGAGATGGTTGTCCTTCTGGAAGGTTCTCCTCTCTTCACAGAGCAACGTTGGAGTTCTGTCAGAGTGACCATCAGGTTCTTGGTCACCTCCCTGACCAAGGCCCTTCTCCCCCGATCGCTCAGTTTGGCCAGGCGGCCAACTCTAGGAGGAGTCCTGGTGGTTCCAAACTTCTTCCATTTGTGGATGATGGAGGCCACTCTGCTCATTGGGACCTTCAATGCTGCAGAAATTTGTCTGTACCCTTCCCCAGATCTGTGCCTCGATACAATCCTGTCTCGGAGGTCTACAGACAATTCTATGGACTTCATGGCTTGGTTTGTGCTCTGACATGCACTGTCAACTGTGGGACCTTATATAGACGGTGTGTGTCTTTCCAAATCATGTCCAATCAACTGAATTTACCACAGGTGGACTCCAATTAAGTTGTAGAAACATCTCAAGGATGATCAGTGGAAACAGGATGCACCTCAGCTCAATTTTGAGTGTAATGGCAAAGGCTGTGAATACTTATGTACGTGATTATTTTTTTTTTTTTCGTTTTTTTTATTTTTAACAGATTTGCAAAAATTTCAAAAAAATGTATTTCACATTGTCATTATGAGGTATTGTGTGTAGAATTTTGAGGGAAAAAAGAATTTAATCCATTTTGGAATAAGGCTGTAATATAACAAAATGTAGAAAAAGTGAAGTGCTGTGAATACTTTCCAGATGCACTGTACATAGAAAACTGAAGTACACAGTCATTAAGTTTCACTGCAGTGGAGTCAAAGGGCAAATAAACTCTGGATTAAGTGTATTTAGTAACAGGTGAAAGTCTTTATAAAGCTAATCCAGGGAATTACATTACATGGAGTCTTCCATTGTGAAATCTGGGGAACGTGATCCATGATAAACATTTAAACTTGGTTTGTGTTTCAGAGGGTGTTTAAAAGCTGCTGCTGCTGCTGCTGTGGTTTGTCTGTTGGGGTAGTATTGGATTAATAGATGCTGTGCTGTACCGCACAAAAGATTCCCAGAGGGATGTGGGTGTCCTGTAAAGATCAGGCATTTTGATTTCTGAAGTAATTTTACAACAATTTTCCACATGCGATATGCAACTCAGTCCTGTGTATTAGTGATCTATGCAGCATCTCATTGGGACGCCAACACGCTGAATATAAGTTACTGAAATGCCCAAAGAAAACAGTTTTCACTATACTGTACCTGTATGATATTGGTGCCGTCACATACTAAAATTCATTATTATGGGCAAAATCAATCGAGGCAAACAAAAGGGAAATTATGTGAATGTATGTGAATAGTTTAGAGATTAATATTGCAAATAAACTATAGTAAATAAGATTAACAAAGTAAAAGTAACAAAGTAACTGGTCTAAAATGCTAATTCAATGATGTTTCTACTTTAAAATGAAATGAAAGCATAAAAATAGATTCAACATGATTTCTCCAGACTGTTCGGGGAAGCTGGTGAAATCATGTTGACATTTTTATTTCATGTTTCAAACAGCAGAGCTGGTGAAATAACTGTTCACAGCTCCATTCATAGGAAAGCATTTCATGTCTAATTAGCACAATATTCTAGCATTTCAATACCCAAAAGCACAAACACTCATCATGCAGAATGGCACATTTCAATAAATAACCACAGTGTAAATATAGTACTTTAATGTTGCAGCTGGTAAAATAAGGGTGAATCGTAAGAACCCATCATAATGTATTAATTAATCATATTTTGTATTGAAAAGCTTAATTTATAGAATAACTAAAGCACTTAAATACACTATAAAATGTAAATTTGAAACAACGTCTTTATTCCATATGCCTATTGCTAAGAGAGCTCTTCTTCAGTGAGGAACGTGTGCACTGTTGTCCATAAAAGTCACCATTCTTTTCAGCAGTATCTTATGCACAGTGACCTCAGGACAGCCCGCAGGCAAACCTACAATAGAGGTGGCCTCCTGCATTTCTCTTCAAGACAGTGTCTCCCAGGCGCAGACACAAAGAATAGTACCAACAACAACAGTCTGATAAAACATATAAATGATGGCACTACAAACACGAGAAAAAAAAGAGCATAATCTTGTATAAAAATATCTTGGTCATGAAGCATGAAGATGATGCTCGCTGTCCACATGTGCACTCAGGAGTCTGCACATCTGTCTCCTACATGCCTTTCAAACATGAAACATTAAACTGTAGACTGAAAATGAACTTAAAAACCCATTGTGTTTATGTTTCCCCGTGATACATGAGCATACAAATGTTATAATTCTATCAGTCAACATATTGCGCTTCATTAAATCTTTGACCTAATTGAGTGAAAAATAGAGGGTTTTTTTTACTGCGAGATTAATAAGCGATCACATAACTGGCTTTCACTGGATTTAATGTGTATCTAGCATGTGAGAGTGTACAGTGGGTTGAAGGCATTTGAAATGGTCTGCTTGGCCCCACAATGCTTGGCAGGATGAATCAATTCAAGGAAATTAACCACATTCATTTTGAGGATGAAGCCTCAGTCTGGTCAATAGTGTTTGTCTCCTCCATAGCATACCTTTACATCACCTATACAATCCATTTTCTGTAATCTAATGGAACTTTTTTCTTATTGCCAAACAATATGGCTCCCTATATTTCTTTGTGCTCATTTAACACTTGATCCCGATCCATTCATTTTCAGTCGGAGCAGCTGCTGTATCTCAGTTTGTTGTCCTAAACGCAGTCTTCCTCAACAGCCATAAACAAGGCATTTAGTATTCTCGGTCGCAGCACTTTGTAGGTTTATCACCGAATGATGCAGTAACTCTGAATTGCTCCACACTCCTCACATAGTCCGTAGACACGCCATTTATTTTTCATGCGGCATGTTTTGGGGACCAGTCAGGTTGACTGAGCATTTTGAAAAAGGTCTCTGTTTAATGAAAACTTCATCAAGTTGTTGTCAGTTACTCATTTGTAAAAAAGGTAAACACCACGCATTTTTAATGAGTATCTCATACTCCTCCCTCCCTCTGCAGCCAACCGACCAAAGAGCCTTCTGGTGTACATCAATCCATACGGGGGAAAGCGCCGCGGGAAGTGTATTTTTGAGCAGAAGGTGGCTCCGGTGTTTCGGCGTGCCGGCATCTCCACCGATGTGATAGGTGGGTCCCTGTCAGTTGCATTCCTCAACATTTAAATAAAAAATGAGTCTCAATGGCCGCCGTATAGATCTCCCCTGCCACCGTGGCCTCTCGCGGGAACCGAGGAGGCTTGCAAGGATATGATTTGGCTTTTAGTGCCATTAATCATGCCACCACCTTAATGGAAGCTGTGATAGTTGATAAGCTTGGCTATCCAAACACATCTATTATTCAATAAGTGTTTGCTACAGCTACGAATAGTCTGGGGTATTGATGGTCCATCAGAGTGAATACTATTCACTCTGGGCATCCTACAACTGCTATGAATTGCAGCATTGTATTTGTGCTGGTATTATATGCCTAGTAAACAGATTTACTGTTGAAATATCGTTTTTGTTTTCGTGGGCTCAGGGCTCATTCTGCTGGATAATATACAATAGCTGAATGAGGTTGTTTTGTGCCACTGTGCCTCTGCTTTTTTCTAAACGTTAATCTGCTCGCCGGGCTCCAGCCAATGTTTCAAAAATGCAGTACTTTTCCTCATCTTGTACTTCAAAATGCCTGTAATAGCATGCTTGTTCTACCAGTCATTCCACAAAGAGTCCAGTTATTCAGTCTGTACGTTATCCTCCACTGAACTCGTACTAATGCTTGCCGTTTGATTTGTTTCCATAGTTACAGAGCATGCTAATCATGCCAGGAACCACTTGAAAACAGAGGCCAATCTCGATAAATATGACGGGTGAGTACTTAAGCTCAGTAGCTCCTGCTATCAGCCTTTGATCACTGTTTCCTCGCTGTGGCATGGAGTTGGCCCTGATATGTTCATATTCAAATAAAGCCACGAAGAGACTCGGCCATGAGCTATATTTTAATAAGCGCACATTTAAAGTAGCCTATGTCTGAAGCCCTGTTGGTCAGTAATCTGTTTTGTAATTACTTATACAAAGTGCCAGTATATATGTGTCTTTGTCACATTTATTAACCAGAGTAATTCTGATTATTTCAGACCTGCATTTCCCTGAACAGAGTTGGCTGTCTGTAAGCAGGCCAGTCATCTGTGATCAGTAATTTCTCTTTATATCAGTATTTCATAATATTTTGACTTTTAAACATTTCCTTCAACCTCATGCGTGGGCTCTAAACAAACTTGCAAACTAATAATAATAAGACACAACCCAACATTGCTTGGTGTCCGGCCTCCTTCTCTATAATACAATATAAATAAGTCTAAAAAAAATAAAGAAAACTTGGAAGAGCAAGTTCTGTAAATGCACATAATAACAAGATTAAGGTTTTGCAGTCATGCGATCTCTGTTAGGCTTTACAAGTTCACCAACTAAATGTCAGCAGTCACAACATGATGATTTTCAGAATATATCATGTTTACCAATATTTTAACTTATGTAAGCATGCTAACATTTTCGAAATTAGCACTAAACACAATGACACAGCTGAGGTTGGTGGAATATTTAAGTTGTTGCAGGTATTTGGTGACAAATAAAATACTGACCAAGCTAAAACTTTGTCATGTTGATGGCACTAGATGAAATGTCAAGAAATCACCAAAGTGATTGTAATTCATCTTAAGGGTAACAAGAATGTCTGTCCCCAATTTTCTTTAGCAATGCATCGAGTGATTGCAAAACTACAAATGTCAACTTCATGGTGAAGTATACATTATGAAGTATACATTATACATTATTATATACATTATACCCATGTATAAGAAGAGGAAAAGTCAGGGGGGGTCACCAAAATGCAGTTGTATTGATCATTTTGGCACCATGAATGTCTATAAAAAAAAATTTTTTTAAAAAGATACAATTTTAACTTGTTTTCAAATTTGGCACCATATTTCTGTAATTCCTCAAGGGTGTAAAGTGTCACCATTTTTTTACTAGTTAAAGAGTCTGATCGATTGATAACTTCTTATTTTTCTAAGGAAGATCAACAGTTTTAAACTTATTCATTCATGTACTTTTCAAAATGAGGGAGAAGTGGATCTGAGAAGCATCCACATAAAAATTATTTTGAAATATTTAATGTAGATGGTAAATAGTGAAGAACCCGGAACTTATCACTCATTGGGTGAAATATCTAGTGGATAATTTACAGCCTACAGCCACACAAAAGGTCCTTTCAGAGAAATATAACAAGACCCAGAATGACAGCCTAGTGCTTAAGATGTTCAATTGAAATCAACTGCAGTAATAGCAGCAGTAAGACTTTAACAAAATAAAGTAATGTCACTAGGAATGTCATTCCAGCAGGTAGCTGATTCGGCTCTCCAGCATCACTTACAATAACCGTACAATGAATCTAAATTCTAAAACTAGCTCAAATTGTACATGATGCTGTTCAGGTCGGTGGGTAAAGAAAGCATGTGAGGGTTAAAATGGAGCTGTTAGTTGAACATAAAGGGCCTCCTTTTTCCTACTGAGTGCCCCGTCATCTCCAGCTTCTATTCATCAGATACTCAGTCCACCAGAACAGGGTTAGAGTCCATTATATTTTTACTCTGCAGTTCACGTAATTTATAGAACCAATTCTGTAAGGTTTTGAGTTCAACTTAAGAAGCTGTGACGGCTGGTGGCATAGCGTGATATTCTTATTTATTGAAGGGCTTCATAGTTCAACCAGCTGACTCAATGAATTCTTGTCAAGGTTTTCTGCCCATATAGTTATTTTTCCTGTGAATATGTATAAAGTAAATCCATGTGCACTTAACTTAACTCATTATGTGCTAACCAGCCAGGCTACTTGTATGACCAGGAGCTACACTCAAATGTAGTTGGAAACGCATGTCAAACCCATGTATAAGTTGATGATCTCGTGTGTGTCCAGGGTGGTGTCTGTGGGTGGAGACGGGATGTTCAGTGAGATCCTGCATGGGTTGGTTACCAGGACCCAAACAGACCAAGGGGTGGACCAGAACCAACCAGATGTTGAGTTGGTGCCGTGTTCTCTCCGCATAGGGATCATTCCTGCAGGTTGGCTTTGACATTATACATTTGGTGACAACATTGTAAGAAGTAGTATTGATGATAAAAATCTCTTATGTCAAATTCATGATTTGGGTGTTATTCTAAATTCATTAAAAGCTTTAAAAGAATAGTTTGACAAGATAAAGACATAGGTCTTAGGTGACAAGACTGATAGCACTCTCGCACTTTATTTTAATGACCAACTTTGGACAGCTTAGTTTATGATAAAGCCCCTAAAAAGGAAGACACAACTGGCCTGGCTCTGTCCAAACGATTTAAAAAAAAAAAAAACACCTACCAGCATATGTGAAGCTCATTAATGAACATCTTATCTGTAATTTGTTTGATCTGTAGATAACCCAGTTGGAGTTTTATGGGTTTTATACTGTATGTTTGGGACGTGGCCAGGGGCAGAGATGTCTAATCTCACCCAAGGTAAACTGGCTGCTATTTAACGGCAGACATGGAAGTGATGCTAATTTTTTAATCTAATTCTCCGCAAGAAAAAAAAAAAAAGCATTTTTTTTTCCCAAAGAGTTTAAATATTTCTGTAAAGATTTTAAAGAAATGTAATACTAAACTTAAACTTAATTTAAATAAATGCAAATACTGACAATAGTATATATTTTTTACAACTCAGTCAGCAACATTTAACTCCCACCCCAATTTAAATGAATCAGTCACACAAGATTGAGACAAAGGGACAAAAAAAAAATACCTTACATACCATACAAATGTAATAAAGTAAAATCATCGCTGGAAATTATTTTCATTTTTTGGCTTTTTATGTTGCTTTGTGTATTTTTCTTTTTAGACAAAAAACAACTTTGCCTTTATATTCAGCTATATAAAAGCTCCTGGTGAGGGGTGTCTAATTTTTATATTTATAGAACACGATGTAATGCTTGTCTGACAGATTATAATTACCTAAAGGACACAACTGAAAGATCTTTTGTTCTTTCTCTGCCTACACGTGCTATAACCCACAGCTGAATGCATGAAGTTCATACCAGATCTTTCACTATTGTCAAAAATCTGTTGTGGCTCCATCACCGAATCGTGCAGTCAAATTTTGTGTCTAAAGGGACTACAGTATATACACATACATATAGTATGTGTGTGCGTGCGTTGTCAAGACCCGGTATGTGTCGAATGATGTTGATTGAAAATTGTACCCAGTGCTGCAGTTAAATCATTTACATAAAAGAATGTCCACGGCAACGGGGTTGAGGTCCCCACCAGTGGCCTGCAGAGGGCCAATTATTCCAAGTGCCATGAATGGAAACGTGCTGAGTGACATTTTGAAATCACTGTAATTTTCATGAGGATAGAAATACGATGTATAAAGATCAATATGAAGCTGTCCTGTGCACAGCTTGACAGTAACAGCAGCGTGGATTAAAAATGGTCTGGGTACACAGTAAGTGATTTTTAGGCTACTTACAGCCATAAATTGAATGTGTTGACTCATCCTTTTTTTTTTTACTGAAGCACATGAATTAAAATGTCAGGTGTGCAATGTCCATTTTATTTTATAAGGCTTTTTAAACGTTGAGCATTTCATCATCATACTTCTAATTAAATGCTTTAAGCTGTCAGTGAGTGGTCACCAGAACGATGTTTTAAATTACTGGTATGCAATTTTAATACAAGGGTTTAGCAGGAAAATGTAAAATTAGGAGTGCTTAGATTTTTTTTCTCATCATGATATAATGACCAAGGTCAACCTCTCCTCAATGCTTTTAAAATCAGAGCAGGCTTCTTTTTTTTTTTTTTTTTTTTTGGTATCCTTTCAAAAACATTGTAAAAGCATACTACTGATGAGTAGTGGCTTCATACATAAAACATTTTTTTTTTTAAATCACCTTTGAGAGTTCCTTCTCCACTCAGCCACTGAAAGAAATTACTGCTGATGATCGGCATTCTACTTTAAGCTCAAAACAAAACCTGAGGGGGGAAATATACTTGATTCAGGTCTATTCATGCACACTGTAAATGAGTGAGTTTAAACTGTAATTCTCTAAAAAATCGCACAGCCATCGCAACGAAAGTATATCATTGTGAACAGCTCCAAAATCTATTAAAAACTAATCAGTGAGCCACACTGTTACACCTCATGACACGTTCCTTTATTACAATGAACCTGGGCACTGCAGTTTATTGTAAATTAATCCTCTGTACACCGATCTCGTTTTTTAATAGAGCACCAAATGTGTGTTAATCCACTTCTGAAAATAGTCCCCAACAAATGCACTGTTTACAGTCGTTTGAGTAATGTTTGCTTAACACTACAGTGCCGAGTTATTTTAGGAAATAGCTGAGGCTTTTTGAATTGAAGCTCCACTTTTGCAAGATGTTTTTTAAAGGCTTGTAGTATGTTCAGCATGGCACATGTATGGGCTTTGAGATGAGCGACACAAACAGTGTAGGGAAGTGAAACAGCATTGAGAGTTGCTGGCCGTGTCTTTGAACATTTTATTCTAGATCAGACCTAGAGACATTTTTGCAGACTTATATATGAAATCAATTACTCAATGGTGTGTGCAACGGAATCCACCTGCACTTGTTTGGACTCAATCTCACACACACACATTCCACCTCTCCTTGTGTATTATTTAGTAATGATCAGTGAAGCTCTGATCATTCTGTTTCAATCTCTTTCCATTGTAAAACAGTTGAGACTATATTTGTGTGCCAGTAAAGTGACAAAATAATGGTGATCATAAAAACACACACCTTTGCTTGAAAGGCAATGATGGCAGGTGTGCTTCTGCATGTAGTCTTAGATTTTATGTAAATCCGAGCCTATATCATCACCACGGACTGTATGGTTTTTCCACCTGGATGGGATTTTATCAATAAAACGATCGATAGTGATGTCAGTCTTTGGAATCTCTTAGTAAGGTATCAAAGTCCTGTGTGCCAAGGTTCAAATTAGGAGTCGTGAACTCATTAGTGGCCTCGTCATCGAGCTTTCACACAAACAACTGTTTTTGACACCTTCCTGTTGCACCGGATTTAGCCATTATTGACTGAAAAGGAATGCCAGTTAACCCCCATGTTAAAAGTAGATTATGCAAATGACAAAAAACCAACAGGGCAGTTGGTGCATCTGGTTTAAAAGCGGCTCATGGTCTGTCGTTGTAAGATACTGTCACAAGTGCAGCCATAAATACATTCATCTACTGAGGATTCAAAGAAAAAAAACATCCTTTTTGGGGCAGCACTAAAAAGCACCCAGAGCTCATTGTTGTCCAAGAGATAAAGACGATCTAACAGCCAAGATGATCTTACTGGCGAGACAGTTTTTGGGGAAACGCAGATAAAAAACCGGAGCTTCCCTGCTGAGGATATGTCTTGTGACAGCTTATGCTCTCTCCTCTGAATATGCCAACAGGCTATTGTGGTTGAGTAACTTAAGGGGGAATAAAACATTGAGCGTCTGAGGCCTGAACACCATCGAACATCTGTGCGCGCCAGTTAAATCCATTCAAAGTCAGTTGGCTTTCACTGAGTAGCTTTAGAGGAGTCAAATGGCATATGTCACCGTTTTTACGCTCAGCAAAATAGCTGGCAGTGCATGGCTGTCAGGAGCAATTGGAAAGGGTTCGGATGTGATTATGAGGCTCGGAGGAGAGGAGGCAAAGGCCAGATAAGTGATATTCATAGAAAGACAGAAAAAGCGAGAGAGGGAGCTCATCTTCATACTCATCTGTGTGTCCACCGCCGAATGACAGGCCTGATCTCCTCTGTCACGCTTCTGTGAGCCAGCTCAAAACATCACTAGTTAGATTTCACTTCCCCCCCCCCCTCTCTCTCTCTCACTCTGTCTTTTATCAGTGGCAGTAGGTCCATTTCACCACTTGAGGATGATCAAAGTAGGGCAGATAGGTCTAAAATTACACCATGTGGCGCGCAGAAGGAGCGATAGAGCCTTATTACCTCTCAAGTTGAAAGATTTAATGTCAAATTCAACATTTCTCACAAGGCGGGTGGATGCCTCTTATCTTTCATTTGTTGGCTGAAGAGAGCTGATGATAGCTCAGGACCCAAAGCTATCCCATTAGTTAACTTTACGACTGCAGCGTCTCATTGCTTCCGCCTAATAAAATCATTCAACTGAGTTTTCCTTACTTGATTGCCACTTTAAAAGACATGTAACTCTGCTCTTGACAGTGCCTTTTATGACTTTTAGACACATGGGATTAACATCTGATTGGATGGTGACACCTAAAGGACACACTGCTCATCCTACTAAAGATATTTAGTCTTTTTGTCAGCAGAAATTTTACCAAAAGTGCTCGCTCTAGATTTACTGATATTTGGGAGACATGGAAAAAGGAGGAGGAAGAAGAAGGTCGTCGGACCTGGTGTCTCCCCTCTAACCTACATCAGCAAAAACTGACAGAAATAAAACCCGCGAAAACAGGACTGCCGGACCCATCAGAAACAACAAAAAGAAAAGAAAATGAGACTCTGCGTACCCAAACAAATACCGCTGCTGTGGCTGGAAGGTGGAATAGTGAATGAGCCGAGCTTTCTCTCCCTCCTTTATTGGCTTCCACTTAGGGAAAAATACATTGAGTCAAAGATCTACGACTGTAGAGTCTTTGTTCATTTATGCATCCTAGTATGACTGTAACTATTTGGAAATATGTCTTCCAGGAAGTATTAACCAACAGTTATATAATCCTTAAATTTCCTATGGAGATAAAGCTTTTGTTGTTGTTGCTGAGGTTATTTTTCTTTTTACAAAACTAAGATAGTCCAGATGAACATTGGCGTATATGCCATTCTCAATGTCTCTGGGTCAAATTATGGTGTGTCTATCAATGAAATTGTATGTTCATGCTACTACTGAGGGACAGCAAAATATGGCTTTAGATAGAGTAAGTTTCCCCCCAAAATATATCCATTTAATGTGTTTTTTACCATGTCAGCATCAGGGTGTGTGTCTCTTCTCCATCAGGGTCTACTGATTGCATCTGCTTTGCCACAGTTGGAACCAACGATCCAGTTACTTCTGCTTTACACATCATTGTGGGTGAGTTGAAGTCACTAAAAGACTGAGAAACATTTACAGTGTGTGTCCTTACCTCAGTGCTCCTGTCGGTTTTATCAGTGTTGTGCGGGAAGCAATGAACAACCTTTGAACGATTATGACAGCTTCTGGTTTTAGTTTCGTGTCCGTGGTGACGTGTTGCATGTTGTTGTAACTCAGAAGGCTTTGTATTTTTGTTTTTTGACTTCACTGGGCATGTCCTCACAGGTGATTCCCAGCCAATGGACGTCTGCTCAGTTCACCAAAACGACATCTTTCTCAGATACTCTGTCTCATTGCTCGGCTATGGTTTCTATGGAGACGTTCTGACAGACAGTGAGAAGAAGCGATGGCTCGGTCCTGCCAGATACGACCTGTCAGGTATGTGGTCAAGCATTTTCTGAACCTGAGTTACTCTTAAACCTAACCCTCTGACCTTTACTTTTAACCCATGGCTCACTGTCCTTAAAGGTTACTGACTTCACACGGGCTTGATTTCATGTGAGGTAACCTGGAGTTTATACCTGAGCTTGCTGGTCCTGGTCTGGTTCCAGACTTTGGAGGATTAAAGATATAAATCTAACACAGCCTCAGGCTTGTGGATACATCAAGAGGCTCAATAACACCACAACCATTTCTCCTCCCGATGGGGCTACACATACACACTTTCACACAGCCACCTTAGGATGCAAGATATGAAATCTGGCTAGATTAAAGTGATGCCATCTGAACAGAGGAAAATAAACATGGACCCTCATTCATCAAAGCATCTAATCATGTAAACATGTGCTGAAGAACTGCCGGTATAAACAAGAAAATTGGTCGAACCTTAAAGCATTGATCAATAATACATCTCACCATTTATATATCCATCAGCATGTGCACATACTGTACATGTTTATTTATGTGTAAACAGAAATAGCCGCGAAGTGCTGTGTAATGGTCAACCTATCTCTTTGATGACTGAACATCTGAGCAGAGTTTGACAGAAATCCATCCAATAGTTGAAGAGATATTTCAGTCTGGTAGACCAGCATTGCTGGTACAGTCAAATTGCAAGTGATGCATGGTACATTGGTGACCTCCCAAACATCCTGGCTTGAATAAAATATTAGTTTGGAATTAATAGTTCAGAACATTAAATGTCACAGTTTTCCTAACAACACTAAAAGAAATCCAGCTCTCTGTGGCAGCTCCAAAACTGTGGGACAGCCTCCCTCTTCAGATCAGCTCATCAGATCTAATCTGAAAACATGTTCTCACGAATTTAATGTTAATTCTATTTTTAGTTTTCATTTCATTTTTAATTACTCCTCATGAATATCCTCGTGTTGTTGCTTGATATTTTTCTTAATTAATTTAATGATCATTTGTTTTTTTTAGCTTAATTTGTTTTCAATCATTTTATTATTTTCAAGTCTATTTGATCTGTTTTGGTTCTGTTTGATGTTGTGCAGCATTTTGTTCAACTTTTGTTGAGTATAAATGTGTTACATAAATAAATCTGGCTTGACTACACTGATTTATTCAACATTTCCTCAAGTGGCTTGGCCAAAAATACATAAATACAGATACAGCATAGATGGGGAGGGGGGAGGGGGAGCATTCACTTTACATGAAAGTAAAAAAAAAAAAGAATCAGCATTTTCAAATTAGATATTAGGCCATCTTGTCTACAGGTGCTCAGATATTTAAGACAAAACTGGGGTATTAATAGTGTACTCAGAAATAAATAAACTTGTTTTCCAAGTAAATGAGAAATGAGGATAGTTTATAGGTTATCAATGATTCAGGTATTGTTTTGCCCATGATTATACTTGTGTACCACTATCTCTACTGTACAAGCAGAAACTTGTGTGTATGCATTGTAGATGAATGTCGCCCCTGGGTTGCACGATCCAATTCATTGTTGCAAATGTCTCCTTTTATTAATTTTACTTTTGAACTGTCTTGTTAGGTGTAATTCAAGTTGAATTAAACCCAACAAATAAAACATGTTCGCATTCCTTCTGTGGCTCACCCTGTCTTTCTGTTTCAGGAGTAAAAACCTTCCTGAGTCACAGCTACTACGAAGGAACCATCACTTTCCTCCCTGCAGATGACAACATGGGGAACCCGAGGGACCAGCTGCTGTGTCGATCCGGGTAAAAAAAAAAAAAGAAAAGGCTGGGAAATTCTGCTGCTTTCCAGAACCATATTTTACAATGTCACAACTTATCTGATGTGGTTCAATAGCACCTGTCAGAGCTTAAAATGAATAGTTTACATTGTCAGAAAGACTATATCATTTATTGTGGACTGAAAGCCCATTTAGGCTCTTCCAAAAGGCACTTAACTAAGTGCTTTGTTTTTTGGTATGCTGGGCACAGACATTGTTTGCATTTGTTATGGGGGCTGAAAGTCATTATTCTGTAAAATGACAACTTATTTCACTATAAGAAAAGTGATATGATCTTGCTACAAAAGGCCATTGTAACTGTAGACTTGTGTGAATTTCCAATAGAAACTGTGAATATTTAAATAGCTAAACACACATTCAGGTCAGTTTAAAATAAGATCTAAAATAGAATGAGTTTATTCTCATCTAATGACTCATATAATCGTATTAAAGCTTTGAATGTCAAAGCAATACGAATGGTTTGATGATGGTAAAACAACGCTGATATTTCAGGTGCCGCATCTGTCAGCACAAGCCCACCTCAAAGGACAAGCACATCGAGATGTCAGTAGAGAAGGAGAAGCCTGGTAAAGGTATGAGTTTGAATTTATTACTCAAAATGATCCATCGAAATCACATGGAAAAGTGTATTTGTCATTTCTCTACCTTGTTATCTGCTTGTTTGTCTATTTAGAAACTACTGCCAGACTTCTGAAATGTGCATTTTTGAAGGGTGGAGTTTGAGAGTTAAGACAAAAAAAAAAAAAAAAAAAGCAGATGAGACAATCCCACACCGAATTTCTTTTTCCTTGAAGCCACTCATAAAACAGGGGAGATTTGTATTTTTCTCTCTTTTTCTCGGGAAGATTAAGCACCCGAGGTGGACTGAGTGTAAATAACAGCGTCATCTTCTCCCTCTCAAAATTTTCTCCATTTTCTATCGGGGTTGTTTTTCTCCCTCAGCATGGCAAAATTCTTGATGAGATTCTTAATGAGTTATTGACGAGAAAATATAAACTGATCCAAGTGACACTGCACAACACCCCGTCGTGCCCCGTCGGAGCCTTTTTTGCCTATCGATTTTCCAAATCTCCGGCATCCATTCCTCCGTCTGCTTGATGAGATTGCATGTTCTCTGTCGGGGCTGGAGCCTGTCCGTCAGCTCAGCCTCGAGTTCACCCTCTGTTCCTTCATCTCTTCCTTCAACCGCTTGCATACGTACACACTTTGTTTTCTACAGTCCTCACAACGCTCTACAACACAGCAGCACAAACCTCTGGAGGCAGATGAAATACAACTCCTGTGTGTGCGTGCACTGGTGCATGTTTGTGTGTGTACTCGGAGAGGCAGATGATCTCTGTGTGTTTTTTTTTTCCTCCCTCTCTAATTAGTGTCATGTTGTTAAATTCAAGATTTTCTATCTTGGCCTGGCTTTCTGGGACTGCGGCTGCCTGTGGAGTGTGTTTTTCGCCTGTGTAAATATGAAAGCGAGCGTAACCTGTTTGTGTGTGTGTGTGTGCTGTGTGACAGACTCCCACTAATCAGGAATAAATTTGGCTCTGCCGGCTCTGACAGGGGGTTTGCCTCACACCAGCGCTGCCGTTTGTTTTGCGTTTTTTTGTTTTTTTTGTGTCTTCTCTGGTGAGGGAAATCTCAGACAACTGCTGAATCAATGAGGCACGACACAGTGCCTCTCTGAAAATGAGCCACCCTCTCCTGCGAAAGCAAATACTCATTTGGAAACATCCTCCTAATGCACAGCCTGCAGATGGATCTGTTGCCGTTTTTTTTTTTACTTTCTTTTTCTCTTCACATCTAGCTTTAATCACTGCTTCCCAATTAGAATATTGTTGTTTTTATGTAGCCTCAGCGGGCTTGTTGTCATTGGTTCGCGTTATCACCTCTGTAAGTTTGTTTTGCGAAACGACAGGGAAAGGTAATGAATCGTTTTGCTTTCCGAGATCACATAATTTTCCCTCTGAGGTACTCATAAAACAGTCAGATGCTAATTTGGACGTCTGTGATCACTTTTTTGCAGCTTACTCCAATGACTATCACCCTGGTGACAGGCACTGGCAGTCCCGTGGGTCATAGCACTGTGTCTTTGATACACCATCACACAAGTAAACAGTCGCTAATCTCCCCGGAACAGAGTGGTGATTTGTGAAGTGCAACCATCACATCTGTCATTGGAGATTTGGGGGCAACGCGTGCATTTAATCATAACCAGCTAATTTAAGGTTAATGCTTCAATCTGGAGGACTTCCTCTTTAGATATCATGAACCCTTCGTAAGCCCAACTTGATTGCATTTTGAAACAGAAAACATTCAGCTTTGGTACATTACTGTTTCTATTGTGGCTCAATCATCAGGGTAAAGCTGCTCTGAGAGTTGCTGCCAAGACATCTGGATCTTAATGGACCCTCGTCAGCATCACTGCTGTTGTGTGACAAGCTTGGAACTTAACCCCAGGACTCATAAAGCACTTGCAAAATGCAATGCATTTTTTTTTTTCAAAACCGCATTCCTGACGCCACACGGTTTATTTGTTTCAGCCCGACATCGGCACTTCTGGACTTGTGGGCTGAAAGGAAGCAGGATTTCTGCCCTTATCTCTGATCTAGCTTGTACAAGTAAGCAGCTTAAGGCTTGCAGAATTCCCCAAACAAAATCAAACGTGGCATTTCTGCAAATGTGGCGGAGCTGCTGTTGAATACAGCGTTAGAGGAAAATTACAGTCAATTATGTTCTCTGCAGCTCAAGGTTTATTCAGTTAAAAGTGTTCATGTCAGATGGAGAAGTTTTAATGTTGCAGTGAAAGTAGAAAAAGTTAAATGAACCGCAAACAGTCCAAAATGACAGTTTCTTAAATAAAAAAGAAAGAAAGGAAGTTTCTATAACCACTTAGTATTTTGAAGATTTACCCTTGAGTGCCTGCTGCAGGATTGTGAATGGAGCTTTTTTGGAAATACTTGTTCATCACCATTTGATTTTTGCTGCGAACTCACCATTTCTCTGCATCAACATGACACATTTAATTCTATTTGGAGTGTACATGAATGAAAGTGAGATTGTTTTTTTTGGAGTTCAGCTGTTTGGAGCTCGCAACACTGCCTGCTTGGAGATCTTAAGGGTCGGTCAGTTGTGCGCTGCATTACATTGCAATTCAAATTTGGCTACCAAAGAGTTGTAATACAATTTACAGGTAATTTAAGATTTTCTTTAAAAAAAAACTTTTCACATCTAATTGAATTTTAGTTTATTTGGAAAATGAATCATTTCCCACACAAGGAAACTCTTGAAAACGGACCACACTGATAGAAGTGTGGTAAAGAAGGTTCAGTGTCACTCACGTCATGTGAAATTGAATTACAAGGCCAGTGTTTTAGAGACATATTTGTTTCCTCTGTGTGATGTGAAACTGAACTGTTCAGAAAATGCTGTTGTTTTCCAGTTCCAGTCTAGGTTGAGTTTTGAGGACTTTGCCTTGTTGTATGCTGTCATGTATTAGAGTAACAGCCTCACTGCCTGATACTAATGATATTAACAGGCTTAACTCATTTTTTTAGTCATGTCAAGTGTATGTTGAGTGACCGGTTATAAATGCAGAAATTCTCTAAAGAAAGACTTGGAAGGTGTTTTGTTCCCACAATTGTCAAACTCTAAAAGATGCTTTCTGGTTTAACATCTGTGGATTAATGAATTAAATCATCTAATCTAGTCTGAACTGTGAATTTAGACGAGTCATCTGTAGTAACCTGCAGGTGTGTCTGTACTCCTCTGTTTCAGATGGCAGCAGTGGATGGAACGTGATCTGTGGAAAGTTTATTGCCATCAATGCAGCTAGCATGAGCTGCGCGTGTCCCCGCAGTCCAAAAGGCATGTCGCCTTTCGCTCACCTCGCTGACGGCACCACGGACCTGATCCTGGTCAGGAAGTGTTCCCGCCTGGACTTCTTCAGACACCTTCTTCGACACACCAACCAAGACGATCAGGTAGGCGGAGACACATTAAGATGTGTTTTCCCAACGTGAAAAACATCTTAATTTATGTTTTTACCCCTTAATCATTCTCCTTAAGTGTAAATAAACACTGCGTATGTGTCATGCTGTGCAAAATATTGCACCAAAAGGCCCCCTGCAATCACTTCAGAGCTGCTCAATCTGTGCACTGATGAATTGGGAGGGTGTTAACCCTGTGAACGAGTGAGCAGAAGGCAAGAGTTTGCCCACTTGCTGTGCTAGCACCTAACTTTGCTGACTTGGCTCAATTTCCTAACTATGGTTCACTTTAGTTCAAATGCCTTCGCCCTTGTGCCTTCCCACGTATCATAAATAACCTCCACCCTGGCCCGAAGAGGCACCGATAATCGCTGCATCAGGGATATGCTGTGCAGGAGAACAGGCTGATACCAGACTAATACCCTCACAGGATTGCACACGTATTGCCTGGGGAAGTCTGGTGATTAGTAATTATTACCTCAGGAAGGACCTCGGGAAGTTTATCCCTTTTAGGGGGATCTTGTAAGTAATTTCGTCCACAGTGTGGAATTGCAAACTGTGTTTTTAGCTAACACTGACATCTTGCAGTGAGATTTAACTTTCAAATCAACCCTTTTACTTGTGCACTCTCTATTTAAATTAGAAAGATGAAAATTGCTCTTGTGTTAAGGGTTTGATTAGATGAGGATATTCTGAAGTTACAGCTTTAATGCTTTTAGAAAAGCAACAGAAAAGGCAAACAAGATGTGGAAGGATTTTGCTGTTCTGTGTGACATGAAGCATGTCCCTGGATTTCTATAGTCCCAATTAAATGCTCTACCATCGAGATGGCAAAATGAAATGTGCATGGGCTAAATCAAATTAGCAACTTTCCCTGCTGATGCTAATGCATGGAGGTCTTAAAATGACTTCATGACAGCTGAGAATTTCCACAATTTACTGTAATCCGATGCTGAGAGTCAAAAGCGAGACGCTACTTTCTCCATCTGAGACACAACTGGACAACTGGAATGGGGTCTGTGGGTTGCTGTGTCGGTTACTTTTTGTACCAAGTGGCAACCGACAGTGACGTCTCCCCTCAGTGGTATTGCAGTTTATGGCACTTTCGCATTGGCCTTAATCTTTGGACCCGGAATTTACTTCCCCTTTTATATACAATCTATGGGCCTGATAAACTTTGACAATTTGAGCATGTCAGCATATTGATGTTAGCATTGAGCTCAAAGCACCACTGTATCAAAGTACAGCCTCACAGGCTACGTGGCTTAAGATTTTGCTTTTCATTTTGTCACATCTATTAAGATGTCAGGTCTCCGTAAGTGAAAAAGAAAACAAATGATATCTAATTAACTGTTGTCTAATAATCAGAGATCACAGTGCCCACACTCTGGCAGCGAAAAGTGACAACGTGGTGCGTCTCTAGCTTCAGGCTGCTTTACTCGCGACCCGGAAAGGTAGACAAGTCGTCGTAAGAGTCGGGCGAGCGGGACTTTGCATCAGAGTTCGGTTAATATCAGCATCACTGTCCAGCCAAGCGAAGAGAAACAAGGAGTGAGAAGCCACTAAGCGTATTCATGGCCTTGTCAGAAAGCCTTTTAGGCAGACTGTCCAGCATGAATGCAAAGCGGCTGCAGTCATAAAGTGGGTCTGATGTGAAATAAATGGCTGTCACTCCGCTTTTTGGGACGAGAGAGGCCGAGTAAGAGAGAGGAGGAAGGGAGAAAGAGAGCGAAAGAAAGAAAGAAATATAGAAAAAAAAGAGAGAAGAGATTAGAGAGAAAGTGGCACCCCGTGAAGTTGAAGAAAGTAGTGCTCTGGACGGAGCTGAACCTTTCTGTGACACGGGGAGAGATGAAAGGGGATTTTGACAAAATAATTTCTTTTCATCTCTCTTTCTTCTCCCCTTCACTCCTCCGATGTTCACACAGCTTTTATGCACCTCCGTGTTACCTGACCCCTTCTCTCCTCCCCTCTCTTTTGCATCTGTTCCTGTTTGCCGTTTGCTTCTTTGGAAATGGCGAAAAGGAAAAGAAGAATAACACCGCAGTTTTTCTTTTTATTATAAAACCAACAGGATTAAAAAAAAAAAATTAAATAAAAAAGACAATAGGAGGAATTAACTTTTTACAACCAAGAGCTTGTAAACTATCAAAGAACCATTTTACCACCAATGTAATGATCATATTTCAGAGAAGTATGACGCTGTGCCCAATTTCTGTGTTGTATTGTGTGAAATCAAGTAGTTGTAGAAGGAGAAATTTAAGACATTTAAATGGGGAAAAAAATGACCCTTAATACATTTATCCACCGAAGATGCATGGTGCATCTTTGTAACGGAAATTTACAGGACTCAAAATGGAGAAGGAAGAGGAAAAATGTTTGCAGAATTTAGTTGCTAGCAAGAGAACCTTTTTAAATAAATGGAGCTTCAATCTGAGGCAGTAAAATCTGAAATTTTCTGAAAGAGTTAGTTTGCATCTTCGGCACACAATAGGCACCTTCATTGTTGTAATCCTTAAATTAAAGCACACTTGTTGAAACATGCACAATAAGGCAGTCATACAAAATTATGCTTTTAAAATACTCGCAAAAGCATTTGATTCTAAAGAGTCAACTTCAGTTAATTTGGTCGAGCACAAAAAAAAAAAAAAAACATGGAGTCTTGTGTTCCTGCTCTGCCTGCTGCTCATTTTAAAATGAAACTCTTCAAGTGATTCAGGAGTGTGGGATCTTAACCTCTGCACCATCTGTGGCAACATCTGTCCATTCATCCATCCATCTCTCCTTCTCCTCCTCCTCTTTCATCTAATCCTCATCCATCTCTGCCTCCCTTCCCCAGTTTGATCACTCGTTTGTGGAGGTCCATCGGGTGAGGAAGTTTCGATTCCAGCCGCGGCACCACGAGCTGGTCTCGCTGGAAGACCTGAACGAGCCTCCAAAGAAAACAGGCTTTAATCCCATATGCTCCACGCAAACAACCTGCAACTACAGCACCACCCACAGCAACTGGAACTGTGACGGGGAGATCCTGCCTCACACCGCCATTCAAGTCGAGTAAGGGGCACCTATGAATACACAGCACTAGTAGTTATTTCAAGTAACGTAGCCCATGTTTTTCTATGTTGGTTTTTTTTAGACATACAGTCAGGGAGTTTTTAACTAAAACCTAAAAGTAAAACAGTGGGCTAAAGAAACAAACTTGGGAAGCCAACACTTAAAAAAAAAAAAAAAAAAAGAATTGTAATTTACCAGTAATGATTCATATTTTGCTAATATATATGACTTTCTAATACTTTGAAACTAAAACCATCATTTTCCTGCTAAAGAAGGGCTCAGTTCAATACTTTTTTCCCCCATTTTATGCAGCCTCTGGCTAAAAATGAACTTTTTGTGGCAAATAAAGACAGGCCAGATGAGAGCTGGCAAATGGCTTTGAATCGCAGCACACAATATTGTGGACACGGTATAATGGAGGTTGTATTGAAATACCTGCAGAACTCTGACCTTTTGCATTACCGTGGGTCGGAAGACTTTCCTTTTTGGTATTAAACTGTAATCTTAGTTTAAAATGCCCATAATGTTTCAGAGTCTTAAAGCCTAAGTACGAACAGATTGTGTTCTGTGTGCCTGACAGCTCTTTATTCAGAATGCAGTGAAGTAAAACTCATATGTTAACCACTTTGATCTGGACTGGAATATCCAAATAACTACGGGGTGTGATTGGCATGAAATGTGGTGCAGATATTGGTCCACCCCAAAGGAGGAAGCCAGCAGACTTTGGTGACCTTGGCCGTGCCACAATCAGATTGACGGTATTGGATAGATGTCTGAACAGAATGTCATGGCAACCTATGTTCCTAAAATGTTAATCCAAATTTGTTAGTGTCCTCACAAGGTCAAGAGATTCCCATCAGACAATGTTGTTTGTGTTTATCAACCAACCAACTGGCACACTTGCACAGCGAACTAAGACGGTTAACATGGTAAACAAACTTTAACTAGAATCGCCACTGGTAACTTATTATCGTGCCTCACGAGCACAGCCTCAAGGAGCCGCTCGTGGGGCTTCAGACTTGTGTTAAAATGGGAAAACACAATTTGGAAACCGGAAAAGGAAGATCAAGGATTTAATGATCTACAACAAGTCTGTAAACTGTAAGTATGCAAATCGTCCGTATGAAGGAAAAGTAAATTATCTTTATTGAGAAGCTATGGCCAGGCAGAAATGAGAGAAGCAGAGCCATTAGCACTGCTAGTGTCCAATAGTCTGTGGTCAGGAGACTATTTCACTGCTCCCTGCTGTACAATCTTGGGAACTTGGTGGAATTAGCCCCCTTCATTATTCTGGCCCTGTCCACACTTCAGCTGTCCCCACTATCAGATCTCTGTACAGCCGGTGTGGCACCGCTTGACGCATCATTTATTTCATGCTCCATTGTACTTTGCCAATGATGCATGGCACTGTAATGTTGCTAATTTAACGGCCCTCCCCATGTTAAAAGGCTACTCCCCTTTAATTAAAGCAGAAGTCCGTCCTTTTATTGCTTCTGCCTCGCCGCTAATCGTTCTTGGAGTGAGCCAGCCAGAGTGCCGCTCGGATAATTAATGGTAATAGCCCAGGGGAAACAGAAAGAAAGCAAGAACGAAAGAGTGAGAAGCGAGAACTACACCTTTGAAAAAAGTGAAACTAAGGCGCCAAACATTAGAGAGAAAAAAGAAGCAAAGGTCCCCTCCTGTAATTATAACCAAAACATACTGCCTTTCTGATTTTAAAGTTATTGAACTTTTGGTATTTTTGTCTGTGTATGATTAGCACGCTGGAGTTAGGCCATTATATTAACTTCTGCACGTAAACAACAGGTGTTTCAGTAAAAATACAGGCATCGTTTAGTAGACAAAGACACAGACAGTATTTCCTGTTTACTGTTTCTCTTTCTGTTCATATACTTTATCCATCTGTATAATAACATCTGTTACAGGCCAGCTCTTTAAAGCTCTTTGTACATTAGACACCACAAAGACTGCCACTTTCAAGTTTGCGTGTCAAGTCTGCACACGGGGGTGCCGTTCCATTGCTTTTACATCTGCCACATGGACAGTAAAGTCTCGCCTAAATGAGCATAGTCATTAAGTTGATGGTTTATTATTCAGGCTAAATGATGCGTTGTGTGTGCACTATTTCTCTCTGCAGCGTCCAGCGCCAGTTGATCAGGCTGTTTGCCCGAGGTATCGAGGAGCAGCAGCAGCAGCAGCAGCAGTGTGTGTTAGAAGACCCTTGTACGCCGGGGGCCCCGGAGCCAAGCACAGGCGTGTCGGTGGACTGAGAGCTGGACAGGACATTCAGCTGCTAGAAAAATGAAGTTTTCATGGAAAAATGCACGCATCACATCGGTTTAAATCCCAAAATCCTGGCATCCCATCGCCTCCTCCGTGTGTTTGTCCAAATGAAACTTGCAGAGAGTCCTATCTCTGCACAAGAGGAATGAAATTTAAAGGTGTGACAAATGAAATGACTCCAAAATGAAGATACAAAGCTTCCACTACCAGCCATTAAGAAGGAGAAAAGAAAAAAAATGTAATCTGAAGGGAAGTTACCTCTCATGATATCAATTCCTGAAGACCGCAAAATTTCATACGGCCTATCTCCTTACTGCCATTTGGGGCTGGTTGATGTAAAATTGCCTCACGGTGCTTGAAGTAAGCTGAGATTTGATGTGCTACCGCTGCTAGGTCGGCCACATTCAAACCCAAATTAAATTTCTTTTATGTGTTTTATGTGATGTGTTTTGGAAAATGAAGATATTTAGGGTCAGATTACTTTAAGCAGCCCCGGGAATACACACAGCCAGATGAAACAGAGCTGGAGTCAGCCCCCAACGATCGTAGAAGGTTTTTATGCTGTCATGAAAGAGAATGTAAATAGCATTTCTCCCTATACAGCACAGAGAGACAGCCAAGGAGATACAGCTTATGAACGACAGACTGAAAAGGCTGACAGTGCCAGGGCTAAAAAAAAAAAAAAAAAGATAATAAACACACAAAAAACCCACCCCAAAAACTCGTTTGTAATCTGATTTTCCCTTTTTGGGGGAAAAAAAAAATCATTTCATCTGTGACCCAGGTGAAAGCAGATATGAGCCAGGGGCACTAATGAAAAGAGCCGAATACCCTGCTAATACACTAACAGGACCCCGGTGGCTGCCGGGTGATAAGGCAAAGTGTTTGCTAAGTGATTTGGTGCGTCTCAGCACTGCTGCGCTGCACCTGTGGCTCCGAGCCACGCTCGTCGCTGGCTAAAAAAAACCTATACAGTTTAATCATCACTTGGAATTAGCCAGAATTATGCATTGTCAACGTTATTAGAGGTAATCTATCGCTCAGGTGTGCAATTAGCCTCATCGAGCTCTTTTTGAATTGTAAGTCAAGCTGGTCTTGATGTCACAGCAGCTTTTATTTTTGCTACTAGCCTTTTTTTTTTGTAAACTACTGTGATATAACTATATTAAATTGCGTGCTTAATAAAGTTAATCCCTTCAGGGAGATGCAATCATTGGAGAGTGTGTGTGTGTGTGTGTGTGTGTGTGTGTGTGTGTGTGTGTGTGTGTGTGTGTGTGTGTGTGTGTGTGTGTGTGTGTGTGTGTGTGTGTGTGTGTGTGTGTGTGTGTGTGTGTGTGTGTGTGTGTGTGTGTGTGTGATGGTGCCAATAATGTGATGAGTTAGCGCTATCACCAGCCTCAGGACTGCCGTTGTGTAAGGTAGACGAGGCACGCGCTCATCTATTTTCTAATGTTCAGTGTTTTTTTTTTTTTGTCTCACACACCCTGTGACACACACTCCTTAACTTTTAAAACATAAAAGCCTGCCCTCCTCTTTAAATGTTCTGCAGCTCAGTTATTACTGACTTTGGATGTCGAATCTCACCTTCAGCGCTCACTGTTGTCAGTTTAAAGTGTAATGTTCTTTTACAGAGTAAACAATATCACAAACGAAAAAGAAAAGCTGTGGAAAAAATAGCGATTTATGACTGACAGTGCAAAGTCGAACTGAAAATATAATTCTTCTCACTTTTGTCTCGGAAAATATATACAAAATATACAGAAGCTAACAAGCCAGGCAAGCTCACGTCCACTGACGGCCTCCACTTGAAAGAAGCCAGATGAAGTCAGTTAATTTGTGTATTTCCAACTAATAGACTTTTTTTTTTGTAAACGTTATATTACATATTAGATTTAGGGGCATGTAGCTATTAACTAGTGTTAGCTGCATCTGTATGAGTCCAGTCAGGTTACACCACTATGAACACTAACACGCCAATGCAGTTTCATTCCCTCCCTTTCCCTTACACAAACACACACACACACACACACACACACACACACACACACACACACACACACACACACACACGCACATTCCCACACACGCACACAAAGGTCAGCGCTCCCCTGCTCTTGCTTTCTCATTCTCACTCCTTCGCTCTTTCTCTGTCTCCCTGTACGAGTGGAATTTAATAGGGTGCTCTGATGTGAGCGAGATGTTTCATTAAAGAACATCAGACATCAAAGGTCTCTGCTGAGCTGGAGTGGTATTTCAAGCTGTGCTCATTCTGCGCGCAGTCTGGATCTTGTTTCTTTTTTGATCCCATGAGGCAATTCCAAAGTGTCAAAGAGCAAAAGAGTAAGGAAATCTGAATTTTATAAAATGTCTAACTGCATCGACACAAAATGATTCCAATTATAAATGATTGATCCGACTCTAAATAATGCCTGTTGTGGTTATCAGTGAGTGGATTAAATGGTTTTGAATATCCCAAAAAAACAGCAACAGTAACTACTGACAGTTAAAACACACTTCAACACTGGAAATGTTGAGTTTCCATGTTCAGAAGACCTCCTTGTTAGCTATAAATTATTTCCCAAGTCAAACCAAACACCGGCTGGGGATTTTTTTTTTCCATGTGCAAGTGATAACTCTATAGGCACCGCAGCCAAGCGGCAACAAAGAGTGATGTCAATCATAGGTGTGAGCAGTCGTTCTGAAACCTCAAGTTCAGCATTTCGGCTGCCACTATTTTATAGCCAGAAGTGATCATATTTGGACAACCTGGGGACAAGCGAGCAGTGAATGTGACTCGATCCAATTGCGGACCTAAGGACACTACGCCCGCCCACTCATAGCAGAAACCTGACTGCACCACAGTCAAATCAAAAAGACTCGCCTCCCCAAACACATCACTTTTTGAGGCCTAATATCGAATCAATGACAATATTCTTTTCAGATGGACCACCAAATAATTAATGGGAAGGACTGACTTTAGTGAACAACGCCATTTTAACTTACACAAAAAAAAATGTAGACTTTGTATTGCATGAGAGAGGCTTTTTGGAGCCAACCCCTATCGGCTCTCGGTGGTATTGTCCTTTAAGGCACTTCTGCATTGGTCTCACTTGTCAAACCCGGACGCTAGGTCCACTTTTTTTTTTTTTATACAGTTTATAAATGCAACACCATAGAGTTCCATCTGCCAAGCTGGGTAACTTCTGGTTTAGTCCTATGCTAACTTGAATCGGTATAAAATAATTAAAACAGGCTTGTCTTCTGGACTTTCCAAATGTTATCGGTCTGAATGGATCAAGTTTTGAGAGTAGAATTAATCATTCCATGGGGGCTGTAATGCTCAAAACAAATGACTCACTATTTTACGGCCACAACATCAGCGACAGAGTTGGCTAAGGCCAAGCCTACGATGTAAGCACGTCAACAGTGTCAGAAGTGCGAAACAAAAAGTCCTCACCGCAGGTTTAAAATGCACCCTTCAGCTACGATATACTTCTCCCAGCATTCAAACTATATTTTTCATTGTCAGCATTCTCCACAGAAATAGTATTCAAAATAAAATGCACAATAGGCGGTCTAAATCTAACTTTGAAGATATGTATTACTCATTAATGAAGAAATTCCAAAATATTAGCTTAGTACTTCAGGGTAAGTGCTGCTCTTTAAAAATCTAGCCTGTTGAGTTTATGCCGACTGTTGTGTTATTTAATGCTCATGTCTTAGTTGTTGTTGTGTGCAGGCTCACACCCAAAATGTCATTGATTTGCCAGTAGAGAGGAGAAAGCCAGAGATTAAAGAGCAGTGTAGTGTTGGCAGCATACTTCCACAAGGGAAAAATAAAGGTCACCGGTGTCACCTGTGTTCCTCTCATCCATGAAGATTTAAAAGTTCCCTCCCGCTACCTCTGCTGCCAAAGTGTTGCTGTGCCAAACCGCTTCCCTAAGCAGCTATCGAGTAATCTGACGTGACTGACCGTCTTCCAAATAGTTGTACGTTACTCTAATAAAAGTGCTAGTATGACACAAAGGCAAGAGGGATTTTCCAGCTTTTCCAGTCTTTTTTTTTTTTTTTTTTTTTTTTTTGCAGTGCCAACCAAATTATTTTCCCTCCATCCGTCTTTCTCCACTCATTTTCTTGCTTTGCTACTTCCTTACGGATTTAGTCTCCATTAGCTTGTTTGCAGCCCACTGTGAGTCACTATCTCATTACACACATCCCCCCTGAGACAAAACAGCAGCAAAAACACCCCTCTGCCACACAAACATACACACACACACACACACACACACACACACACACACACACACACACACACACGCAAATAAAAGACAGTCGGTTTTCCTCAGTTCAGCCGTGTCTAAGGAAGGGTTCCTTAACAGGAGATGACGGCACTGCGGCATCCCCTGGACACTCTCATTCACACTCTGTCCCTCTCTCACCTTCACACACACACACACACACACACACACACATATACATATACTTTCACACTCACACTTGCAGCCACATGTCTGTTCTCCCCCACATAAAGCTTCACACTTATTCAGAATCACAGGAAACATAACAGAAAAAACACAGGCTAACACATCTTTTCTTCACACACACACACACACACACACACACACACACACACACACACACACACACACACACACACACACACACAGTGGTGGCTTTTCAAGCGGCATTGTGAACGTTACTCCAAGACTATTCCCGTTATTATTGACCTTTTCAACCAGTTCTCCCAATCAGGAACTAATTATGACAGATTTCTTTATACCTTACCAACATTGTTTTTTCGTGACCTTTGCCTTGTTTCTCACGCACACAAACAGCAGGAACACGCAGTCTACCAACGCTGACTGTTCTGCAATCGTGACGAGCAGGAAAGGCGAGGTCAGGTAAAGGTGCTGCGGTGGCAGGCGGTGCTACCCTCCGCCACGGCTGTGTGACACCAATAATTACAGATCTGGAAAATTGTTGTTTTCCCACAGCAGGTTGGGCAAACAAGAGGCAAACAAAAGTAGAAACATTTGCTTGTGTGAGAGACCGAGGAGAGAACGAGGTGGGCGGTGTGAAACAGAGACGGGAGGGATGGAGGGAGCAGATATTGCAGTCGATGTCAGCTGGCGGTGGACCAAACAGCAGCAGTGCCGTTACCCACTTCTCTGCGTATTGATTGGAATGGGCTCCCTGTGAGAGATTTAGATCAATGAGGCCATAACAGTCCATCTTCTCAGTCAGGAGCCACTACCAACCTCTTATCTCTCATTCTCTATCTCTCACCCGCACACACACACACACACACACACATTACCTCACACATTTCAGCCCACTAATGCACTCACACATGCTGGAGGTCAGACCACAGTGATGTTTTTTTATTGTTTTTTTGTGAATATTAAACCCATTTGTATGGCAGGGGGCGGGAAACTGCACTCTGTCGACGTCGCAGCACAAACCAGCTCAAAATAATAGAAAGTCAGGACATTTACAGCTCCATGACGAGTAAACTCCATATGGTCAAAAACCCAACTGCTATGTTCAGGATCCAATTGGTATTTATCCTCCCCCGTTTCCTCCCTGACTTTCTTTTCTTTTTTTTTTTTTTTTAGCTCATCAGGAACTGAATGCAGGTGAAGCAGGTGACACAGTTGGTCCAAAAACAGCCCACCATGTTTGGGTCATTCTAAAGTATTATTTCAGCACTCATCACCAATTTATTACGACCAGTCTGCATTGGGCGACGCGGCAGCAGCAAGGAAAAGCTCCAAAGCGAAGTCTGTCTTGCGTTAACGTAACCATAAACGTTTTTCTTTCCCTCATTACGCTAATTTCGAGTAGAAGGCAGCACTCATCGTGAGAGGGCCTTGAATCAGCATTAATATAGCAATTAGCACAGCTCCACACCCAGCATCTTCTTAATCTTGCAAATTGTCATAATCATCTCTAAGCAGTGCCGTGATATGTCATTTACTCCACAATGCATTCATGTCTGAGGGGTGACTACTTTTTGTCTGTGATGCAATGAGCTCGCGTTTCACTGGTTTTCTGTGCATTATTTGTGCCTCAAAAGACACGCATTGCTGCAGTGATTTTTTTGTTTTTTTGTTATAGCATGTAAATAGTCTTGAGTGCTTGTCTGGTCTGTTTTGTATGTTGCATGTCATACATGCGTGCTCCGAGAGATAAATTCTTTGTGCGAGCAACATAGTTGGCAAAAAATAAAGCGATTCTGATTCTGTCTGCCGAGATGGCTGTTTTATAATAGAAATCACTTTTCTTTTTTTTTTCAATTTCACTTTCTTTTAAGTGGCAAAAAGGTCGATCCTTAAAACAGATAAATAATCAGTAACAAAGTCTGATTAGATGTGCTGTAAATATTTCAGTGCGTCTTCCTATGTCCAATCAGTTGTCACAACTCCATCAACTTTCATCCACCCATTGTAATTCTCACCAGGTTTTCAGTATCTAAAGTAATCACGATCGAAAAACCGGCAAAATGGAAGTACACTCACACTCGCATATTATTTGTACTAAAGACAGAAAAAAAAAAATAGGAGACACAAAAGTGAAATAAAAACTACAAAATGGAAAGGGAGTCCAAACCACGAGATGTACTCTGTTCTTCAGCAACGCAATGCAGAAGTGTGATGGAGGAGCTGTTCACTGTGAAGAGGTTTTGAAACTCCTTCCTAAAATAATAATAATAATAATTTAAAAAAAATGTCAATCTTAAAAAACAGCTTTACATTCCTTATTATTAAAATGGTCAGGTATGTTTATTTCTTGATGTATCTATTGTATACTAATTACTAAATCAGATTACTATGATTAGTATGAAGCAGGTGCTGTTGATGGATATGCAGGATGGAATAAGACTGTGTACGTTATTCAAACAGATTATACAAATTACGCCAAATAGCTACTACAACTATTAAAAGTAACTTTCCCTCCCCAACTCACTTACAATACCTTCAGGGTGAAGAGCCCGAGCCCTTCCTGCTGAATCCACGGCAGCCCCCTTGGCCTCTGCCAGCAGGGCTTCTGCAGAGTGCTTTGTAGTGACAAGTCATTACCTCAGCTGGCGCTTTGTTAGCAAACAGGGAATCTGTTGCCGGAGCAATCTACTCATTACTTGCTAATCACTTGAATAGGAGGACCTGTTTGTGCAGACACACATAAAGCGAGCCTGCACAAGCACACAAACACATTCGGCGCGCATGCCGGACTGGACTTTTTCCGCTAAGCACAGACGTTATTGCATTCCTAATGGTGCTTGAAGTAATTACACCCTGTAATGTCACCCGCTGTCTAGTCCTCTCCAGTAAGCCTCAGCGTGGTAGCTCAGAAGTACCATACACAGTCCACCATTCTCCCCTAAATGACTCCATTAGCCAGAAGGCATCATGCGATCGCTTCTTCCTGCGCAAGAATATGAGGCATGCTTCAACAACAGCCTAACTGACTGCATACAAGGGAATAGTTGGTCTCTGGGAGGAAACACACACAAACAATGTGACCGTCGTAGCTGTTTTTAAACGTCCGCGCAGGGTTTTGCGAGGGAGAGCTTTGAGATGGCAAGAATTCTATTTACAATACAGAACCTT
The DNA here is from genome assembly GCF_029030835.1 of Brachyistius frenatus. Lineage (NCBI taxonomy): Eukaryota > Metazoa > Chordata > Actinopteri > Embiotocidae > Brachyistius > Brachyistius frenatus. The sequence goes on from NW_027210632.1 coordinate 1,273,527, forward strand.
TATTCTGCGTTCAGACACATTACACTTCTGTTGTGCAAATAGTTGAAGTAAAAAGGGGGGGGAGGGGGGGAGGAAGCTATCGAATCCGTCTGAGAAATTCGAGCATTGATGCAATCTGCTGCAATCTTCTCTGTTAGTTTGCAGTTTTGAAAAGACGCTAATGCACCGTGTTTGGAAATGATGAAAGTCATCATTCCAAGGGCACATTTTGTGCAATATTACACGACAAAGTACACTACAACACGTTCTTTTATCCAACACGTGCAACGCTTTGTTTTTGGTGCTTATTAGCAAATGACAGCATGCTAGACTAAAAATGTGAGTAAGCAGTATATAGCTGCTTAGTATTGTCACTGTGGATTCAGGCGTTATTGCTCCTACGCACCAGGTGCTTTAAAACAAGCATAATCGTAATTTCATTAAAAAAAAAAAAAAAAAAAACACATTAAATATGCAAAAGAAAAATAACTTAAAAGCTGCAAAGAAATTTGTTTCATTGATACAATTTTGCACAAAATATTCAAAACATCTTTTACACAAACCTCTTGTAAAACGTTATAAAAGGGGACCCTTCACAACTCAAGAAGTTTGCTCTTTGTGAACTGCATCATCTGCTGCTTTCAATAGATAATAACTTAAGATTATTTCCCAAATTTTGACCTTGACTGTTGTTTCGTCAGTTGTGATTATTCAGTGTTTGAGAAAATGATTCACATTCCCTCAAAACTTGGTTTCACACTTCAAACAAGCTGGCAGTTTATTTAGCCAAGTAACCTTCACTGCCTTCTGTTTTATTTCCCCGGCAGCCTTATCTTTAACTCGGCACAGTTTGTGTATGTTGCCTTCTTGCAGCACAGAATAGAAATCCTTCTTCGCTCTTGGTGTCTTGGAAGGATCCAGCGCAATCCAATATTAATGCACCTGAGCCAGTGTGACTGAAGTGACTGCCGCTGTCAAGCAGTCTGCCCTCCAGAAAATTCTAACCGATACCTCCTCTCTGCAGCCGCCAATCGCCCTTACGAACCCAAGCCTCCAAACCCCCTGGGGGATATTTAGTTTAAGTCATTTTCTCCTCCTGTGTCTACGCTTCTCCTCCTTCCTCTTCTTCCTCCTCATCCATTTTAGGCCGCAGACTTGTTTTCTGCTTATGACTGTGGATGATTGAGGCGCGTTGCTCCGGTGTCAGCTCCGCTCCGGGGGAGAACGCAGCAGGACACGGACAAACAAAAACTATCACCTTCTAAGAGGGGTTCAACTCGCATTGGGGGGATGAGTGTGAGTGCCTGAGTGTGTCTCTGACTGCGAGTGTGCGTGCAGCCTTCTCCCTGGGGGTAGACATCTTATCTCAGCGGCGTCTGCGGGGAAAAAAAAACAGGCCAATATGTCGGTGCAAAGATGTGCTGCGGGTGAGAACAGATAGTGAGACCTTCTGATTTGCCCGCAGTGACAGGAGCATAGGGCGTCCCACTTTACTGTGCAACCAGCCATCTCTGTCCAACTCTGCCAGACATGGAAATTGAGATGGACTTTATGGATGGGAAGGAGAGACATTCTGTAGCAACGAATATCATACATTATTGAAACAGTCCTATCTGCGACAGACAGAGAATAAGCTGTCACAACTGAACCAGCAGAAATGTCCAAGTCCTTCTAAAAACGTGGATACATGGTGAAACCCAGAATCAGGAAGAGCTCAGGCTGCAAGCAGCAGAATCGAGTCTCTTTCTTTGATTATATTTAACGATAAATGGGTGGTGAGAGCATTTACTTCCATTCGACTTTTTGCGGTGCATCTTTTTGAAAAGAAAGGCCCAAATTTAAATCCATCGATCTGCAGGAAACCTTGGCAGGATGCCTGCACTCAGCACACCATGATTGGCTTTGGAACATGGCAGATAGGATGGTCACATATTGTAACCGTAGTTCTTTGAGCACATGGACATTTGCGTCTTTGCAAACTTATGAAGCGGCAACTCTTGTCGACGTCACCCTTTAGTTTGTGAACTGCTCTTTTGAAGCCTCGAGTCTGGCAATTTTTCTCTGTCGTTATTTTTTTTTGCAGCCAGAAGTGACCATGTTTGGATACGGATTCCAGCTATTTGACTGCACTCCCGGCATGTCAATCACGCCCCCAAACATACCTCTCTTTGAGGCCTAATATCTAATTAATTATGGAATTATTTTAAGAGGGACCACCCGAACACTGAACAGGAGTGACGAGCTAATGACACCTAAATTACTTATGGAAAAAAATAAATTATTGAATTTGTATTTCATGAGAGAAGTTTTTTTTTTTTTTTTTTTTTTTTAATGAGTCTTTTCACTGTAAATTTGCATATAATGTGTTCACAGCTAATCCAGATGAGCCCATTCAAGCTTAATGGTGGCAAGTAAATTGTGTTTCAAAGGCGTTGCAGGATTGACCCGCAACGCCAGAAAAGGGAAGGTTCAAAGAATATTAACATTATGTGAATGAGCCGCAGGTACTCTTTAATGACATATCAAAAAACTGACAAAGAAGGAGAGATGCATTTGCGGGTAAAAAATATGGAAACATGTCTCTGGAGATGAAGATAATTATTGCACGTTACAGTACCGTGCCTTCTAAAATTATAGGCGCAATCTAGCTCCTGTTTACCAAGGAGTCGCATGAATTGCTGGAAAAAAAATCAGAGGTTATTCATTAACCCAAAATGTGCTGACAAATAAACTTGCCTTGCAAGTGTTGACACTCAGACTGTGTCTACACAGCAGGCGAATCCTGTCTACAGGATTCGATCTGTAGGTCACCCATGTTTGGAAATACTGAGAGCCAAACACACGAACGCTGCAGTTACGCACGTAAAACACCGGAAAACAGATTTGAGGTGTAAAAATATCTTTCAGGTTGCGTTTATGTGTGTAATGTGTGAGTAAAACAGGACCCGTTATGCCACATGTAACATCACAGTGACATCTGGCGGGAAGAGGATGCTGCCAGATCCCTTCCAGAATAAAGGCGGGAATACTAGGTGTCACTTCAAACATGTCAAAACACAGCAAAAGTGTTTCTAAGTGCTGAGAATGGCTGCACGCAGAGGCGAGATGAAAACTGTCACAGTGAGGCGGTGATATACTCGACTGTACAGGAAAAAACGAAAAGGTGGTGGAAGAAGTTGGGAGAAAGAAAAAAAAAAAAAGCCTGCTTACTTTCTCATCTTTGCACATATGGGCTGTGTGACATAGGTCTGTATGTCAGGCTGTAATTTTTTTCGAATGTTGTCCCAATAGCACACAGAAATGAAGGGAGGCAGGTTTCACACTGATTGACAATTCAGAAAGCGCTTCATTTGATGCGTACTGACAACGTCAGCCCTCCTCGGCCCCTCGAGTGCATTGACAGGGTGATGTGTTCAACGTCTCCAGCTGTGCTGCGAAAACTACGGTTGCAATTTCGCAGACGCTTCAACCCTCTGGCAGTATTTTATTGGCTCAGTGGGTGACCTGCCACAACGGTGGTCACAACACGACCATCCGTCCTGTGAAGAAGAAGGCAGTATGCAGGTCCAGGTCTTTGAAATGCACTTATTGTAAGTCGCTTTGGATAAAAGCGTCAGCTAAATGAAATGTAACGTAATGTAATGAAGGGTGGGAGAGTATGGAGTCATAGTCCGGTTATAAACTCACGATCACTTCGTGGATGCATGCAGCTGTATAGATGTGCATCTCTGTGCTGTTTGTTTGTGTATCCAGTGGGTAAACATTTCCCCTCGGGATAATTGCAGACTGGTTTTTGCATCATCAAACCTACACTACACTACAAACACCTACCAAAAAAAAAAACCCCAAAAAACCGCGTGCAACTGGAGCTTACAAGTCTCTTATCTGCTGAGTTTATCCTTCCTCTGAGTATCTTTGTCATGCGAGTGGTCATTATTTCTGACAGCAAAATTGTGCGTCTCAGAGGAGCCAGCTACACGGGGCATCACTTTCACTTTCCGAGCGCCGTTCACTCATTCGGCGTTCACAGGGCCGACAACAGCAATCTGCCACCATGCAGAATACAAGGAGACAAGTTTTAGATTTAATTTGTATTTCCCATAAACTCACTCATCCCACAGTGCTCTCGCTAAAATAGATTTTCCTTTGAGCATGCGAGATGGTGCCGTGTCCTCGGCCTCCACGAGCCGAGCACTCTGGGGAAATCACATGATAGCAGGTCCTCCAGTGCCCCCATCAGGATCTTCTCTGCACCTCTCTTCATCTCCTTCATCTTCAGCATCTCTTCCTTATTAAAAGTTGTTTCTTCCGTTTCGACCACAACAACGGCATTTCTTTTTCCTCCCTCCCTCTCCCTCCCTCTCGCTCTCTCTCTCTCTCTTTCTTCCTCTCTCTTGTAGTTGTTAAACTCAGGAAAGCCCAGAGTATTGCTGCTGGGTGAAGCCATTACGAAACAGCAAACAGACATGTTGGGTCGGCAAACAGTGGTGTGCACACAGGTGGTGCAGAGCTAACAGACAGGAATTATTACACTGCTCCTCTGGGACTGAGCCTCCGCACGCTCCGTGTAGGCACAGATGGGCACGTGCACACATACAAATACAGATGAGATCACATGTGCTGCATTAAGAGCTACATGACAAACAGAAACACGGCCGTGCATATGCTTTACAGCTGCACGCGGAAAGTCTGTGTATCCGTCAATAGGGATTAGATTTGCTTTGTCCGGGAACAAAAGAGAAATGGAAAGGGTAAAGGAAGAAGCAGAGGGAGAAGGCTCGGTATGCGGGGAGGAGGAAGAAAGAAAAAGAAGCAAAGACGGCAAGCCGGGAGGAAGGCAGAGACAAACCTAAATCTCCACTTGTTATTGTACCTGAGGCCAGAGAGTCGACTCGCTCTGCAGCCTGGCTAATGGTGCGACATTCCCCAGCATATTTCACCGGGCACATTTACATTTGCTGCCGCTCTGACCTAGTCATAGCACATCTCTCCCTCATTTGTCCCCTACGTGTGTGTGTGTGTGTGTGTGTGTGTGTGTGTGTGTGTGTGTGTGTGTGTGTGTGTGTGTGTGTGTGTGTGTGTGTGTGTGTGTGTGTGTGTGTGTGTGTGTGTGTGTGTGTGTGTGTGTGTGTGTGCAGCAAGGATAATGACAGCATTGATCAGAGATGTCCCCAATGGGTGGTCTTGTTCCGTCAAGGCTGAGAGAAAATGAGAGGGAGAGCGAAAGGAGAGAAAAGAGAGAGCAGGGCCAGAACGGGATGCCCTCTGTTGCGACCCGCCTCGACGCATTAGCCAATCAAATATCCATCTTGGCTGTCGCCTTCCTGCTCCACGCGCACTATCAAAAAATAATCTGCTGCCCCGTTTTTATCGCCCGTCATGTCCCCGTTCCTTCCTTCCTTCATCATTCCCGTCGCTCCCTCTCAGAATTATCGTCTTCTACGGAATAAGAGGAAGAAAGTGAATAAATGAGAGGGGAAACGGTGACCGCAGATTCTTCCGGAGGTTCCCAACAGGTCAGAAAAGTACCCTTGAAGTGCAACTAGCCGTCTTGCCTTTGACCTCCGTTGGTTTTAACTTCTCGGCTGCGGCAGTAATAAAGAGAGTCTCTGTACTCTAGAATGTGTCACTCTTTAGAGGAGTCTTGAAACACGGCCTTGAACCTTTTATTTTATTTTTATTTTTTAAAACAGACGTCTCTATTTTTCTATGGAAGAATAGATGGCAAGGATTTTGGCTGCCAAGGATTTTTCTTTTTATCTTTTTCTTTTTTCTGATTCACTGGGGAAAACTGGCAGCAAAGCTGAGTGGCAGCTCTTGACTCTATAACTATAATACAAGACTTGCATAAAAAGAACATCTGTTATATTCAAGCCATTGACAAACGAGTTCACACGATGCCGATTAAGCCTATCAGGTAAATCTCTCTGAATGTTAAGGTATACAGAGCTTTTAAATCTGATGTCTGGTGAGACATTTCCGCACTGGTCCACTGCAGAGCAGTGCAGACTGGGCATGCTCTACAGGCAGAGCATGAGCACCACAGATTTATGCCGGCCAACTGCCGGTTTAGCTTTAGGCTAATTTGAACTGGGATGAAATAATAACTTTCCAAATAGGTCCAATTGTGGTCGTGTAACAAGTCATTTCATGATCATTGTGACACTCAAAACAATTTATGCACCCTGTTACAGTTGAAACAGTGTCGTTGGACTAGGCTGCAGCAGAGTCTGTGACATAAGCCCGTGTTTTTGTAATTACTCTCTGCCAGAAGCGGGAGGCAAACGTTCTGCACTGCAGGTTCGATACATCTGTGGTATCAGTGCAGTGTTGACCTTCACTTGGATGTGGTTGCAGGGAAGGCTGTCACTATTCGGTTGTTTTAGTTTTAGCTGACTACTAATGATCATACAGATAATTGTGATTTACGATTTCATTTTCTTTTTCTTTTTGACTTTGTCCGTCAACTTTTTTGCAGCAGGGCAGTCAAAATCTCTTTAAAGTTATCAGGCTCCTTTTCGTCTGGCTTAAATCCAAAACGTGTCAACAGTTTTGGATGACGTTTGGCTTTGCGACCAGATCCATGATGTTAATGTCAACAGATGCTCATCGAAATACAGTCAGTCGAACATTAGGAGTGAAGCACTCAGTAAGTCTTCTCTAACGTGCCATCAAACTGTGGAAGATGGGGGTGTTATGAGATGACGTCATTAAAAGAGTGCCAGTCCACCTTCTGGTCAAGTTGGAGAAAGTAATGTGTTAACAGTGATGGAAATAAAATGAAATCGTGGGACAGGTGCAACGGAGAACACCTCCAACGGACGTGTATTATTGGATCAGCCGGAGGGAAGAACTGTACAGTGCTGCGATTGGTTGTTTCTCTGTAGATCATCTGCAAGTGCAAACATATTTTCAAATCACATTTCATCAGTCCGAATGTTTTCCTCACAAATTGCAGGATCATGAATGTGAGACTGGGAAATTGTGGGTTGTTTATTCCCGTCTCTCATTGATTGAATTATACAGAGTAAAGCAGCATTTTACTCGACACGGACGACACATCACAACCCCACCATGTCATGTACAAAACAAGTTGATTTCAGGTTGTTAATGGTATTTTCACATTAAATCTGTATCCCGTATGTTCCTTCTCTTGTCACTGAGAACCGGGTTGTGTATGGGGGTCTAGGTATTGCCCTTATCTTTGAAAAAAGAAAAGGCACAACACTTTGAGGTCTGACAGCTCTGGAGTTCCATTAAGAATTCTTCTAAATTTACAGTGAGAGCAAACCGCCACAGCTTGCCGCCCACAGAAACAAGGCAATCACTCACCTCAGCCCCTCTACACAGCCAGTCAACACATACACACACACACACACACCAAGATTCAAAGACAAATGTTCATGCACACATGCAGACAGCTTCAGAGATACACACACACACACACACACACACAAAGCCAGGGGAGAGTACAGATGATAGTGTAGATGAGTTCTCGTTGCTGACAGTCGCCTTCTCCTCTAAGCCTCGTGTTTGTGTGTATGGGTGCTTGCTTGTGTCTGTCTTTGTGTGTGTGTGTGTGTGTGTGTGTGTGTGTGTGTGTGTGTGTGTGTGTGTGTGTGTGTGTGTGTGTGTGTGTGTGTGTGTGTGTGTGTGGGAGGGGGGGGGGGGTGGATAGGGATCCGTCATGGAAAAGGTTACGTCTGGCACCAGTGCAAACACGAGGCGCAGGCTGTGGGCCGCAAACCACCAGCCAATCTACAATACGCTTCACCTTGAGACACTTGCATATGGAGAAGAAATACACACATATGGCCCAAAACGCACGCACACACACACACACACACACACACACACACACATGGTTGTCAACGCACGAAAAAGGGAAACACATGGTTGTAAGATACACCCAAAGTGAAGGCGCATTATTTCTCCCCTTCCAGCATCTCGCATTCAAAGCTGCACATGTTAGGGTTGACATACATTCCTTTTGGGGCTCTTGAAGGACTTGGCTATTTAGTGCTGATGACATTCAGAAATATTGGTTGGTCTTTGGTTTCTAATCTCTTTCCCGGCACTCCCGAGCAAGTGGGTCATTAAAAGTCAGGGCATATGGCACGATGCCTGCAGGAGACGGAAAAGGACCACATCCCATCATCATCGTCATCAGCGATACGTTTCTGTATTTGTGACTCGGGGAAGCTTCAGAATAAATACAGGCAGGGAAAAAAAAAAAAAACATGACCTATAAGGCAGAGGAAGATGAAGGCAAACAGAGAAAGGCAATGAAATGCCGAGATTGAGTTGCGAAAGACAACAGAGACGATGGAAGTTTGCATTTTCACTATGCAATCGCAAATAGACACAAAGTAGAAGGCGCACACAGAGCTAATAAATCCCAAACTGAGTCCCGAGAGTTTGTCTGCTGTCTCCCAGGTACGCATGAATATTAAATGGACTGTGGTAAATCAAGCGGAGGTGTGTTAGTGAGCACTGAAACAGAATTAGTTGGGAAAAGGGCAGTTAATAAATTGACTGATTTCACGGTCAATGCCAAAAAGCTTCTCCTTCATGTGAAAAGATCCGGTCCAAGTACGACACGGTGAAGTGTTGGAGCGCCCGAATGGCTTAGATTTGTATTCCTTTCTGTCTTAAGCTTTTCCTACTTCCTATTAACAACACACACACACACACACACACACACACGCGCGCGCACACTCACACGCATGCATACACACACTTTTACTAAGGGCTAATATTAATAAGAAGCAGAGTTATAGTGCTGATTTGATCTCATCATTTCACGCACATTTCTTTCCTCCAACATGACGTGGTTACACAAAAGATATGGGGGCACATACATATAGTGTGTGTGCGTGCGTGTGTGTGTGTGTGTGCGTGTGTGCGTGTGTGCGCGTGTGTGTGTCCATACTTTGACATTTGATAGCAGATATACAGACTCTGTAAAGAGTGCTGCAGATGGACACAAAGGATGTTTTTTTTTTTTTTTTTTGTATTTCTGGATGATTGTGCGCTTCTTCTTCTTTTTTTCCCCTCAGATGCAGCCCTGTATTGTAATGCAGGGGGGAGATGGAGAGTAAGCAGCCGACATGAAGAGAGGAGAGGTGATACAGGTGAGGGAGAGGACCTCGCACACAGAGACAATCAATAAGCTCTCTTCTCAGTCTATTTCCTGTGGGCTGGCCCCAGTAATAGCATTGTGGCAAAGCCATCTGTGTGCAGCCTGGGAATAGGTTGAGGGGGAGGTGACGTGATGGTAAAGTATGAAGGCAGCTCTGCTGTGGGACTCACACTAATTGTTACTTTTGTCATGAAGAGGGCAGAGGAATAACTGGTGGTGAAGATACAGGTACAATGTCAGGGGACTTTTTTTCTTTTTTTTTTTCGTGTGATATGTATGTATTGGATTCATTTAGGGTCAAACTGTTGAACATATACCACAGTTTTGTCCAATGGTGGGGTCATTAAAAAGGCTAATGCTACAGGGACTCCAGTGTTTTAATGCTGACAATTACAGTAATTGTTATTTAACCTCATCAAAACTACATGTGTTCACATTACATATGGGGATTATGGATGGAGGTTTTTCTCACCTCAAAGTTTTGGCTTTCTGTGAGGGTTGAATATCCGTAAGTGGACACTTTTTTTTTAATATATATATAAATAATGCTTTAAATATTTAATTATTTTTGAAAGAAGCTGCTATATAAGTTCAGTCAACATAGTATTGGATTAACTTCCTTTATCTGAGTAGGGAAGTAAGGGAATTCATTTTTAAACCAATTTAATCCTATTCTGAGCTGCCTTTAATGAAAACTACTTCTGCCTGCCCAGGACTGTGATAGGTTAAATGTCAGCTTGACACAACTGAGGCAGGCATGGCAGTTATAGATGAAGTATTTATATATTTATATATATATATAATGATGTACAGGTGCACACAACTGCAGGGAGAGGTTTGTTGGAGCTTTAGCTAAATGCTACCAAATTAATAGTTTGACAAATTGTAAGTGCCGTAGCAGGTTCCAGTTTGTGTTTGAATATTGATGATGAATTTACAAGGGAGTGATGCTACACTCTGGTTTCAAAGTATCTGGCAGCTTTTGAAAATGCTTTAAACTCTATTTTCCCTCTCGTATTACTATTTCTTAATGTAACAGCCACATTTCAGAAGGGGAAAGATTAAAATCTCATCTCATCTCATAGTTTCCATGCATCATGCACCTGCCTGTCCCTCCATATCCCCAGCAGGGGTGGGAAGTAAAACCCAGCGTGACACATGGGGGATGACGAGGGTGGAATTTCCACTCCGGTGCGGGTGAACCCGACGATTCATTAAAAACAGTGAGCGAGTCAGCAGGAGTGCGACGGCGAGGAGGGATATTCGGGCAGGTGGGGAGGGTGGGGAGAAGGAGGACGGGCGGCGTTGAAGAGAAGGAGCGCAGAGCACAGTGAAGGGCTGTAGCGTCCCTCCATATGGTCAGCCAGTTGGTTGGCGGGCCGGTAGTCAGGTCTCAGTGATGCTGAGCTTCGCCACGCATGACTGCCAAATCATCACACAGACATCCTGAACTCTGAGGAGGGCGATGTTAGCGTTATGGAGAGTGTGTGTGTGTGAGAGAGAGAGAGAGAGAGAGAGAGTGTGTGTGTGTGTGTGTGTGTGTGTGTGTGTGTGTGTGTGTGTGTGTGTGTGTGTGTGTGTGTGTGTGTGTGTGTGTGTGTGTGTGTGTGTGTGGTGTTGGGCAGGTGCACCAGATGTCCACTTTCCACTCCTGTGGCCATTGTCACTAACATGGTACGGTATCGTGGGAGGGGATGGAGGCCAAAATGTCAGACGCGGGAACCAGCGTATCTGGGGCCGGCTGCATCGGCCTGGCGAGCGACCCAGGTAAACACCTCACATGGCAGCAACCCAGGAAATATTTCACAACAGTTAAAAAGGCCAAACAGGAGTGAAACTCCACTGCTGGCTTCAGTAAAAAGAAGATCAGGTGAAAATGTTTTCATAACTACAGTCAGTGGTCCTCGTCATTTAGAGAGATTTGGTTCATCTGTTGGAAAACGTGCTTATTCGCTTCACTGCTGTAAGTTGGATACCTTTTTTCATATCGGTACGGAGTAGTATATAAAAAAAAATGGTCAATAATAATAATAATACAATTTGTACACTTTCATTTCAACTATTGTGTTGATTATTAAGCTTTAGTGACGCGGCAGGAGGATTTTGTTGCTCTGTTCCCACCCGATCCCTGGCTTCATGCTACACGACATGAGATTGCTGTTGATCTTATCTTACTCTTTGCAAATAAGCATATCTCCCACAATATTGCCTGTAGCTGTTACGACTGAAGCAACAGTTCAAGAGATATGTTGTTGAAAAAAGATGTTTTTGTTTCCTTCCACTGATACCGGGTTGGGTCGGGGTGCTAGCAGGTTAAGGAAGTTAGCCAAGACCTCCCTCTCCCGAGGAACATTTTCTAGCTCCAATTGTGGGATCCCAAGGCGTTCCCAGGCCGAATGAGTTATATAATCCCTCCAGTGTGTTCTGGATCTACCCCCGGGGATCACCTACCAGTTTGGAAGGCGCCCAGGAGGCATCCTAACCAAATGCTCAAACCAGGTTGTTTTTTTTAATCACCTGCTAAATAAACGAGGGGCAGAATTAGATCTTCGACAAGGAAGTTACGTTTTCGCTGCGGTTTGGCCCACAGAATGAAATACATCTTGAAATCCAGTAGTTCGATATTGACAAAACGTAGGCCATTCTAGAAATGCAATGACTCAATATCACGATCCACGTTCAGGGGTTTCAGTATTCGAACTGAATGCAGGAAGCAATTGGGGACAGCGGTTTTATGGAGGAGAACAAGAACCCGTACAACCGCTGAAATGCGAGGCTTCATCTAGTTCTTGAAATTTATGCAGACATATTGTGTTTACAAATTTGGATAAAAGAGAAGACTTCTGGCCTCAGCGGAAGTTTGCCCTCGCCAACTTTCCTTCAAATAATTTTCATTTTGCAGAAATTAATTTCTCATGAGGTTTAATTGTTTTCATTCAGTCCCAGAAAAAATGTTAGAAACTCCCACACTAAACGTTGACTGGAATAAGACTCAGAAATATCATAAAAGTTTATTCTCCAACATGAAATGCACATGTTCTCGCTTCCTTGATTGTGACTAATGGTATTTTGACAGGGCACACAGCTGGTGTATAGGCAGTACGGGGTGGTGCATCTGCTCTCCTTCTCAACTTCAGTCTGACCTCTCCGAGGGAAGCCGACACACAAACACACATCGCAGGAGGCCACCATCCCACGCAGGGCAGCCGAGTGAGCGAGCTAACAGTCTGTGACCACACTGTAATTATGAGCCGTTTTCTAATTATGAAGCACTTGGTCGGTTCTGCCTCAACCACTGAAACTTTTATTTTATCGCCTGCAGGAGCGGCGACAAAAACTAAGGATGAAAGGATTCGAGGGAAAAATTGCGGGGTTGCAGGAAGCCACGACAGAGGTTCAGAAATCAGAGAAAGAAAGAAAAACAACAAATAGCGGGGCGGAGTAAAGAGAGTCAACCAAAGAAACGGGGAGAAACAGCCGTCTCTCAGCTGCAGTCTTCTCAGCAGGGCTTTCCACTGAGAAAAGTGCCAGCGAGCTGCCTGTAAAACAGAATCATTACACCATTAACCCCCAATCCATCTTCATTTGACCACGCTGTAAGAAACCATATCAGTAAAGAAGCCGTGGAGCTCCTCGAAGTTGACTGTGGAAATGGGGTGGAGCGAGGGCTCGCGCCACTAAACATCCCCACAGCCCGTGAGCCGGAGTCTGAGCACGGCCAAGGCAAAAGGAAACCTCTCTCTCTCTCTCTCTCTCTCCCCCTCCTCCCCCTCTTCCCTCTCCTGCCCTCCGTGGATCGGCAGTCGGGTGCCGCAATGAGAGGTGACTTGTGGCCGATTGTGATTTATGCGGTGGCGGGTTCGGCTGCGCGGGACGTGGGCCGGTGGAGGCTAGAAGATGGATCCGAGGCGTGACCGAAGGAGACAATCTGATTACAGCCTTCTACCTCCTTTCATCTTCATCTTCAACACTCGCTGCTTCACTCGCTCTGCTCAGCCCCGTCATGTCGCTATGGTAACCTGAAACCTGGCGAGAAGCCAAGTGTCCGGAGAGGGGACCTGATGAGGGAGATGGACACATGTACAAGCGTCGATGGAGAATCTCGCCCTTGCCATAGGAAAAGTTTGTTTTAGAGGCAATAATATGATGGCAGATATAAATGGAGGGACGTTACCGTGGCGACATCACTAATCTGATCCATAAACAAACGACCAATCGTTGTCCCACATGAGAGACAATTGACATGCAAGCCATCAATCACTGACAGCTTCAGTTCTTCGATATCCCTCCCCCTCTTCTTAGTCTTTTCTTTCTCAATGCGTGTTTACATTTACACCCACATTTCAAACCCTGTCAGGTTTCAAATCTTCAACTTTGAATTGAAATAGAAATTCAGCTCTTAAAATGCTTCATGTGTCTTTTGTGACTTTGAATCTTCAACTCCTTCCAGCATTTGACCACACACCTCCACTTCACTCAGCAATGACGCCTGAATTTACACATTAACGTCTTTCAATAGTATTTTTGAAGATGGTCTTTACCACGAGGGACTTAAATGCTAAATAACTTGTAAAGCGGCTTTGTACCGTAGCAGTGTACAAAGCCGCTTTACAACGCCTCCCATTCAGACACACAAACACACACATCAGGAGCATCTTTGTACTCAGTGTCTTACCTAAGGACACGTTGGCCTGCAGGTAGGAGGAGCCCGGGATTGAATGTCCAGCCCTACGATTAGTAGGCAACCTGTTCTCAGCCATCCCGAAGACCAGATCAAGTACAGATGAAGCGACAGAGACTTGGAGAGGAGTTTTTGTGGTTGGGCTTACTATTGGATCACTGTGGGGACACGTCACTCGTCCAGTCTTAAAAATTCCCAGAGAAGAGCCCATAGCTGTTCAGTCCTCTGCTGTGGTTGTCTGACATGAGCCCACTGAAAGACAGTGAAGTGGTTGAATAACTTTTAGATCCTTTCTCTTACATTTTACTTTCTTTACTCTTCTGCTTTCACTGGTTTCCCTTAAAATGACACCTCAGCTACTTTCAGTCGTTACACTTCAACTGACACTTCAAACTCTTTCAGGTCTCAACCATCAACAACAAGAACAACACACTCACCTCTTCTCAGTCCAAAGGTCTCAACACATTTTAATTCAGCTGCTTTCAATGCTTAAACTTCAACCAACACTTCAACTGACATAATTATTTTCTCACACGGGAACTGCCATTGATTTCTTTTAAAACGTCCAATACAAGCGACCCTCCCAGCTGCAGTTATCACTTGCATTTTATCTGACATTTCAACTCCTCTCTGTACTTCAACTTCACTCAGTGCTTACACACGAACCAGAACTTCAACTTCTTTCGGTATGTCAAGATTTAAAATGATTCAGCCACACGTTGACACAGCAGCGAGCACAGAAACGTTCTCCGGAAAATACAAAAAATAAAAATCCATTGCAGATAAAACTAAATTTTCAAATCAAGGTCGGGGCGGGGTCAATTTCTTTGATAACATCCTCTAAACTTTTCATTTGTGATTTGTTCTGCATTTTAAAAAAGCGATTTCTAAATTGGAGACTAACTTGAAGCTGCTGAGTTTGTAGGATGCAAATGTGCATACAAGCATCTCAAAAACGGCAATATTCAGGAGTCTAACATCCCCACTTGTATCCGGAACAGTGTGCTCTCCATATCAATAACCAGTGGCCAAATCTCCTGCATCACTGACAGTACAAGCAACTTTAAGGGCTCCACCTCCGAACACGCGTGTGCTGCATGCAGGCATGAATGAGGCCGGCCTAACCCTGCTGTGTTCTGACACTGCCATCAAGTGGCAAAAGGAAGTGACGGTGATGCTTTCCTCATTTCTGCATTGAATTTTAAACCCAGAAGATCTTAATTTCAGTTTATGAAAAAAAAAAAAAAAAATCATAAATGTTTCTCTAAATCCTCAGCCCTTTTGTTTTGCTCTGCACGTGTCATTTGAGGTGATGCGATGAGGAAGAGGGATGACAGACGAGGAGGTGGCGAGGATGGATTTTGGTGGGTAAAGAGGCGGGAGAGAAATAATGGGACGTAAAGCAGCGAAGTGAAGAGAGAGAGTTTAAAACTCAAAGTCTTCCATATACATATACATATTTACACAGGCACAACCGAGTGCTGACTACCTAACACAGCCGTAATGATGAAGGTAAGCGGTTATAAGTGAGCAGCGTGCTCTTGACTAAATCACAATGCAGACATAAATATGAGGAGTTGATTGTCTCATTCGCTGCCCAGAGGGAGCAGATAAATGTTGGTCTTCTCTGGATTAGATCATTTATCACCATCATCCCTACAGTGTGTATTACGGCGCTGCTGAGAGATGGGAAAATAGCTGACCACTCGGTGCAATCTACTCCTGACTAAGGCTTTGTGAGAGACACAAAAGAGCAGAAACTCTGCATAAAGGTGCTGTCTGCTGCAGTTTTAACATCAATAAATCATTATCGCAACAATGTGAGACATTGCAGGCACTTGAAATGAAAGTTACCGCACAATCAGGCGAGGACAGACTGACAAAATGTGAGATTGAAGCAAAGAAACTCAATGAGCGGTAAGGGAGCAGCGATAGTTACAAATAAATACAGTATGATTGGAATAACAAAAGGCATTTACACACACAGGAATGAAAAAAGGTTCACAATAAAAACAAAGAGGTGATTTAAAAGCTGAATCTACAAGCCTTGAGTTACTTAAGTTACTTCACTTGAGAGCAAAAGACCCTTCGGACGAGAGCACGGGAGTAGTGAAAATGAGCAAGTTTGAGGACCTGAAGTTTCAAAAGCAAATAAAAGAGCTGGTCTAGTGCTGTGGCACTACATTAAAAAAAAAATGAGGTTTTAATAATGGAGAAGAAAGCCTTGAAGAGATGCTGAAATTGAGGCTCGTGTCCAAAGGGACTTGTTAATTAGATAAAGGCCTAATATGTGCATTGAGCAGAAAGAGGGCAGGTTGAACTGACTGGGGGCACACTCAGGACTGTTCATTAGCACATCACTTGCACAGACATCAAAATGGCATGTAATTATGTGACTCAGAGGAAGCAGGCACAAGTAAAGTCACTTGGTCAATTCAGCGCCGGCTTACAGGAGCCAAATTGATGCCAGAATGGAACTTTGTGAAAGTTATTCTCGACCAAAGATCCTAAGTTGAATGTAACTTTTTGAAGTGATCAATATCTATTTCTCTATCGCTGAAAGGCTTGAAGAAATATTGTCTGAGGATCTGGGGACACTTAGAAAGGCAGGGCTGTTTAAACTGTTGCAGACAACCCTGGAGGTGAAAAATCACAAGTGGGACTGAAAAGTCTAAAAGGGTTACATTTTTATTTTCTAACTCAGACTGCAGGTCGTGTTCAGGGCAAGCGGCAACCAACAGTGATGTCAGCCATCGGTTTGTGAACTGCCATTATGAGGCCTAGAGTTAGAAGTTCAGCCGTCGCCATCTTGTTATTTTGGAGCGAGAAGTGACCATACTTGGACAAGCCGGGGAGGAGCGAGCGGGGGGGATCTGACTCGTTCTGATTGGAAACCCGAGAACACTATGCCCCGCCCGCCTGACTGCAACGCAGGCCTTTCAATCGAACACCCCCCCCCCCCCAAAAAAAAAAACAAAAAACAAAAAAACCCACATCTTTTTGAGGCCTAATATCTAATTAATGAGGGGATTATTACCAGATGGACCACCAGAAAACGAATAAGAAAGAGTGACTTCAGCTAGCAAAACCAAAATTTGCAGAAAAAAATTTATTGACTTTGTATTTCAGGAGAGAAGTTGAATGGGAGTCTGTGAAGATGGGAGGCTTTTTGGAGCCAACCCCTAGGGGCCCCCGGTGGTATTGCAGTTTAAGGCATTTCTGCCTCATTTTTCAGTCCCGGAAGCTACGTCCACTTTTGTATAAAGTCTATGGTTCTGGGACACTTCGTAGTATTTAAAAAGCTAGAGGTGGTGTTACTTCAACTTGTCCAAAGGTGACACTTAGCATCAGTTTTAATACACACTGTGTGTGCATTAATCACTTCCGCCTATGAAAGTGAGAGCTGTGGCCAAGTTCATACTTAGCGGCTGCATGCATCCTAACAATGTTATAATAATGACCATCTGCGGCTCCGGTGAAGATAGAAGTAACTCTGACTGATGTTAATGAGATGTGGGATTAGCCTGTTACTATTAACAGTTGTAATTTAATTAGCACTGCGACAGCACCATTTCTGCCTTCCGCCAGATCTCAAGTTTCATGTTGCATGGCACGTTCAGTTAGATCTTCACAAACTGCAACAACGCTGCACACACTGCAGCAACTTTAACTCCTCCTCCAGTCACGGTGACGGACAAGTAAATACAGAAACGTGTGGATAGTCAGTCTGATAAACATCCACACAAACAGCTCTGCTCATTACCCTCTGGCGGCAGCAGAGGTGCGTGTGTCTGCTGCGGACTCAATTACTTCCACCTTCCTTCCTTTGGAATGTGACATGAATAACCACACTATGATTACCTTCCAGCTCTGTGATGGGCCACGACCCCCCCCCCCCACTCAACCGACTTTGTGTAATTAAAAATCAAGACAGCAAAAAGCTTGGGAAATAACTTGGAAGTGTCAGGACGGAAGAGAGAAAATGAGACGGACGGGAGAAGATGAAGGGAGGCAGTCGGGGCGCGAGGAGCCTCCGTTATCTGATTTGATTGCAGTTAGAGGGGAGAGAGGAAACCAAGATGGACAGGATGTGATGGAAACTTTAAGATGCGTTTCTCTCACTTCAACGATGGCAAGTAGCAGTGGGTAGTAGCTTTAATTTGGCACTTGAGTACGTACAAATCACATAATATAGAGTTTGTAAACCGCATTAGGGCGGTGCAGCGGTTAGCATTGTCGCCTCACAGCAAAAAGGTTCCGGGTTCGAATCCGGTCCTGGGCCTTTCTGTGCGGAGTTTGCATGTTCTCCCTGTGCTTGCGTGGGTTCTCTCCGGGTTCTCCGGCTTCCTCCCATCATCCAAAAACATGCACCTCAGGTCAGGTTACCTGGCGCCGCGCTAGTGGCAGCCTGCTGCAGCAGCTCCCCCCTGAGAGCCCCCCCTGCTGTAGCGAAGAAATTTCCCCTCGGGGATTAATAAAGTGAAATTAAAAAAAATAAAAAAAAAATAAAGCTGTCTCGTGTTTACTAGCTCCTCTCGTCTGGTTAATGCATTAAAAATAAATTCCTTTCTAAAAGATATTTCGTTTATATTTTCCTTAAATCCTCTGTCCATACATTCGGTTTTCTCCAGTTACCTCACATATTTCGTATTTCAGTGTGTTGAGATTTGCTTTTTAACTTTCTCATGAACTTTCCTCTTGAAAAAGTGGATTTTTTAAATTTTTTTTTGCCTGAGGCCATCCCAATATTAGCAACTATACTAAGGCAAAAAATCTAAAGGAAGTTAGTTGCTCTGTGGGGACCTTGTGATTTAAATATGTCAACGGCCTGGATTTTCAGAAAGAGTTTAATGTGATGTTGAGTGGACAAAATTGGAAGAAAAAAAAAGTACACATGAAGGGCTATATATATGAATATAAGTGAAACCTTACCCTCGTGTTGTCCTCGGGTCAAAATGACCCGCAGCTGTGTTCAACCAAGTTCTATTTTATTTTCATATTTTTTGGGGATCATTGGTGACAAGGAGGCTGTGAGGGTTTCTTTAAAGAATGATGACCAATGATCCCAAAAAATATTTTAAAAAAAAATGTAGAAATAAAATAGAACTTGGTTGAACACATCTGCGGGTCATTTTGACCCGAGGACAACACGAGGGTTAAATAACTTGAAACAAACTAAGAGACACTAAGATCAGTTATTTCGCTTTTCATCAGCTCAAAAAAATAAGAAGGTTTCGCAGCTTTGGAAGCCTCAACTTTTTGGACGACAGCAGTCAAAAAAAACCAACAATCTTGACTCTCAGCTCATCTTCACTGATTGTGACAGAAAGAAGAAACAGAGATGCCAGCTGAGGTGCTGTTTTATCTCCGTCACCTGGCTTCCTCGGTTCAAACTGATCAATGGGAAGAAAGACGCTCAATCAGCTCAAGAGGAAACAGGTGCCTCTCCTGCAAACAAATGCCACGTGTTTGTGATTCCGGAAAGATAATTAGAAAAGAAGGTGGCTCGATTGTAACAATAAAAAGGTTATCACACAAATTATTTTTATGTTGTATTTAGAGGAAATGGCCTGACAAAATCTTCATTTCGGTGTAAAGCCCTCATCAAAGCATGCGGAACCAGCTGGGAGTTCGCTGTCTGATAATCAGCAGCAAAACAGAAACACCTGTGAGGGGCGACGAGAAGATCCAACACACCAACTGAGATGACCAAACGGAATACATTCATTAAAATTAATATTGTAATAATATATATATATATATATATATAAAAAACCAAAAAAAAAAACAACTATGGTTAAACTAGATTAAAAAGTGGTAGTTGTGGCACTAAAAGTGAAAATATATACATTTCTACAGTCAGTGGAACAATAAATAATCTTTTAGACCCGCTTATTGACTTCATTACTGTATTGCATTTAAAGTGGTAACAAGTTAGAAGAAGCTCTAAAAAAAATTTGGGCTACCTGATAAATGGATTCAATCTTGTTTTAGCTCCTTTTTGGTCTCCATAAACTCCAAAGAAACTCCTTAGTTTTTAAAATTTACACGCTCGTAACTTTCTTGTGGGTTTATTAGTAGCCTGGTGTTTCCAGACCCCAAAGTTACTTCATGAATATATGGGTCTGGCCACGCCCAACTGGGGATCGTTTCCAGTAATTGTATTCTAATGGGCGTTGACCTATCGTTAAATCTGAAACTACCGACGTGACCGTTTGTTGTGCTTAAGGCCATGTTGGTAAATAACAATTGGCTTTGTTGGGTCAATTTAAGGATACAAGAAAAACATTTCCTGATCCTGCTTCAATTATTTGATTCTATATTTGCTTCAACTGTTTGTATCACTTTATCGAGCTCTGCCGCCACTGCCATTGTTGGAGCAAGATTTTAAAACAAACTTGACCATATTCACAACGGAAATGAAATCCGTGTGCAAAAAGTGGGCGGAGCCAGGCACATTTATCAGCGCTTTTAAACTTAAAACAGTTGGTTGATGCGTCAGGAAAAAACACTTGAGTGTGAACTAAAACGGTGAATATGCAGGCAGTAAAACTAAAACAAAGAGTTCAAATATAGTAAATTACTCCACGGAGCTGAGGGAAACTGCAGTCATGTGATAATTATCTGTTGGTCTGTCACCACAGTGACACCTTTTACTTTCACAGTCAATTGAGACATTGTTAAAATAATAACAATAATTAGTGCAGCTTTAAGGGGTTACGAGAAGCCAGCCATTATTTGAGACAGAGAGAGCAGCACTTCTAAACAGACACACACACACACACACCCACGCACGCGCACACACACACACACACACACACACACACACACACACACACACACACACACACACACACAATCCCGTGTTGTCCTTCTGGAGGACAGCAGAAATTAAGGTGCCAACAAGCAGCAGCCTGCATCGGGCTCTCCAATGTTTTTGTGGTGACAAGGAGGGGCACACTGTATTACACACACACACACACACACACACACACACACACACACACACACACACACACACACACACACACACACACACACACAGATTCCCTGCCAGATAGCCATGCCCTTAGATGTAATGCGCTGACAGATGCAGCTCTCCTCACTTGTTCTCTCCAAAGCATTTGCTGTGTCTTCGTAACTGGAAACATATAAAAGTAATCAAATTGGACTTTTATCAGGTCATCAGGAAAACACCGTTATCAAGCAGTTTATTAGGAACACCTGAACACCGGCTTATTCATCAGCCAATCAAGTGGCAGAACAGAAGGTTCTCTTGATGTTCAAATTAAAAAATCAGAATGGAGACGAAATGTGATTTCAGTGAGTCGTAGGGCTGCTGATCTTCTCCGACTGTCTCACAGAGTTTGCTCAGAATAGCGCAATTAACAAAACATCCAGCGAGCAATAGTCCTGCTGAGAATTGTACGACTGGTTGGAGCCTTACAGGAAGGCCACGGCAAGTCAAAAACAGCCACGTCAAAACTTGGCCCCAGCAGCATGAATCAATGGACCTGGCCTTGCGTCAACAGTCCAGGCTGGTGGTGTAATAGTGTGGGGAGTGTTTTGTTTGGACCCACCGGCACCAGTCAATCGTGGTCTGAAGGCCACCGTTAATCAGAGTGTTGCCGATGACCACGTGCGCCACTTTATAGCCACTGTTTACCTCCGACGGTCACTTCCAGCAGGATAATGCACCATGTTGCAAAGCAAAAGTGGTTTCATGAACATGACAACGAGTCCAGCGGCCTTCACGGTCACCTGAATCCACCAGAACGTCTTCGGGATGCGACAGAACCAGAGATCGGATGTGCGAACGTGCAGCGGACAAATCTGCAGAAATTACGGGATGCAAATCATGTTAACGTTCAAAAGAATGTATTTACAACGTCTCGTGAAAATCCAGACAAACAAGAAACTGAGGCTTTGAGAGCAAAGGGAAGCTCTGCCAAGCATTAGCATATGGTGTCTAAATAACGTCTGTCACATTATCAATCAAATTAAAACTTGCACTGTTGTTTATAGTCAGAAAAGCTTCAAAATGCAACTTTTCTTGACCTGAGGAGCCCTTTGAGTATTTGTTGCATTCTAAACAAAATGCCTCCTTTCTGTCAAGGTCACACTCGTCATTAGACAGTCCGTTCACCAACCTGCCAACCTTGAGCTTGCAAACACAACATTTTTATTATTCACTGAAAGGATTGAAATAATTCCTTTAAAAAAAAAAAAAAAAAATTTAAAAAAAAAATCCAGGCTGCACTGTTAATTATCTTCAGGGTTGGTTCTCTCTTTTTAGCACCCGGTTCACAGAAACATGAATGCGAACTGAAGCCCCTCTGATGACCGAACAAATCTGTCGCTGTTCAAATGCTTCTCGCGTGCTTCGGCAGTCAGGAAGACAAGAGAATAACGATTAGAACGTGCCATCTAAAAGCTCAAACCGCGCAGATACGAAGTCGTGTTCCCGTGATTCGAGCGCCAGGTCGTGACACCTCTCGGTTATCCGCGGGAGATGTCTGCTTGATGCGTTCCCTCCCTCATCTTAAACATCTGCCAGTCAGTGTCACACACACACACACACACACACACACACACACACACACACACACACACACACACACCTCATCCCCCCCCCCACCCCACCCCCGTTCACTCCTCAGACGTGTGCCAAATAAACATCATTAAAAGCAGGCGGCGTTGCCCCCATGCGACACCCGCCATGCGTGTCGGGTAAACACCACAACAACTCATTAGCATCTAAAGTCATCAAATTACAGCGCGCGTGTGTGTGTGTGTGTGTGTGTGTGTGTGGTATATGGTGCGTGTGTGTGTGTGTGTGATGACTTAAGTGTGTGTGTTTGTGTGTGTACCCATGTGCATCTGTACTTACAGTGCAGGAGAGGCGGTACAGTGTGAGGGATGACGCACTGTGGCGTGTGTGTGTGTGTGTGTGTGTGTGTGTGTGTGTGTGTGCGCGTGCGTGTGTGCTCGCGTGCGTGCGGCTATACTCGCTCAGGCTTCATGCATGAGTTCCTGCATGTATGTGGCTCCAAGCAGTGGGGGGGGGGGGGACAGTTCATTGCGCAATAAGCAAACTTCTGTTAAAATATTCACGACCGGCCTCTTCAGTGGGGCGCAAGCAGGTTGACCGAGGTGGAGCTCATTTAAACAGCGGAGTGAGTTAAAATGGGAGGTGAGGCTGCGGAGGATGCCGGTCAGTCGAGGTCAGCGGTTTGAAACCTCTGCAGGAGAGAGACACGAAGGTTGAAATAACAACATCCGACGATTTAGAAAAACGTGGCAAAGGGCCTCGAAAGCCCTCGGACACGTGTGGTTATCGCACCGCGTCACGCTTTCCTTTTAGTTTTCACGGCGGCCAAAAGTTGTGGACAGGAGCCGGTGTGACCTTCGCCGAAGGTCACAAACCGTAAGGAAAAACTAAAAGGCGACGTGAAAACACCGCTGGCCACCGATTGGTCGGAGGGAATTGCCATCGTTGGTATAAGAGGAACTGTTGACCGCAGCGGGACACATCGGTTCCCCCCTTTTTTCCCTACGGAGAGGGGGGGGGGAAGAGTTGAAGTCCCCGAAGGAGGCGTGCCGTTTCTTTTCTCTCTCCGCTCTCCCTTCAACAGATCGGCTCGAGGCGAACGGACGCCCATTTTTCCCAGTCGGAATTATTTGCCTTTGTGATTAAAAAAAAAAAAAGGGTAAGCCTCCCTAAGCCGTTCGGTCTCACCAGAATACAACTGAAGCCGTAAAACCTCAGAGCATATTGAACTGGCCAATTGCGCGTTTATAGCTTTTCGAATAAAAGTTTTTGATTTGTTAAGGGAAAAGACTTCTTTGTTTAAAAGTTCCCTGAACTGAACTGTAAATGTTAGCAGTGAGAAAAGCCTCGCTACGTGGAGTGAAAATGTTCTTCAAAGGTCGGTATGGAGGAGAAAGGGAAAAAAAAAAAAAAAAAATCATTAAAAAAAAATATGTATATATATACGTGTAGAGACATATTTACACAGTGTGTCAGGATACCACGGCCCGATGATTATGGAACGAGATTCAACAGACAAAAGCTAAAAAAACAAAACACCGTTTCCCAGAGCAGAGCGAACAGAAAACGCCTCGTTAAAGCAAATTTCAGGCGGCGGGGGGGTCGCAGCCAGAATTCCAAAAGTTCCATCGAGCTCACAGCAAAACTTCCTCAAACGTGAGGAGTTTATTGTTTGACGCCGTCAGCACGAGCTTGAATTATTTGATCCCCGATACATTTAAAAAAGCGTTTTTTTTTTGTTGTTTTTTTGTAGCTGCAAACTGCAGCTGTACCACAATTGGATTAAAAAAAAAAAAGAAAATGCTCAGGTAGCGGGAGGTGTCAGCTGAGCTCGCAGACTTTCTCCCTCCTCTGCTCTCTCTGCTCTCTCTCAGACTTCATTATCCGGCAAACAGCTGGAGGCCTCGGGGAAGGTCGCCGAGTGTTTACGCGCGAGGGCGCGCCGCCGGTCCCCGAGGGACGGTTTTTGGACCTAATTGGCACCGGGCGTGTCAAATGTTCCCGTGAACCGAGCTGGCGCCGCCTGTACGTCTCAAAAAAACAAAAAAAACAAAAAAAAACTCCCCCGTTCCCGACAAACGGAGCGGCGCATGAATGCGAATACGAGTCTGCCGACCTCCGCCCTCCCCTCCGACCCCACCCTTTGGGGTGACTTTTAGCATCCCACCGCTGCGGGCAGTTCGGCTGGAGGGAGATATGAAATCAAGTTGATTTGAACGATTTTTCTTGAAACCGCTGTAACTCCTGAAGAAGTTTGAGACGCAGCGCTCCCGTTGATACCGGCCGCTGCGCCAGGGACAAAGTGTGCCGACGCGGGATTATTTGCTAACGAATGCGAATTAGCTTAAATAACGACCTCGTTAACATATCTGCCGGTGTTCAATAGATCGCAGGGATACGGCAGGGCAAGAAGCGGCTCAAGTGTCTCTCGTTTATCTCGTTTCCCCCCCCCGCCTCATTTATCGCGCATGTTTTAATATTCGATGCCACGCGCCGACGCAGATGTAGAGATATTTATGTCACTTTTTTTTTCTGATGATTCCCCCCCCCCCCCCTCACATTTTGATAACGGGAAAAGATCTAAATGAAAATAAAGACATCGGAAGCACTTTATACTACAGATTAGTGATGAGATGGCAATAATGGGTTAAAAGGGGTTAAAAAAATGATGGTGATGATGATGATGATGATGATGATGATGACATATATCCCGATTCGATTCCATCACAGTGCATTTTGTCCCGCCCCTCTTTCACCGTGATTGGACGGCTCCACTGTTTTTTTTTTTTTTTTTTTCAGAAGGGAGCGAGGATCATTTCCCCTTAACATCGTTTTATCGACTAACTTCGTTACAAGTTATCGATTTTTTATTTTTATTTTTTTTTGTCATTTGTGATCAATTTTAAAAAAAAATGTGGGGAATTTTGGCATTTCTTTTTCACCAAGAAAAAGTGAGAATCCAAAATTACAAGAGCGTTGTTGAACTGCGCGCTCGCTTAACGCCGACCGTTGGTGGTTCGGATCCAGGTCAGATTTAACGGCCGATGTCTGGTTGCGTAAAAAGACGTGAAGAGAGACGGGAAATTACACGAAGAGATGGAGGCCGGGCAACTCGCGGTGCGCAGCTGCGCAGTCGCGCCGTGCGTTCTGCCGACCAAAGAAAAGTAGAGTCGTATCTTATCGTTTCCTGGATTTTCTTTTGATTGCCGTCATTAAAGGGTAAAAATATTCTACAGAGTACATTTTGCGATACCTGCCGATAACAAAAATAATACGTGCTTTGGTAAGACAAGCACATGTATCGCGTGTGTGTGTGTGTGTGTGTGTGTGTGTGTGTGTGTGTGTGTGTGTGTGTGTGTGTGTGTGTGTGTGTGTAAGAGTCATTATGCTCGGTGCTGACAGCTGCTAGAGGGGAGAGTTATAGCCAGAACGGCCTGCTATCCTTTAGGGGAAGCATCATTTCAACATTTAACTAATGACTGATGGCCGGGCAGCCAAATGCCTGTCCTCTCCACTCCAGCGCGCGCGCACACACACACACACACACACACACACACACACACACACACACACACCGCACACAGAGACACAGAGGTCACCTCAACCCACCACAGCTACTGACTGTCCACTTAACAAACCACACAGCCCTGAACACACGTGTGCGTGTGCGTGTGTGTGTGTGTGTGTGTGTGTGTGTGTGTGTGTGCGTCATCAAAAACATTCAAAACACAAAAATGCAGATTTAAAAGTGGGGTCTGGCTCCGGGAGGGTTCCCTGGTTTGCTTGGTTCGGGCGAGGTGGCTTCATTCCTTGTGCTGCTATTCATCGGCTTGGTAGCTCCAGTAGTAGTTTACTCCGTTTAATATTTGGGTCACGGCTAAAAAGGACACAGTTTGCAGCTGTACCAGAAAGGGTTTTTGAGGGCCTGAATGAGTACACACACACGCGCACACACACACGCACACACACACCTCCAACGCGGACAAGGAGACCGAGCTGAGCTGTCAAAACCGTGTCACCATTTTGTCACGGCGCACAAATGGTAAATGGCGCCGCGCTCGGCGACGTCTCTTTCGGGCAGACTAAAAATACACCGAATCCATCAAAGCGGAGCGGCGGGGCCAGACGCCGAGCATCTCGAGTGACTCCGAGGTGTCGTTCGCAGCGTTTCCGCTTCAAACCGCCTTCAGACCGCGCGGAGTTCGCGACACCGCCTCGACTCGCGTCGGATGTTGAAAGGGAGCGTTTGCGAGCGAAAGGAGACGGCGGGAGCGTCGTCCGTCTCGACGGACGGGGAAAAAACGTTCAGATTCGCACGTCGGCGCTTCTCAAAAGGCCGACGACGGCGAATCGCTCCGGGTTCAGAAACGGAGGAGAAGAAATCCGATCAGTGGTGGAACATTTCCTGGAAAATGAGCAAAGGTTTGATGGTTTGTCCCTTTGATGAACAATATTTCTTCATTTGTGTTGAACAGAACTTTTACTTCCCATCCAAGTAAACACATCTAGTTTAGATATCAGCGTGAATGGTACGTAAAGCATCTCGATCATTTCGGCTTTTACTTTCCTGTATCTGTGCATGTTTTTTTGGGGGGGAAAATGTGCTTCCGCGAGGTGAATTTAACACTAAAATAATCACACCGAGAGCTCAACGTCATTTGGATTAAAGGGCGTCTGCACCTCCCATAGTTCTGTAGGACGGCACTGAATGGTGACTTATTTACACACAAACTGTAATTCAAAATGAAAGGTTCTGAGAAAACAGGGATTTTAAGATTGACGTTTCTATTTGACTCGTCACCTTCGGCTGTAATGATTGAATGATTAAAAATGGTCTTTTTTAAAATCTTTTATTCTCTCGATTCAAACTTCTCTATCGACAATTAATGACGTCATCGCTGTTCCGTGCGCAGTGTTTTTAAAGTATTTTAAGGTTACTTTCTATTTTAACTTCTTCAGTCCGAGAAGAAATCCGGTATCTCCGGGAGGAACGTTTCCCAGATTCCCTCACCGCAGTCGTATTCTCTCCAGTAATCCGTCACACGTCATCTCGCAATGAAGGCCTGCAGACAGATTTTTCATTTTCACAGCTTGAATCCAGTCTGTGGACTTCATTTCTGCCGCGGCACAAAGAGAACGTGTCATCCTCCCGCCTGAAAGGAGCGCTGAAATGGAGCCATTAACGGCCAAACCGCGTTGGGTGGAGAACTCTGGGAAAAGATTAACGTGTAAAAGGAAACGCTTTTCACGTGTCCACGTCAAGTCGGGGCTCGTCATTTAAGAGGCGTTGACGGTTGAGTGCGTACGTCTGCAGCCCCCTCGGAAAAGTAAACAAGCAAAAAAAAAAAAAAAAGTTTTGGTTTTATGACTTCTGACCTTAAAAAAAAAAAAAAAAAATCACCACCATGTGTGTTTTCGTGCCGTATTTGCCCTTTAAGACATGAAGCTGTGGCCCAAAATGTTTTGATTCTGATGTGTGCCATACGAAATGGGCAAAAATATCTTATGTATTAATATAAATATTTTTGCAGCTGTCACAAGACCAAGATAAGAGTGCAAACACACCTCCCTGCACCTCCTTACTGACTCCTTGGCCATCCGATCGCCGTAGAAACGAGGCGAGATTGGTCGGGCACGTGGGTGGAGCTCGTCCAACTCGTCTTCCCTCTTCTTCCTGCACGGAGGCAAAAGTACCGGGACATCCTTGAATGAGAAGGTCGGACAGCCAACCCCGACCTCTGACCTTTCAGTGGAAAGGAAATCTCTCCGGCTGATCAGTCTTCACCACGCAGTCTCGCAGTGACCTCATGTGGCCGCGGGGCGGTACTGCGGATGAGAGCCGGTCGTAAGAAAAGACGACAGATGGCAGGAGAGTACCTTAAATTCATTTACTTAAATTAAAAAAATGTACATCACATTATCCTTTACAATAGACATGTCTTTTAAAAACTCAGTGGTTTGTTTTCTTCACTGTACAATAATTTGTATACAAATTCCTCTTTGACCGAAAACAAAACAAAACAACAAAACAAAAAAAAAGGAAAACAAAAAAAGAGGAAGCTGTCACAGATGACAAATTAATTACCCATTGTAATGACTGCCGTGTTTCCCGCCAACACTCCGGCTTTTAATTTGCAAATAAATGACCAATGAGTGCAGTCTCGGCCCATAAAACAGGAATGAATCCTCGAGTTATTTCTTTATTAGAGTCACACCTCAAGTC
The DNA here is from genome assembly GCF_029030835.1 of Brachyistius frenatus. Classification (NCBI taxonomy): domain Eukaryota; kingdom Metazoa; phylum Chordata; class Actinopteri; family Embiotocidae; genus Brachyistius; species Brachyistius frenatus. Next base: position 1,302,103 of record NW_027210632.1, read on the forward strand.
ATAATGTCCGATTGCAGCTGTTCCGCAGCCTCGAGACAATTCACAAGTCAGACGGGACGCAGTTCAGGACCGCACACTCCGTGTGGATCGCTCGGAAATGCTTTTGGAAAACCTTTCGTTAATGTGTGTACACAGTTAGAGGAAACTACATATTTAAATACGACGGAGAGGACGCGGCGACCTCGCGAAGAACGTCGCTGTTTTCGACGAGGTCCCGACAGCAGTTACATCTTCTCTATTTGTTGCCGGTCATTATGTGCAGCTTACCATTCATTCAAAACCTCAAAAAAGCAATTTTTTTTTTTTTTGTGTGGACAATTTCAGGAAAATTACCCAGTTAGATGAGAGGATTAAGTCCACTCTAAAGTCCGCATGGAAACGTGCTCGTGTGTGAGCGGTGCATGGACACATTAATTAGTCGTATAGGTGTACCGAGCTGTTCACAGTCCTAATATTGTGCTGAACAAAACAGGTTTGTTAAATGCACAACTAAACCGCAAAAAAAAATAAAAAAAAAAAAAAAATATATATATATATCCCTAATTTCCACCATTACGGGAAGTGAGAAGCCATTGCCAGCAGCAGCTTAGCTTAGCTTAGCTGAAAACAGGGGAGACGGGACAGCCTTGGCTCCGTTTAATAGGAGGCTAACTAAAATCGCCATGTAATTAGAGGAGTGGCATCAATCTTCTCATCTAACTCGCAGTAAGAAAGCAAGCAGACGTATGTCTATATTTACTCATTGCTGCTCATCACATTTCATTAAAAAAACAAAAAAACAAAAACAAACTGCGACTCCAACTCTTGCTGTTCTTCGACTGCTCTTTAAAAGACTTGTGACGTCACAACGGACCCACCGAACATCAAGAAGAGCGACGTTGCCGATTCAGTCCGCCACGACCGTCTCTGCTCCGAACGAAGCCGGCGAATCCGGCGCGAGCCGCAGTTTCCGCTGCTGCACTGTAACCAAGTGCCGCGATGTTGGATATGACAATTTACACCCCGTTACGACGGTCACATGAGCGGTGCGGAGCCAATGAGAGCAGAGAAAGGTTCATTCAAGAACAGAAGTCCAGTCTTCATAACTCCAGAGTGAAAAGGAATTCAAATTGGGTCGTTTAAATAATAATAATAAAAAAAAAAATAATAAAAAAAAATGTAGTTCTTAAAACCTTCTGTAAACATGAGCGTAGGCAGAATATGGCAGACAGAAAATCTAAGATTTGGCAAAAAAAATTAAATAAAAAATTAAATAAAAAACAAAATGCTAGTCATGTAGGTGATACATTCTGTGTTTTATCCGAGAGCTGCTTCTCAGAGTTAACAGATTACAAAAAGGCTTCGGGTAAAAGCTTATAAGACTACGGCGAGCCCAACAAATCACGCAGCGCGACGAGAGTTCACCTGCTCAGATATCCGATCAGGTTTTACCCGTTCATGGATCGAATGTGTATTCCTCGACAAAAATAGAAATCCATGTCTGGGGAACGCAGCCTGTAAATGACAGGCCAAATCATACGAATGGATGTCAAAGGAAAAAAAAAAAACAACAACAACAAAAAAAACATCCATCCTTAAAAAAAAAAAAAAAAAAAAAGAACCAGAATGTGGCTGCTCGAACCGGTCCGTTGCGTCTCTGGCAACTTCATATCCAGCTCGCTTGATTTAAATTTACAGTGAATAAGAGGACTTGTGTAGACTTTAAAAGAGGCCTTGACATTTTAAGTGCGAGGACGGTTAACAAAATACCCCCCCCTCCTCCTCCCAGCACCACCACCCCCCTCTGCTTTTCTTGAGGATCGATGACGGTTCGTTAAAAGACACCAACGGCGGTCGGTGAGTAAAAATGACGAGCAAATATTCAAATGCCGGGCTTCTCCCTTTTAACCCGAAGATTTTACAGGGGGAACTGAAGCTTGTGCTGCTGCACATTCGGTAAGTAAGAGTGTGGAAAAGCTACTCTACTCTGACCTCTGACCTCCAGGCCTCTTTATCCACTCGTCTCGCACAACACGGTAAAGTGTCTGATGTCGTTTGGCATCGTATTTCTGCACATCGAGCCATTCTGCAGGAGCAAAGACCAGCTTCAACTCTTGTGAACGGCGTTTTAAAAATAAAGTGACGCTGAAATCTTCTCTTCAGTCTGGACCCTTTTTGTCCAGATCCTTCACAGACCAGTGTTAGAAAAAAAAAAAAAAAAGAAGAAGCCAACATTTAGACGATCTGGAACAAGCGGAAGAGCACTCGCTGTGGCGGTACGGACAAGTCGGAGAAAGAAGCAAAGAAATGAAATACTAACTAAAATAATGAGGCTCCGAGTTCATAATTCTGTTTTTGTTTTTTGTTTTTTTTGGAGTTTAAAATAAACATCCTGAACGTACTTTGCTGCTTATCAGACGAGGACTTGTTTGGTGGATGTTTCTGCTCTGGTTTTGGACGATCAGATTTCAACTCGTGTTTCAAAAATGTGAAACGACGCAAGGCTTCAAAATGTGCGACGGTTCCGTGACGCGAAGGAAACGGTTTTCGTTTTGAAGCCGAAGTACCTGCCTCCTTCACGGTCAATCGGAAGTCCGCGTGGCTCGCCGAGGCGGGCGTTAATCTGGCGTCCACGGAGCGCGCTCGGGCTGTATTTGCGCCGGTCCGAGACCAGCGGAGTGACCCGTGCTCCAGCTGAAGGAGTGAGAACAAAATAAAGTGCGGGGAGAATACCAGTGATTGAACAAAGAAAAATCTCTCTCTTTATATATATATATATATATATATATATATATATATGTATACAGATTGTGCCTTTAAAAAGATGGGTGGGAGGCTGTGTTCTCTCGCTGTGCCACATCTCTAACTGGCAGTCAGCGTTGTGCTCTCTCGTCCTGGACACCATCAGCAGCTCCAGATCCAACAAGTTACTCATCCAAAAAGGCTGTTTGTTACAAACGTGACAAAAAAAAATAAAAAAAAAGCCCCCAAAAAAACCAAAGGCATTTCAGAAGAAAAAAAAAACACAAAAAAAACCCAACAACAACAACAACAACAACTTCACTGCACGTTTCACATGCGCACACTTACAAACACCGAAGCAGCTGCTGAACGCACGTTTTCTATCGGTTAGGTTGACGGCGACGAGTGAAGCGCGCCGCCGCCGCCGCCGAAATGTCGGCCTCCGGAGAAAAGAAAAACAACAGCAGCGATGTAAACCAACAGGAAGGCTCTGTGTCGGTCAAACGGGAGATCTGACGTGTTCACAGCTAATAATACACATTTGAAATAAACACACTGACCACTCACACGGGTACGCTCTGGCGGTTTTGTCGGGCGGTGCCAAGAGGCACCGATCAGCCTGTTTCACACGGAATCATTGCAACATTAATGTTTGTTTGTGCGGCGATTTATAAAGCTACAACTTACGTATTTGTTCCTACACAAGTCTGGCAGTCAAAAGAGACACTTTGTTTTTTTGTTTTTTTGTTGTTATCTGCTAGATTTTACATCCAAGGTTTCTTAAAACCTTCCTACCACAGCAGACGTCACTCCACTGACCGAGAAATAAAGAGGAAAAAACAAGAGCCACTGGACGCGATTGAAGACCTTAACACACACACACACACACACACACACACACACACACACACACACACACACACTCTCACTCACTCACACAAGCAAACCACAGAAACAAGTAAGTCGGGAAAAGCAGTCAGCTCGTCAGTCGGGTGGGAGGAGAACCAGCTCCCTTCACCGGCCTTCTGCTGATTGATAAAAGCCACACTCAGTCCGCAAACTCTGTCCGTTAACATCCAACGAAAAGTGTGTCTAAATATCGCCGACGCCCACACGTCGCCGCCGACGCCACCTAAACAGGGAAATTCACCAAAGCTGGGCGACGGCCATCGATGAGGAGGCGGAGGGGGCCCGGCACGCGGCGGAGGAGGAGTGCGGTGTTTGAAAGGATCTTCCAGTTCATGAGAAACTCAGGAGGCTCTCGGCCTCACACTTCAGCCCCGGCGTGGAGGCGTGTGTGCGTGTGTGTGTGTGTGTGTGTGCGTGCGCGTGTGTGTGTGCGTGTGCGTGCGCTCGCTGGGAGACGGGCTGTCTAGAGCTCTGCGCTGGCCGGTGGTTTGGTGGTGGTCATGATCTTCATGTACTGGGTGAAGATGGCCTCGAAAGCCTCGTCCCTGTGGATCATCGCACCAAACACCAAGGGCTGGAGGAGACAGAGACGATTACTCATAGATACAGATCCACACGTCGCAATGTTTGTCGCTCCGGTTACGGCTGCACCCGGACAAAATAAACGGGACCGGAGCAAATGCGGTGTCAAAGCGTGGTTTGCTACAGCTGCCCTGTTGTTGCGCGTCAGAGGACACCCTTGTTGGTCTCTTCTGAAGCGAACCATCTCCAAAATGTCAGCCTTTCATGAGTTAAGAAAACAGCCCTGTTTTCAGTTTATAGATGATGTATTTCCGATAACCCAACAGATTTTGAAATGTATGTTTATATCAAATAGTACTGGGAGGAGACTTAATCTGAAAAACGACACGTCATTTTAACACTTGTTATCTCAACAAATAACCGAGAAGAAATTTAAGTTGTAAAGAAAAAAAAAAACAAAAAAAAACTTGATGTAGCCTGTGTTTCCGTCTCCGGTACCTGATTTAAAACACTCTTCATTAACCTACAGAAGTGCAGGAAACTAGAACAACGGTACCTTTTGCGTGGAGGGAGTTGCTATAGAGATGCCCATCCCACTTCCTGGTAGGACTGACAACACTTTGTACTGTGGAGGAGCAAACGAGAGATTATTCGATGAACTGCACATTATCATACAATTTTATATATACATATATATATATATATATATATATATATAGTGTATAACTACATTTAAAACCAAAACAATTTTACAGACGAATTCAAAAGCACACAATAACTACCGTGGGTTAATGCACACACGTCGTTGCCTTATAATACATTCAGAGAAGTCTACTGCTGCTAGAGACGCGTCCTGCAGATGTATTAAAGAGTGCATTGCTACCTTTTGGATGTCGGTGATGTCCACCAGCTTGATGACTTTATTCTTCTTGGAGGAGCTGGACCTGGAGCTGGAGCTCTCGAAGCACAAGTAGCTGACACACAGAGAGAGAAGAGTTGGAGAGAGAGAGAGAGAGAGAGAGAGAGAGAGAGATGAGTGAACGAGATCCTGGTGAAATAAACAAGGGGCAACAAAACGGACTACAAACTGAGCGGACTTCTCGTCAGCCGGATATCCAACGAGGGGAAGCGATTTAAAGTCGAGAGATATTCTCAGGAGTCGGGCCGTCCTGTTGACTGACTGACACAGATACAGACACAGGGAGGGACTAAATGATCCCCTGCTCCTTCTCTCTGCTTTCCCTTTCAGAGAAACTTCCTCTCCTCCCCTGCAAGTCAAACATCTGACGGATTCAATATGCTCTCCTGAGAGATGGATGTTCCACTTACTTCTCGGTGACGAAAAGCACTCCGTTTCTGATGTAGTCTGTGGGCATCTTCCTGTCTCGGTTTATTAAGCAACACCTCCAGCCGTTCTCGCACACTGAGAACACACGGCAGAGAACATCGTTTATTTTTAACACCCCGTTTTAAACCGCTGTGAGAAAAAAAAAAAAAAAAGAAAGAAAAAAAAATACACTTCGAGAACAGATTCTTGTTTATTTGCAGCTGGCAGTCATCAAAAATTCTCAAAGTCAGGTGCAGTCTTTATTTTATTTTAATTTTTTTAAGCTGCAGTGAGTCCCCTCACCCGCCAGAGGGCGCTCGGACTCCGGCAGGTTGAAAATCTCATGAAAGGCTCCCTTCTTGGTGCCGTGAGAGCGACCTGTGTCCTCCTCTCTGCTCAACCCGCATGGGATGGTGGCGAGACTGCTCCGAGAGACCACCGGCTGCACCTGGAGGGAGACGAGAGGGAGGAAAGGGGTGTAGATGAGAAGAAAAGAAAGGAAGGGAAAAAATAAAAAAAATAAAAGACAGAATGACAGATAGATGGAAGAGATGAAGGGGGGGGGGGAAATAAAAAATAAAAAACAAAAGGAATCCAGTGTGGAAGATTAGAAGAGGATGTGATGATGAGGGAAAGGGGGACAATGGAGAGAAACAGTTAACATCGCTGTAAACATGTGTCCGCATCTGTTTCCGTGGCCAAACTTAAAACAGCTTCCCAACTTTTCATACTGCATTCTGTGCACCGCTGCAGTGAGCTTGTTTGCAGCCAGCTCAGGTGTGACGTGCAAAGCGAGAGAGTGAGGCCATCATTCGCTCAGCATCCGTAACAGCATCCGTAACAGTACAGACAGCAGACAGGCCAAAAATACTTGTTAGTATGTGAAAAGAACTGTTTATTCTACCCTGGAGAAATGATTGTAGTTTTTTTTTTTTTTTTTTTTTTTTCTTTAGGCCTCAATGTTTACATTATATAACAGTTGAAAGCAATCAGCTGACATACCAACTTACAGCAATTGCACTTTAGGGTTAATTACTATGTGTAACGGGGAATGGGAGGGCTTTAATGAGCTAACATGAAATTACACTCGTCAAGGATCTTTTCTATTTGCATCTAATCTACTCAGTGAAACGCACTGCTACTTCTTTCTCACAGAGCATCTACGTCAATGGATCAAAAATGTCAGTGAGGTTGGAAATGTTAAATAGCACACATACAGACTAAACAATCCACTGTAATGATTTAGAAATTCATTATAAAATTGCAAGCTGCTCAATGTCATGACATTTTGATCCATTTCCTTTCACAAAAGGCTGAAGGCCAGTCCCATAGTGTGTCACGCATCGCACACGCACGCACACACGCGCACACACGCAAACACACGCACACACGCACGCACGCACGCACGCACGCACGCACGCACGCACACGCTTTGAGGTGAGCTGGCGAGCACACCCAGGCACAGGAGAGGAACACACCAGAATCCCTACCTTCTCACTGCCAGAGAGCTGAGAGAGAGAAACGACAGAGGACACCTGTGACTCAGGCCACAGCAAAGACACACATGCTCGCAAACATTCATGTGAGACAGACACACAGACACTTCCTGTTGTCCACGCAGCGAAAACAGACAGTGAGGCTGACGCGTAATCTATTATTGACGGGAGGGATATTTCTGATGCTTTATTGATCTCGTGTTTTCTCTCTGCTCTGCCTCGGGGGGGTCAGAGGGAGGTGGACTGACACTTGTGGGTGGACAACATGAAAGACTGAAGCTGAGCTGCAGCTGATGGATGGTCTCTCTAACGAGTCTGACACGCCAACATGACATTTATAGGTTCACTATAGGTACCCTGTGATGAATGGATACAAACACGGTTTCTTTTCTTTTTTTAACATGCTATTAAGATTAGCTTCCTTGCTGAAGTAGCAAATTGTAAAACGATATGAAAATAACTTGAATTCACAAACATGGTTAGCTATCTTAAGCTACTGTTAAATCTCCAATGAACCGCATTAGCATCACTGCAGTAGCTGCAAAAAGTACTGTGGTGCTCATACGTGTCAACGTGGTCTCATCACAGGAGGACGCAGGAATAATGCTTGTGAACATATTTTGTCTTTCAGCCTAAGCTGTGTCGAATAACCTGTATTTATGTGTCACCTATGAATTAGTTCAGGAAAGCAAGAATCTGAGAGGAGGCGAAGAAGGAGGTGAGAAGGAGGTGCGCGTTTCTGCTCTCTTACCCGCCGCGACACGGTGGCGTTGGTCCTCTCTTTGAGCTGCGGGTCGGTGGGGAGGCTGTTCCACACGATGAAGGGCGTGTCGTACTTGTCCCGAAGCTTCGGACAACTCTTAAACAGGAAGTCTATGATGAAGAACTTGATACCGGCGTACAGGCCTGCAGAGGGGAGGAAAAAAAAAAAAAAAAAAACACACACGCAGATGTTAAAACATTGAAAAAGGCTGCTGCGGAAGAAGAGGACGTCAACAAAATCATGACCAGCTACGAAAATGTGATGAAGTCAACTGTCACGTCCTCCTTTCACCGGCCTCAAATAACCGTACTGTTGAAGGCCTTTCATTTTCAGTTCAAAGCATTTCAAAACTGAGTACAGTGCCATTCATGGTGCATCCTTCATGACCTTCAAGTTCTTTCACATGATTTGCTTTTCAATACCATTCCTATTTAAATATTTGTATCTACACATACTTTGGCTATAACATTTTGGCCCTGACATTATGTTCATGTTAGCAAATTAGTTGTTAAAAAGGGAGGTCATTTTGTATTTTTCCCTGACCAATCAGTAGCCAGCGTGCATCCAGCCTGGTGATGTCACTTTGAGCTCAATTTATTTACACTGATGAAAAAAAAAATATGCAGATTTCATGACTTATTTCCGTCCATTGACTTCCAACAACTTGTACAGCTCAAATGCATGCTTGTTACCATTTTTTTTGTTCTAGTTATTTATTTATTTTTATCAATAACGCAGCTATGTGCTTCACTAGCTGTATAAGAAAATGAAGTACATATTCTTAATCCTGCCCGCTGGCTCTGATTGGTCCATTGCTTCTCCAGCCTGTATGATTAAATCTGAGATGTGGTTGGAGTTAAGCAGTCTGGATCCAGGCTCACCATTAGTGTTGTGTTTACTTAAATAGCCGTTTTGATCGAAATCTGATCTGACAAACAAGCGCAACGCCAAGAATACACGTGTCACATTAAAAAGTTGTCCAATGTTGCTTTAAAACACACCGTGATGTTTGTTTGCTCCTTTATTTACAGCTGAAAAGTATTGAAGACTCGCACAGGGCCGAGCGTACTCATGGCCGAATGAGCACAGGCTTTGTGTCAACAGTTATTTATGCTGTAAGGGACTTCCAAGGAAATATGGAGATGCCTTGTTGACAAGAAAAGCAGTAAGTAGTATAATCAGATAAGCCCAACAGCCTGCAGTCGCCCCTCGCAGGCACAGTGACGACACTTACGCAAGTTCTGTATGAATGCATTTGTGTGCACTGGATTGATTTTTTTTTTTTTTTTTGCATTCATTCAATGCCTCAATGCAGTATGTACAGAATATCAGATGGATAAAGAAGCTTTGTGTGAGACTCTCACCCATCATGAAGCCCATTAGTTTGTATGGCAGGACACAGGAGGTAATGAAAGCCATCCACAGACAGATGTAAAGTTTCCGGGTGCTCTCCGGCTGCACCCACATGAACAGACACACACACACACACACACACACACACACACACACACACACACACACACACACACACACACACACACACACACACACACACACACACACACACACACACACAGAGGGGAATAGAGAACACAATATAAGTCAGTATTTCAGTTATGTTATAAGCATTTCTAGCTTAGTTGATCCTTAATGTTAAGGACAAGATTATTATTATTTTTTTTTTTTTTAAACCTACTTCTTTATCTTCTCCAAAACATCTGCCATCTTCCCGAAAAGGTTCTGTAAAAAGAGTTAAAGTTAAGTTCCTTGGTTTTATACACAGTCATGATAAGGAATATGAATCAAGTTCCTTGGTTTTATACACGGTCATGATAAGGAATATGAATCTGTGTCGTACCTGTGCTTTTTGTGCAACATCAAGTACAAGCTGGAACTTCTCAGATACAGTCAAGTCTTCCTTTGGAGGCTCCTGCACAAAGCAAAGAGGCGAGTTAGTAAGACCTCCAACGGTGAATGCTGACACGCACAAACAGGAAACAGCGAAACAGGAAGTGGGAAGTGTTCTTACCATGGGTTCAGAGACCTCAGGCACAATGCTCCACTGGATCCTCCAACCTCTGAAAAATATGATGATGTACATTTTTCTAAAGTGTTTTGACGAAATTGGGCCAACAAATCAATCCCCAACCTCAACTTCCCTTTTAAAAGGTGACTAAGTGTCCTAGTTTGATCGTCTAGGCAAATGTCTGACAAATACTAATGTGCCCTCATTTCATAATGATCCCCATTATGAATTTTCCTGTTGTCCAGCTTGGAGAGTAAAAGCATGTGATTACATTGTTTGTTATCATTTATTGATCTTTTGTAGCAACAATTATAAAGATCATAAATACGGCCACGTGTGCATGTTTTAAAAATCTGACCGTTATAACCACAACATTTGCTGTGTGGCTCAGGGTCCACAGTGTGCATCTGTTCACCAGTAACACAGCTGTGACCTCAGTAGTTACATTTAATATGGTTTTACTATACAAAACGCACAGTGGAGGATGAATCTGAGAGCTGAAAGAATTCAAACAATTCAGCCCAACAGTGTCGGGACAATACAGTAAAACCTGCCACGATGTAGTCGTATAATGATGGACTGTCCACTGAATATATACTACATGTTTTTACCTGGCGATGAGGTAATTTAAGGA
>NW_027210632.1:1917500-2100000 GCF_029030835.1 Brachyistius frenatus
GAGGTTCACACATCATACTTGCTATGCACACAAAGCAGATGTAAAATGTTACGAAATGTCCTAATTGGTTTTTATCTTTGTATTTATATTTCTGTCTTACACAATCATTTGGTAAAATTCGTAATTGTTAAAATTTTTGCAAAATTAGGTAAAGTGTTATTGTCTAGGATATTAATAAGGAGAGCTTATTCAGTACAATCGCTGTGCTACATCTATTCTTTTTCTGACACACACACACACACACACACACACACACACACACACACACACACACACACACACACACACACACACACACACACACACACACACACACACACACACACACACACACACACACATCACAATGCCACATGGAACAAAACAATGTTTGGACATTTTGCTCCTCTTATCCATGACAGCCATTAACATCTTAAATTTTACCCGGTCTCATTAATTTCCATTAAAATGCTATTCCACGGTGCCTTATAAGCAAAATGGCAGCCCCAAATGATTCCTTTTGTCCATCAACAGAATTGCAAACAAACACATCTCACCATAAAACAGTACATCGCCTCCACGCCCTGAAGGCGAGAGAGCAATGAAATTGATTGATAATCAGCAAATAGGATCAGAGGAAAGATGGTCTCTGGAAATTAATGAAGCTATTGTATCAACACATTTTCTTTTCATTAGAGTCCAGGGTAACGTCTATTCTAATGAAGTGCCAGCAGTAGAGAGTGCTTTTTAGGTGGCAGACCTTGGTTGGTTGTTAATCATATAAATGGCACAGTACCAATTAAACCCCACAGTGCAGGACGTTAAGGCTTTCAACTGGCCCCAGATTACCCTGAACCACTCCACTAAGAACCTTTAATTACCATCCTTACTAGGAGAAGGCCTGAGTCAATGAATGCATCAATGTGTAGATAAATTCACAGAGAGGGCTACTTGTGTCTCATTGCTATGATTGACTTATAGGTTTATTTCTTGACAAAATGTATAGAGGTTGTGTTTCTGAAGCTGTTCGTTCCGGATGTATTAAGTCAAGAGAGTATTTTTGACTTCTGTGTTGCATTAAAGACTGGCAACGAAAGTTTCAGTTGAACTACATGCAAGCAATTACAGACGGTTTGTGAATTCATGGAAAGCTCAGTGGATTTGTACAGCAAGCGATGCTAATCGCCTTTTGTGTATATCTCATTAGACCAGACGGAACAAAGTCAAACCACCATCCAGAAACAATTAAATTATATGCATGCACAGTGAAATCAATTGTCAATTATGTTATCGTGTCACTTCATCCAATGAGGGTTGGATTCTTTTTCATCGTGATCCCCTGTCACTGTCTGCGAGTCCTTTCGTCGTTCTGATGATGACCTGACATGAGACGAGCTTTCCCTTTGTAAGGAGCCCAAGATATGTAATTAATTAAAGAGAAGAAAAAGACCCTGACAAGGAAATTGAATTAATTATATGTTTATGATCTTGGAAAGTAACATAAATGTTAAATTTCTCTTGAGACTGAAGATATGGCCAGCTAGTGAGAAATTGAATTCTGCATTAGGAGCATTTATAAAACCACGTGATGTACTGTATTTTCTTTTTTTGGTATACTTTTTGTTGGATAAAATCAATGTGAGGAAAAGTGGCTGGCTTTTCCCTGGACACATATGCTGATTTTAACTTATCTCCTTTAATTGAGTTTCAGGACCTGATAAAACACACGTGGCATATGAAGAGAAAAGCTGGTAAATTTTGCAAAGCAGTAATATTCTCTGTACTTTCTATGTTTTGTATCAATGATAGCATAGACAATGTGAGGCCAAAGACCCACTTAAAAAAGTGCAACCATGCAGTGAAAGATCTGCTCTACATGTTTAATAGAATGGGGATTAATATCTTACAGAAATTAGAGAGGCACTTACCTTTTCCCTGAAGTCATAATACGCACATTCCATAGAGTAAATCACCTTCACCATGACACAGTTGACACATGAAAGTGCACAGAGGACATGTAGCTAGGACATGTGTGACAACACCCATATACTAGTAATAATTATAAAAACTGTGATTTATTTTGTGTATTAGGACGCTTTAGCCAATGAGAGCAAAGCAGCTTAAGCCACCGCAGTGATTTCGTCCCTCTTTTGCGCCTTGTATGTAAACTACAATCCAGACCTGCACCGGGAGTTTAGTGGCACATCCTCAGTTTACCAAATCGGGCAAACAAAGCTTGTTTACAAGACTGCATCTCATGAGGTGTGTTTGTTTTTCACAGGCTGTCAAAGTTCCCCTTCTCTCGCCTGTTGCAGCGAAACCATGTAATGCTATTAGGCATCTTTTGCATTTCAACACTGCGAGAGTGTTTCTGAATTCTTCACATGATGCTTTTCTTTCTCCCTGAGCTCATCTTCAAGCGGCTCTGGCAGCAGCTTAATTTTCACTATCAGCAGAGCCATGGCCCCTTCATGTTTGTTATTAACTGATACACTGCTCCGTCACAAAAATATGTTTTTGAAGAATTTCTGCAAAGTATCTGAAGGGGTGATGGCAATGTTCAGCTATTTCACAGCCCATTTTAAAACTGCCATCTTCAGCTCAATCAGCTCTGTCTTTCACTTTGCTGTTCCTGGATCTGTCAGTAACAACAAACACCCTATTCACTGTGCTTTGGCTTGTGTCTTTTTGCTTCCCTGTAACATACACACATCCGCAGACATGAATACCAGCACACACACGGAATGAACGTACCTTACTTAAACACACACAGACCAGCTGCTTATCAGATTGGAACAGCTGGAATAAACATGTGAAAACCGGCATGCTAAGAGGTTGCAATCAAATTCTGAGCGCCACTAACACAATTGAGAAAAGGATCTGACGAACAGATGGGAAGTCAGGCAGCTGTATGAGGCAGACTTCGGGCTTCCCAGTTTTATAATATAGGATTAGTCACGATGGAAATTGCCATGAATGTTAAGTAGCCGGCAGTGGGGGAAGAAAAATTCATATCCTCTCGTAAAAGTAGCAAAATTACAATGGAGGAATACTATTATACTACTATTACAAGTAAAAGTCTTAAATTCAAGCTGTTACTGACATAAAAGTATCCAAGTATATTCAGTACAAGTTTGTAACTGCAGTATATTCAGTAAAATACAAGTAACAGTTAAGAGTAAAGTAAGTATACAAGCAGAATGACCCTCATTATTGTTGTATTCTGTTAAGATTATTACTGATATATTAAATTGTAATTAGCATTTTAAAGTAGTGGGTGATTAAAGAATGATATCATTTAAATGCTGCTGGATAGTTTAACACCTCATTTATAAGCTTATTATTGGCTTTGTATATAAAATCTTGACCTGCTCAATATATATCACATTTGTCATATAAATGTATAAATCTAAAACAATGTTGTACTTGAGTAAATGCTATCTGTTACTTTCCACTGCTAGTGGCCAATTGTCCATAGTTGTTGTTATAGAGTGAGCTTATAGACTGAATATAAAAATGGAAGTAGCTTCTTGGTCTGAAAAAGGAAAGACAATGCAACAGTGCCTAAACGTGCAATACCACTGAGAGCCCTACGGGCTGGCTCAACAAAGACACTGGCTTCAATAGACTCCCATTTCTCATCAAAAATACAAAGTCATACAAGTCAATACAAGTCATCATGTTGTCATGAGATTAATTCACTCCTCCTGATCAGTGTTCTGGTGGTCCGTCTGAAAGTAATTCCACAATTAATTAGATATTAGGCCTCAAACAGAGGTATGTTTTGGGGTGTGACTGGTTTGATTGATACCTGGGGTGCATTTAGGATTTTGGTACAGGCGTGCAGGATTAGTGTTGTCGGGTTCTCAGTCACATCCTCCCTTCGCTGTTCCCCAGATAATCCAAATATGGTCACCTCTGGATCTGAAAAACTAAGATGGCGACAGTCAAATTGTCCGAATCGAGACTTCAAAACATCAGTTCACAAACCAATGGGTGACATCATGGTGGTTTGCCACTTGAGTGAGCTGCTATATGACACGTTGTAATTTGAGTTCAAAGCCCTGAGCATGGTCAGAATCACACACAGCAACATACAAACTCAGCTACATGTGCAGTCACACACACATTTGCCAAATGACAAATAGCACGATTGAATGGACACTGCCCTGTAATTACAGACTTGGACAATATGGCGGCTGCCCTCTGTTCCTCAGACTCCCTCACACTCTCCCTTCATTTGTCCCCAAGGCCACTGACCCATTGGCTTCTATGTAATGACCACTGAAACGGGTCATTCTGTCTTATTGACACCGCCTGGACATTATGGCATGTCAGTATTAGGGTTCACAGTTCCAACAGTAATGACTGCCGTTGTGGATCACAGTCCCAGTTAATGACCTCCGCTGTGGGTTGAGGAAAGTGTCTGCCTTGCTGCCTGTGTCACTCTGTCCATCTGTCTGTTAGCCAGCCTCTGGAGGTCACAGGCTGTTTTGAGAGACATACTGACAATAACAGTGCCTGCATTTGTCAATGCATTCATTCATCCCACCCCTATACATGAAGAAAACAGACACACACCACCCCTGTCGTGGGCCCCATGTCCATTAGTGACATGGATGTTGACCCACCCCTCCTCACTTCATCTAACAGTCCCACATATTGGGAGGCTGGATCATGGCCCCTGGCCTCTATGATTCGGCAGCTGACAGATGGAGGGAACACATGGAGAATGATGCTCTACCTTCCTTTAGCACATGCACAGGCTCAGAGAAGGCATGTATATAAAGTATCTTTGTGTTATAGGCTGTAATAGATTTATTTCAAGACAATACTATATTACTATGAGGTGGGACAAACAATGCACTCTGCATGCAATATGTTTAAAACAGTTATGCAATCACATGGGAAAATGTTATTGAAAAAAAAAAAAAAAAAAAGCATGCCACAAGCAAGAGTAATTGCCACACGGCCATCTGTTTAGTTTCTTAATATTGCCAAAGGCTTAGTGCTTAAATAAAACTGTGATGGGCTGGGCATGATCTTCTGCAGTGGCAGTATTGGGTGTTAGGTCACCTGAAATACATGGATTTATTTGACCTTTTTACTGCACCTGGAGTGTAGTCTGTAGATTCACGTAGTGATAGTCTGATTGGCCATGGTGTGTTTACCTCACGACAGTGCAATCCCATCACCGACACTAGTTTCACTGAGTAGATTTCATAGAGGAAAAACTGTCCGCCTACTGGCACAAGGAAGCACGAGTCAAAAACTAAAGGTAAATACTTAATATAGGAAAATTAATACATTTGTATTCAATTCAATGTATTTATCTGTATCCAACATAGGTTGACCGAAGTGCTACATAGCATCAGACAGAATTAAAACAAATGAGATAATTTGAAAATCCCCGTTGGCCTAAAATGTCAATCTGGATCTAGGAACCACTTGAAGCTGTCGCTGAGTCATCTGCGCAAGCAGTAACAGTCGGCTATATACAAATCCTACGACACATAAATTTGGTAGATGTCTTGAAACTTTAGAAAATGTCACAAGTCCATCGTCTTGGTACTTGGAACCAAAATACACAAAGACTTTTTTTTTTTATCACCTAATCCTTTCAAATTAGCTGATTGACGGCTTGAAGTATCTGTGCTTTAACAAACTGCAGCAGTATGAATGCGTTTCACCTTTTCAGAAGCCAGGATGTTTGGAAGTCTGTGTGCGCCTGATCAGTGTTATGAATATAAAACACAATGGTATTTCCCTTTCTTCAGTTTTACTGAAATGAGTGGCCTCCATCCCTCGAGGGGTTTTACTTAGGAATGTTCTTTTGTACCCAGAAACAAGGTTACCACTTAAAGGATGGCATCTCTGAAAAGGCTTGCATAGGTCCAGTGGGAGCAGAATTTAGATGAGGCTGGAGAGAGCATAATCTCCTCAATTTCATTGTTTTTCCATTTCTACATTATTTTCATGAAACACACGCATCTCGAGGCCCTGCTCAGAGATTGAATGTGCCGAATGTAATTCTGTCTGTGCTCCCCCGGGCGTTGCATAGGTGTTAGTGACTTGACTGACTTGAGCTTGGATGCTTCAGGCCCTGATGGGATCTGTGCCACCCATGTACCTCATAATCTCTCTGGAACAACACAGTCCCGCAGCACAGAGTCTCCACCTGGCCACAGGAAAGACTGTGTGTGTGTGTGTGTGTGTATGTGTGTCTGTTTCGTTTGCATAATTTAAATGTACAGTGTTTGTCTGCCTCCATTTCCGTCTAATTCCCTTTGCCTGCTTGTATGATTGACTTCTGTCTATATCTCTCTCTCAATTCCCTACTCTGTCACTTCCATAAGAAGATTGGAACGGTCAGTGTTTACATGAAGTCTGTCACCATGGCAACAAAAGCAGCTTGTAAGCATCTCCACACCCAATTATCTCCCTTCCTCAGGCATCTCGGACTCTCTGCGTTTCCTCCGGTCCCCAAACATTCCTTTTCAGTGTTATGCTTGCAAACACACACACACACACACACACACACACACACACACACACACACACACACACACACACACACACACACACACACACACACACACACACACACACACACACACACACACACACACACACACACACACACACACACGTCATGAAAGGATTGTGGGAAATCAGATAAAAAATGCATGCCAAGCGAATGAAAGTTTGTCTGATTTTGACTTTTTCTTTAGAGATGTTTTACAATGTTGTGTTGTTTTCACTTGCTGTCAGTCTACAGTTAGCTGTCTACCATTTCATTGTTTGTTTCACTGCCAGAAGTATTTATATTTTCACATTAAAATAACTGTATCACGAGAAAATGTTGTCCAAAATAAATGAAATTGATTGAAATAGTAGGAAATAGATCATCAAATTATGAGTGAATCAGAAATATAGATGACAGCAGTAGCAGCTTATAGAAAATGATTAAGTTGATTGTGAAATTTAAAAAAAAAAGATAACTGTGAGATAGAAACAGCTTATTTTCTAACACAGTGAAAATACTTTCTTTACATTAAAATCAACTTTGGCATCAAACTCTTTTCAAAAACCAAAGGGAAAAAGGGACTGTTTGTTTATTCTTAGTATGAGGCTGACATTTTGCTGTTGGACAAACAAGGAGTTGTAGGGGTCACTGCACTGACGCGGTACGAGCCAGGTTACAGGTCCTCACTTTGATGGAGCAGTGCTCTCCTGGCTGTGAGGTTGGTCCCCATGGATCAGTGAATCCCAAACATGGCTTTGTCTTTAAGACTGCAGTCATGTCGATCTCTCAGACTTTTTTTTTTTTTTGCAGATTCAGCAGATGTGGGGAGCTTTTCTCTTTTACCAGAGGCGGTTTGCCCAGCCAAAGTCCTTGCCTTAGGTAGAGAGCTGGAGGCTGAGCAGATGTTGTTCTCATTGGACTGTCAGTGTGTCTCAGATAGGAGAGTCATGTAATAAAACACACTTGCATGTGTGTTTTGCAAAGCTTTTGGCAAAAACCACTTGATTCATGCTCTTTAAATGTATGTAAGTTGTGTAAACTATTCCATTTATTTGCCAGTTCAGAATTTCTGCTTTGTTATGATAATTCATTGATAGTTTACCATTCAATCTGCTGCCCTCCAAAAAAGCCATGTTCTTCCTCTGCTCTTTCTGAGGCTTACACGAGCTCAATTACTCCATCTGGAGAAGGTACGAGGTCTTGTCTGTAACTCTGAAGTTTTGTGTCTACTTTATGAACTATGAAATTTTCCTTTGTTGTGGAGGTGAATGTGAAATAGCAAGGTCGGGTGGAAGAAGAGGCATTAAAGTGGAGGATCGCAGAGAGGCTCACCAGGCAATTATAACAAGATTAGGAGGAGATTTGAGATGTGAGAGATCTTGTACTCGGATGCTCATGCCCATAGACAGACCAATCTTGCCCTCTTCCCACTTACTCTCCTACACGCAAACATAAAGCCCTGTAATTTACTTTGGCATATAGAAAGATGCAGCTGGCTGGTTGTCTTTCCAGACATGTCTCGACAGAGAAGCCAGCTAAATGGTCACAAATACAGACAAGCTGGCAGTCATGACAGGTGAAGAAATGTGTGCAATCCTATTGTGTGCCGCTTATGGTTCACACCAAGCTTGTTTGTAATATAGCCATGTTTCCCTCTGCCTCCCAACTGGGGCTCCCACTGTGCTGGTCTGAGGATCACTGCCTTGGGAATATTTTACAGAAATTGGTGGAAATTTGGTGGAAAATTGACTAAATTACACAGTAGTGGGAGTGCACAGAGATGTGGGACCACGTGGGACTACCAGGATACTGTAACTGTCCTTTTGTGGCAAGTCCAAGACAAGAGGGACAAAATCATGACTGAAGTCTTGTCACAGAAAGTCAAGCGTCCGGTCCAAGCCAAGTTACAAGTTTTCATAGGAGGATTACTACTTAGTTACAAGTCTTTCCATCCAAAGGCGTAATAATCAAAGCTGTGTGGCTACAAAAAGTCAGTTTTTAGGGTCAAAATTTGACTCAGGTCTAGGCAGGTTAATTTAATGATCTGCTAGTATGTGAGGGTGCACTAGGGTTTGGGTGATGTGAATTTAATCATTAAAGGGTGTACATGTGGGTTCTGCGTGAACATCGTGCATGAACATCGTTTTCTGTCTGCGCAGCTACAATTCATTAACAGCATCAACCGCGCATGTGCTGGAAAACTAAAATGGACGCTGAATTTGACTTTACTGTGTGAAAATGTCAAAGTCAATGCATCCCAACATTTCAAGATAAAAACAATCAAATGTGCAATAATTAATGCAGGAAAATTGATCTTCCTGTAGATGCCAATACTGTTCATGTGTAGAACAGAATTGCTGTCCTCAGCCTTCTGTGTACATGTCCGTCAGTATTCTATAATAATAGAATTTAAGAGAGCAGAAAAGTGAGCTAAATGCCTTGTACGTTTAAGTGAATGTGGCTGGTGGTAGAAGCTGCGAATTTTAAATTATCACGAGAATCTATGTTAATACCAGAGCCACTTAATAAGGTAAATATTGGTGGTGACATCAGTCTGGCAGATCAAATAGTTCAACTCTTAAAAACCTGTCATGATGAACACTACGTGGAAAAATGTATGAACTGACTAAAATAGAACAACTCTTACAAACCAACCAAAGAAACCGCATCCGTGTATCTGTTGTACTTTATATTTGTCTGCATGGCTTGTGTGTGGTCTTGCCCATTTATCAGTGTTCATCACTTTACAGGTCATTACTGAAACATAGTGTTCACACACTGCCCACATTTGCATAGAGAAATGGCTATATTCGGTCATATCTGCAATCTCGCCACCCAATAGTCATCATGTCACAGATGAAGGTTCAATCTTGGTTGGCATACTCAACTCCCAGCTGACTAACCTTTAAACTAAACCATTTAAATATGCATGAGCCTCCCAATGGGGCTTTAATGGCTCTTAGTCCCTCCCCCCATCTAAACCTGCCCCCTGTTTGACAAATGAAATGAGGAAGTGCACGATGAGTTACCAAAACAACATTTTGTTCAAGGTTCGCTGAAACAGACCAGTGAGTAGAGTGTCGACTTTTGTGATGCCAGAACGTAAATATCACACATCATATTATAATTGATAGCCACTACAATGAGATAGTTTTGTTTCGTTTTATATTACCTGAAAGATGTAGTTCAGACACTCGATCTTTGCATTCATTTGATCACCCAACAAACGTATGGTATGTGTTAACGATAAACGCGATACGCGCACCTGTATCTGACGGATATCAAATCTTGAATTCCATTATTAATATTGTAACAGTTTAAATGAATTAACATGACAATATCTAACAAACTCTTTGGATTTTTGGGATAAAACAGTTGGGGCAAGGAAGGAGGATTTTAGCTCAGTGACAGAGAAACTATGAAAATGTTTATGATAATGTTCAGGTCTCTCAAAGGACTTCTAATCATAGATAACTTCCAGAAAGAAAAAAATTCTCTGACAAACCTAAATGAATAAAAATGCCACCCCACATATCTTGCATGTACGTCAAGTTTTATTTGCATAACTTTCACCGTGTGCAGTAAATCTGTCATAAACCAATATTGTTATATGGCACTTGTCAGTCTACTGGCTGGCTGCTAATTGTTGGTTTGCAACACAAACCAAACATGTGTTTTCACTCTCCTTGATGTTTTCAGAGTTGTTGTTGGTAGTGTTGGGTATGTAACCTTAGCTTGATTAGCAGACATTTTTCTCGACATAAAAAGGCTTTTAACGGGAAACGACAGCCTTTTTCTGACTATAAGTGGGAAGTTATTATTTGAATGCATGTTTGAATGTTTTCTTTCTTTAAGTGTATGGTCTAGAATAACATGAATTCAAAAGCCCCCTCAATGACCTCCTCTCTTACTTGAACCCTCTCTCTCACTTGTGTCCCCGATAACCTGAGAACATGCTGTTGTCCAAAGGCATTTCTCTTTTTTCCGGATCAATCATGAACATATGGATATCCTGGGAAAGACAGATGCACGGCCAGTTATTCAGTTATTGTAAACAGGCCAATAATATCAATGATGGGAGGCTAAATGGCAGAGGTCATTTGGATTGGCTCTAAACATGTCAATAATGTTTATTTAAGAGACTGAACTGGACAGCCCTGTGTTCTTCCACAGATCCATTTCAATGCATAGATGAAATCAATGCGTAAAGGAGCTTATGTAATTTGAGAATGAACTGAGTGGTTTGCCCTTGTTTTTTTTTCAATTTTCACGTTGACCTCACACAGATCCCCACTAGAATTATAATAGCAAAAGTGGGATGGTGACCGTGCTACAGTGTAGGGGACAAATCTCGTTGCACTTTGGGAAAAAAGGTCATCCACTAACCCTTCTGTCTCCTGCTGCAAAGCAAATGCTCAAAAGGGACAGGCCGTCATTACCGGCTCCCCAAAGGTGGTATCAAGTCAATTCTCACTGGGCACACATGTAAACACACACACACACACACACACAAACACACACACACACACACACACACACACACACACACACACACACACACACACACACACACACACACACACACACACACACACACACACACACACACACACACACACACACACACACACACACACACACACACACACACACAAGCATCCCATAGACAGACTAGTTAGAGCTCTCCCTCTCTGACACACAGTCACAGTCATGTCCACACTCCCCTCAACCCCTCTGACCTCACCTCAATTAGCAGGAGACATCTTTGTTTGGGTTGCCGTGCCTAATTAGCATGGTTCACCACAGAGCAAGTGCTTGTTGAAATTCATTTATCAAAGGGGTTTTGGGACGATGCTTCATGTCACACCGTTAGGATTACAATCTCCCTCATCATCTCTCCAGCTCGTTTCATGAAGCCATTTGACAGTTCTGAGCGAGGGAATAAGGCAGGGAGGGAGGAAGGGAAGGGAAAGGGGAAAAGCAATGGACGGACAGTAACCTAGTGTAAAGCCAAATTCTGGAGAGACGATACGTGTGGAGATTGAGCAAAGCAGACAAATGGTGTTAGCGGGAGATTCGAGGAAGAGAGCAAAAAAAAAGATGAAAGAAAAATGAGTGATGGTTTAGAAAGTGGCAGATGGGGGAAGAGAGAGTTGAATAAATTTTTTGGAAAGACAAATAAATGAGAAAGAAGAAGAAGGGGGGAAAAAAACATTTATACTGAGGCCAGGTTGAGTCCATATGGACAGCTATTGGTATAGACTATGTTGACACCTCGAATCTCTCCCTATCACACTTTCCCCGTGAGAATGCAGCTTAGTGGGTCTTTGTATACACACACTGCCTATAGAGGCCACTGCAGCCTTCAAAATGCATCTGATATTCAAAGCATCTTCTGTTGTCAAGACACACAAATACACACACACACACGCACACACACACACACACACACACCGTCACGCACATTTTCTCACAGCCTCTAAGCCATAAATGTCAATATAAAAAGCGAAGCTGGCACATCTCTCTCTCTCTCTCTCTCTCTCCCTCTCTGTCGCCGTCTGTCTCTGTTTTGCTCCCCTCCTTTTAGTAAAAGCGAATTGTTTATCTAAATTGCTGGAGGATATTGTGAATCATTTTTCAAAAACGTTATCATTTGTTATTTTTCACACGGTGTGCGAATTGATGCACGGGGGGGGGGGGAGGGAGGGAGAGAGGGAGGGGGGTGTGGCGGTTAGGGACGGAGGGAGACAACTATCAGACCATCAATCACAGCAAAGTAGCCCACAATGACAAGTAGAAGGTCTCTGGCATTTTGACTGACTTGATTGATGTGTTTTTGAAGTGCGGGGGGAAGAAGGTGTCAAACTTCCTTTCTGGCATGAAGCGAATAGATCACACATCACGCCATGGCGCTCAGTTGGGATCAGCAACGCTTTTAAACGGCCCGTGTGGATCTGCAGCCAGGTGTTCCCCATGGAAGAAGAGGGTACCACCGTCACTGTGAATGAACATTTTGAGGCCGATTGTCACAACAAATTCTGATTATTGAAATTGGCCTTCTAGTCAATAAATGTGGACTTGCTTGTGTGTTATACCAGAGGGAGTAATTCTCATTGTGGGCGTCATTGATTGGAATATCATAGCTTGTTCATTGTTTACTGAAGTTGAGTTCATTGCAGTCATTAGTAACATGCTTCACACTGTATGAGGGATTTGAGATTTGGTGCCTGATCTGGCCACTAAATTCTGAAGGTTTACGGATGAGCATTTCAAGCAAAAGTACTATTTGATATTCGCTGGGAACTATTCAACTATTCTTCGAAGATTGTATGTACCGTAGTATCTAATCTAACAATGCGTCACTTGTTTTTCTGGACCCTGGTAGCAACATGTTCTTTTTCTCCCCCCTGTTGCTTAATGGAAGTTGGCAAACAGCTTTTAGGTACAATACCACCACCTTGTGGTGGTACGTGTGCATTACTACTACTTATTACCATACTTGTGTAAACTATTTTATTTTATTTTACTTAAATTATTTTTATATTATTATTTTTATATTTTTTTATATATATAATATATAAACTATATATAAATAATATAATATATATTATTTATATATATATATATATATATATTATTATTATATTATTATTTTAATGTAAATGTGGTTCAGCTCCAGTTTTCAGTCTGCTCTTGTGGCAGAAAATGAAAAAATAACCTGTTGACTTTCTGTAAATGTGTAGTGTGAGGTCTCCCAGATGAGATATAATGTGAGGTTTTCTCTCAGTAATGTGTTGCACTCTGCAGTAGCACAGAGACTCTATTGTGCCTCAGATGTGACATTCAAATCCTCTCAGCTATGCTCCACTACTTTAGTGAGTTTGAAAGCTATTTAGCTTTACCTTGAAGGTCAGTTGCAACTTCACATTGTCAATTATTGCAGTCCTTTTTATTTTTTATTTTGTTTTAGGTCTAAGCCTTAGAGTGAAGCGTTTGCTCTTTAAAATGATTGAAACTGACTTCTATGTTGTATTGGAATTTGTAGGTATGCATGTATAAGGGAATACATGGAAAAATAAATAAGTGGTTGGAATATGAACAGTTGATAATCTCCATTTGATTAATCCTGCCACTGTTATGTTTTTCATTCAAACTGAAGCCACAATACGTGATTGGTTGAAATTGGTCTATCACTGCACGACAAACCCTGACCTCACTATTTGACCTAATGTCAGCTGTGTCCACGAGGAGAAAAGATCTCAAATAATGCTGTGCAGCAAAAATCTGTATTTGAGTTTACATATGTTAAAGCTCATATCGCTGGAAAACCATAAAAGGATAACATTATTAATCAGTAATTCAAATTTTTCTTTTGCAAAAGATAAAAAACAGCTTACATTTCTTTTTCTTTACCTAATGAATAACCTTCGCTACAAGGTATTATATTTTTTTTTGACATTTTGGACGACATACTATAGTATGACATTTTTGGTGCAATTTTCATCGGCACAGTGGTGTGCTGGTTAGCATTGTCGCCTCAGTGAAAAGGTTCCAGGTTTCATTCCGGCCTTTCTGTGTGGAGTTTGCATGTTCTCCCTACGCCTGCGTCGGTTCTCTCTGGCTCAGGATACTATAGTATGACATTTTTTTTTCCGTTTTTGATGATACTATGATATGAAATGTGTTTTGCAATTTTGACCCACGTAGTATGCTTTGACATGATTTTGCAATTTTGCACCACGTACTATAGTGTGACTTTTTTTTTTTAATTTTTTTTTTAGCAATTTTGGAAGATATACTATTCTATGACATTTTGTTTAAATTTTAAAAGAAATACTATAGTATGACATTTTTTCAATTTCGAACGAGATACTATACTGTGACATTTTTGGGGAAATTTGGATGGCATACAATTGGATGAATATTTTTTTTTACAGTTTTGGACGACGTATGACATTTTTTGTCAGTTTTTGACAACAGAATAGTATGAAATGTTTTTGCAATTTTGAACGACATAGGATACTATGACATTTTATTTCAATTTTTGACGACATACTATAGGATGATTTTGAGAGACATTATACGATGACATTTTTGGGGAAATTTGGTCAACATACTATTGTATGAATTTTTTTCAATTTTGGATGACATGTTATAGTCTGACTTTTTTGCCAAAATTTGGATGACTTGCTATTGTGTCATATTTTTAAAGACATCTAATATGACTTTCTTTTTTATCATATTTTGGACGACATGCTACAGTATGATTTTTTTTTTTTTAGACATTATGGACGACATTAAAGAAGTATGACGTTGTGTGCTATTTCTGACGACATGCCATAAGTCTAACTTCCGTTTAAGTTATGGCAGACAACACAATGGTGCAGTTGTCAGTGTTGTCGTCTCACAGTCGAAAGGTCCTAGGTTTGATACCCGCCTGGGAATTTACATGTTCCTATAGTGTGACTTTTTTATGATATTTTGGACGACATGCTATAGTATGACTTTTTGACAATATTTCGGACGACATGCTATAGTATGACTTTTTGACAATATTTCGGACGACATGCTATAGTATGACTTTTTGGCCATATTTCGGACGACATGCTATAGTATGACTTTTTGGCCATATTTTGGAAGACATGCTATAGAATGACTTTTTGGCCATATTTTAGACGACATGCTATAGTATGACTTTTTGGCCATATTTTAGACGACATGCTATAGTATGACTTTTTGGCCATATTTTAGACGACATGCTATAGAATGACTTTTTGGCCATATTTCGGACGACATGCTATAGTATGACTTTTTTGCCATATTTCGGACGACATGACTTTTTTTTTTATCATATTTTGGAAGGCATGCTATAGTATGACTTTTTTTTTCATGTTTCGGACGTCATGCTATATAGTATGACTTTTTGGCCATATTTTAGACGACATGCTACAGTATGACTTTTTGGCCATATTTTAGACGACATGCTATAGTATGACTTTTTGGCCGTAAAATTTCCCCTCGGGGATTAATAAAGTATATACCTACCTACCTACCTACCATATTTTAGACGACATGCTATAGTATGACTTTTTGGCCATATTTCGGACAACATGACTTTTTTTTAGACATTATGGACGACATTAAAGAAGTATGACGTCGTGTGCTATTCCTGACGACATGCTATAAGTCTAACTTCCGTTTAAGTTATTTCAAGCAACTCAATGGTGTAGTTGTCAGTGTTGTCGTCTCACAGACGAAAGGTCCTAGGTTCGATACCCGCCTGGGAATTTATATGTTCCTATAGTGTGACTTTTTTATGATATTTTGGACGACATGCTATAGTGTGACTTTTTGACAATATTTCGGACAACATGCTATAGTATGACTTTTTGACCATATTTCGGACGACATGCTATAGTATGACTTTTTGGCCATATTTAGGACGACATGCTATAGTATGACTTTTTGGCCATATTTTAGACGACATGCTATAGTATGACTTTTTGGCCATATTTTAGACGACATGCTATAGTATGACTTTTTGGCCATATTTAGGACGACATGCTATAGTATGACTTTTTGGCCATATTTCGGACGACATGCTATAGTATGACTTTTTGGCCATATTTCGGACGACATGCTATAGTATGACTTTTTGGCCATATTTCGGACGACATGCTATAGTATGACTTTTTGGCCATATTTCGGACGACATGCTATAGTATGACTTTTTGGCCATATTTTGGACGACATGCTATAGAATGACTTTTTGGCCATATTTCGGACGACATGCTATAGTATGACTTTTTTGCCATATTTCGGACGACATGCTATAGTGTGACTTTTTGACCATATTTTGGACAACATGACTTTTTTTTTTTTTTTTTTATCATATTTTGGAAGGCATGACTTTTTGGTCATTTTCGGAAGACATGCTATCGTATGATTTTTTTAGCCATATTTCGGAAGACATGCTATAGTATGACTTTTTGGCCATATTTAGGACGACATGCTATAGTATGACTTTTTGGCCATATTTACGACGACATGCTATAGTATGACTCATTGACCATATTTAGGACGACATGCTATAGTATGACTTTTTAGACATATATGGATGTCATGCTATAGTATGACTTTTTGGCCATATTTCTGACGACATGCTATAGTATGACTTTTTGGCCATATTTAAGGCAGGCAACACAATGGTATGACTTTTTGGCCATATCACAGTCGAAATGCTATAGTTTGACTTTTTGGCCATATTTACATGTTCCTATAGTGTGACTTTTTTATGATATTTTGGACGACATGCTATAGTATGACTTTTTGGCCATATTTTAGACGACATGCTATAGTATGACTTTTTGGCCATATTTAGGACGACGTGCTATAGTATGACTTTTTGGCCATATTTTAGACGACATGCTATAGTATGACTTTTTGGCCATATTTAGGACGACATGCTATAGTATGACTTTTTGGCCATATTTAGGACGACATGCTATAGTATGACTTTTTGGCCATATTTCGGACGACATGCTATAGTATGACTTTTTGGCCATATTTAGGACGACATGCTATAGTATGACTTTTTGGCCATATTTAGGACGACATGCTATAGTATGACTTTTTGGCCATATTTAGGACGACATGCTATAGTATGACTTTTTGGCCATATTTCGGACGACATGCTATAGTATGACTTTTTGGCCATATTTCGGACGACATGCTATAGTATGACTTTTTGGCCATATTTCGGACGACATGCTATAGTATGACTTTTTTCATATTTCGGACGACATGCTATAGTATGACTTTTTGGCCATATTTCGGACGACATGCTATAGTATGACTTTTTGACCATATTTTCGGACGACATGCTATAGTATGACTTTTTGGTCATATTTTAGGACGACATGCTATAGTATGACTTTTTGGCCATATTTGACGACATGCTATAGTATGACTTTTTGGCCATATTTCGGACGACATGCTATAGTATGACTTTTTGCCATATGACGACATGCTATAGTATGACTTTTTAAGTTATTTCAAGCAACTCATCATATTTAGGACGACATGCTATAGTATGACTTTTTGGCCATATTTTGGACGACATGCTATAGTATGACTTTTTGACATATTTCGGACGACATGCTATAGTATGACTTTTTGGCCATATTTAGGACGACATGCTATAGTATGACTTTTTGGCCATATTTCGGACGACATGCTATAGTGACTTTTTGATCATATTTTCGGACGACATGCTATAGTATGACTTTTTGGCCATATTTTAGACGACATGCTATAGTATGACTTTTTGGCCATATTTGGGACGACATGCTATAGTATGACTTTTTGATCATATTTCGGACGACATGCTATAGTATGACTTTTTGATCATATTTAGGACGACATGCTATAGTATGACTTTTTGATCATATTTTAGACGACATGCTATAGTATGACTTTTTGATCATATTTTAGACGACATGCTATAGTATGACTTTTTGGATCATATTTAGGACGACATGCTATAGTATGACTTTTTGATCATATTTCGGACGACATGCTATAGTATGACTTTTTGATCATATTTTAGACGACATGCTATAGTATGACTTTTTGATCATATTTTAGACGACATGCTATAGTATGACTTTTTGATCATATTTTAGACGACATGCTATAGTATGACTTTTTGATCATATTTTAGGACGACATGCTATAGTATGACTTTTTGATCATATTTAGGACGACATGCTATAGTATGACTTTTTGATCATATTTTGGACGACATGCTATAGTATGACTTTTTGATCATATTTTAGACGACATGCTATAGTATGACTTTTTGATCATATTTAGGACGACATGCTATAGTATGACTTTTTGATCATATTTCGGACGACATGCTATAGTATGACTTTTTGATCATATTTTAGACGACATGCTATAGTATGACTTTTTGATCATATTTTAGACGACATGCTATAGTATGACTTTTTGATCATATTTTAGACGACATGCTATAGTATGACTTTTTGATCATATTTTAGACGACATGCTATAGTATGACTTTTTGATCATATTTAGGACGACATGCTATAGTATGACTTTTTGATCATATTTAGGACGACATGCTATAGTATGACTTTTTGATCATATTTTAGACGACATGCTATAGTATGACTTTTTGATCATATTTTAGACGACATGCTATAGTATGACTTTTTGATCATATTTTAGACGACATGCTATAGTATGACTTTTTGATCATATTTTAGACGACATGCTATAGTATGACTTTTTGATCATATTTTAGACGACATGCTATAGTATGACTTTTTGATCATATTTTAGACGACATGCTATAGTATGACTTTTTGATCATATTTTAGACGACATGCTATAGTATGACTTTTTGATCATATTTTAGACGACATGCTATAGTATGACTTTTTGATCATATTTTAGACGACATGCTATAGTATGACTTTTTGATCATATTTTAGACGACATGCTATAGTATGACTTTTTGATCATATTTTAGACGACATGCTATAGTATGACTTTTTGATCATATTTTAGACGACATGCTATAGTATGACTTTTTGATCATATTTTAGACGACATGCTATAGTATGACTTTTTGATCATATTTTAGACGACATGCTATAGTATGACTTTTTGATCATATTTAGGACGACATGCTATAGTATGACTTTTTGATCATATTTTAGACGACATGCTATAGTATGACTTTTTGATCATATTTTAGACGACATGCTATAGTATGACTTTTTGATCATATTTTAGACGACATGCTATAGTATGACTTTTTGATCATATTTTAGACGACATGCTATAGTATGACTTTTTGATCATATTTTAGACGACATGCTATAGTATGACTTTTTGATCATATTTTAGACGACATGCTATAGTATGACTTTTTGATCATATTTTAGACGACATGCTATAGTATGACTTTTTGATCATATTTTAGACGACATGCTATAGTATGACTTTTTGATCATATTTAGGACGACATGCTATAGTATGACTTTTTGATCATATTTTAGACGACATGCTATAGTATGACTTTTTGATCATATTTTAGACGACATGCTATAGTATGACTTTTTGATCATATTTTAGACGACATGCTATAGTATGACTTTTTGATCATATTTTAGACGACATGCTATAGTATGACTTTTTGATCATATTTTAGACGACATGCTATAGTATGACTTTTTGATCATATTTTAGACGACATGCTATAGTATGACTTTTTGATCATATTTTAGACGACATGCTATAGTATGACTTTTTGATCATATTTTAGACGACATGCTATAGTATGACTTTTTGATCATATTTTAGACGACATGCTATAGTATGACTTTTTGATCATATTTTAGACGACATGCTATAGTATGACTTTTTGATCATATTTTAGACGACATGCTATAGTATGACTTTTTGATCATATTTTAGACGACATGCTATAGTATGACTTTTTGATCATATTTTAGACGACATGCTATAGTATGACTTTTTGATCATATTTTAGACGACATGCTATAGTATGACTTTTTGATCATATTTTAGACGACATGCTATAGTATGACTTTTTGATCATATTTTAGACGACATGCTATAGTATGACTTTTTGATCATATTTTAGACGACATGCTATAGTATGACTTTTTGATCATATTTTAGACGACATGCTATAGTATGACTTTTTGATCATATTTTAGACGACATGCTATAGTATGACTTTTTGATCATATTTTAGACGACATGCTATAGTATGACTTTTTGATCATATTTAGGACGACATGCTATAGTATGACTTTTTGATCATATTTTAGACGACATGCTATAGTATGACTTTTTGATCATATTTTAGACGACATGCTATAGTATGACTTTTTGATCATATTTTAGACGACATGCTATAGTATGACTTTTTGATCATATTTTAGACGACATGCTATAGTATGACTTTTTGATCATATTTTAGACGACATGCTATAGTATGACTTTTTGATCATATTTTAGACGACATGCTATAGTATGACTTTTTGATCATATTTTAGACGACATGCTATAGTATGACTTTTTGATCATATTTTAGACGACATGCTATAGTATGACTTTTTGATCATATTTTAGACGACATGCTATAGTATGACTTTTTGATCATATTTTAGACGACATGCTATAGTATGACTTTTTGATCATATTTTAGACGACATGCTATAGTATGACTTTTTGATCATATTTTAGACGACATGCTATAGTATGACTTTTTGATCATATTTTAGACGACATGCTATAGTATGACTTTTTGATCATATTTTAGACGACATGCTATAGTATGACTTTTTGATCATATTTTAGACGACATGCTATAGTATGACTTTTTGATCATATTTTAGACGACATGCTATAGTATGACTTTTTGATCATATTTTAGACGACATGCTATAGTATGACTTTTTGATCATATTTTAGACGACATGCTATAGTATGACTTTTTGATCATATTTTAGACGACATGCTATAGTATGACTTTTTGATCATATTTTAGACGACATGCTATAGTATGACTTTTTGATCATATATTTTAGACGACATGCTATAGTATGACTTTTTGATCATATTTTAGACGACATGCTATAGTATGACTTTTTGATCATATTTTAGGACGACATGCTATAGTATGACTTTTTGATCATATTTTAGACGACATGCTATAGTATGACTTTTTGATCATATTTTAGACGACATGCTATAGTATGACTTTTTGATCATATTTTAGACGACATGCTATAGTATGACTTTTTGATCATATTTTAGACGACATGCTATAGTATGACTTTTTGATCATATTTTAGACGACATGCTATAGTATGACTTTTTGATCATATTTTAGACGACATGCTATAGTATGACTTTTTGATCATATTTTAGACGACATGCTATAGTATGACTTTTTGATCATATTTTAGACGACATGCTATAGTATGACTTTTTGATCATATTTTAGACGACATGCTATAGTATGACTTTTTGATCATATTTTAGACGACATGCTATAGTATGACTTTTTGATCATATTTTAGACGACATGCTATAGTATGACTTTTTGATCATATTTTAGACGACATGCTATAGTATGACTTTTTGATCATATTTTAGACGACATGCTATAGTATGACTTTTTGATCATATTTTAGACGACATGCTATAGTATGACTTTTTGATCATATTTTAGACGACATGCTATAGTATGACTTTTTGATCATATTTTAGACGACATGCTATAGTATGACTTTTTGATCATATTTTAGACGACATGCTATAGTATGACTTTTTGATCATATTTTAGACGACATGCTATAGTATGACTTTTTGATCATATTTTAGACGACATGCTATAGTATGACTTTTTGATCATATTTTAGACGACATGCTATAGTATGACTTTTTGATCATATTTTAGACGACATGCTATAGTATGACTTTTTGATCATATTTTAGACGACATGCTATAGTATGACTTTTTGATCATATTTTAGACGACATGCTATAGTATGACTTTTTGATCATATTTTAGACGACATGCTATAGTATGACTTTTTGATCATATTTTAGACGACATGCTATAGTATGACTTTTTGATCATATTTTAGACGACATGCTATAGTATGACTTTTTGATCATATTTTAGACGACATGCTATAGTATGACTTTTTGATCATATTTTAGACGACATGCTATAGTATGACTTTTTGATCATATTTTAGACGACATGCTATAGTATGACTTTTTGATCATATTTTAGACGACATGCTATAGTATGACTTTTTGATCATATTTTAGACGACATGCTATAGTATGACTTTTTGATCATATTTTAGACGACATGCTATAGTATGACTTTTTGATCATATTTTAGACGACATGCTATAGTATGACTTTTTGATCATATTTTAGACGACATGCTATAGTATGACTTTTTGATCATATTTTAGACGACATGCTATAGTATGACTTTTTGATCATATTTTAGACGACATGCTATAGTATGACTTTTTGATCATATTTTAGACGACATGCTATAGTATGACTTTTTGATCATATTTTAGACGACATGCTATAGTATGACTTTTTGATCATATTTTAGACGACATGCTATAGTATGACTTTTTGATCATATTTTAGACGACATGCTATAGTATGACTTTTTGATCATATTTTAGACGACATGCTATAGTATGACTTTTTGATCATATTTTAGACGACATGCTATAGTATGACTTTTTGATCATATTTTAGACGACATGCTATAGTATGACTTTTTGATCATATTTGACTTTTTGGACGACATGCTATAGTATGACTTTTTGATCATATTTTAGACGACATGCTATAGTATGACTTTTTGATCATATTTTAGACGACATGCTATAGTATGACTTTTTGATCATATTTTGGACGACATGCTATAGTATGACTTTTTGATCATATTTCGGACGACATGCTATAGTATGACTTTTTGATCATATTTTAGACGACATGCTATAGTATGACTTTTTGATCATATTTTAGACGACATGCTATAGTATGACTTTTTGATCATATTTCGGACGACATGCTATAGTATGACTTTTTGATCATATTTCGGACGACATGCTATAGTATGACTTTTTGATCATATTTTAGACGACATGCTATAGTATGACTTTTTGATCATATTTTAGACGACATGCTATAGTATGACTTTTTGATCATATTTTAGACGACATGCTATAGTATGACTTTTTTTATCATATTTTAGACGACATGCTATAGTATGACTTTTTGATCATATTTTAGACGACATGCTATAGTATGACTTTTTGATCATATTTTAGACGACATGCTATAGTATGACTTTTTGATCATATTTTGGACGACATGCTATAGTATGACTTTTTGATCATATTTTAGACGACATGCTATAGTATGACTTTTTGATCATATTTCGGACGACATGCTATAGTATGACTTTTTGATCATATTTTAGACGACATGCTATAGTATGACTTTTTGATCATATTTTAGACGACATGCTATAGTATGACTTTTTGATCATATTTTAGACGACATGCTATAGTATGACTTTTTGATCATATTTAGGACGACATGCTATAGTATGACTTTTTGATCATATTTTAGACGACATGCTATAGTATGACTTTTTGATCATATTTCGGACGACATGCTATAGTATGACTTTTTGATCATATTTTAGACGACATGCTATAGTATGACTTTTTGATCATATTTCGGACGACATGCTATAGTATGACTTTTTGATCATATTTTAGACGACATGCTATAGTATGACTTTTTGATCATATTTTGGACGACATGCTATAGTATGACTTTTTGATCATATTTTAGACGACATGCTATAGTATGACTTTTTGATCATATTTTAGACGACATGCTATAGTATGACTTTTTGATCATATTTTAGACGACATGCTATAGTATGACTTTTTGATCATATTTTAGACGACATGCTATAGTATGACTTTTTGATCATATTTTAGACGACATGCTATAGTATGACTTTTTGATCATATTTTAGACGACATGCTATAGTATGACTTTTTGATCATATTTTAAGACGACATGCTATAGTATGACTTTTTGATCATATTTTAGATGACATGCTATAGTATGACTTTTTGATCATATTTTCGGACGACATGCTATAGTATGACTTTTTGATCATATTTTAGACGACATGCTATAGTATGACTTTTTGATCATATTTTAGATGACATGCTATAGTATGACTTTTTGATCATATTTTCGACGACATGCTATAGTATGACTTTTTGATGATATTTTAGATGACATGCTATAGTATGACTTTTTGATCATATTTTAGACGACATGCTATAGTATGACTTTTTGATCATATTTTAGACGACATGCTATAGTATGACTTTTTGATCATATTTTAGACGACATGCTATAGTATGACTTTTTGATCATATTTAGGACGACATGCTATAGTATGACTTTTTGATCATATTTTAGACGACATGCTATAGTATGACTTTTTGATCATATTTTAGACGACATGCTATAGTATGACTTTTTGGTCATATTTTAGACGACATGCTATAGTATGACTTTTTGATCATATTTTGGACGACATGCTATAGTATGACTTTTTGATCATATTTTAGACGACATGCTATAGTATGACTTTTTGATCATATTTAGGACGACATGCTATAGTATGACTTTTTGATCATATTTCGGACGACATGCTATAGTATGACTTTTTGATCATATTTTAGACGACATGCTATAGTATGACTTTTTGATCATATTTTAGACGACATGCTATAGTATGACTTTTTGACCATATTTTAGGACGACATGCTATGGTATGACTTTTTGGCCATATTTAGGACGACATGCTATAGTATGACTTTTTGACCATATTTCGGACATGACTTTTTTTTTTTATCACAATTTGGACGTCGCAATTGACTGTGATGTGTAGGTGTCCAAAAACCAACTTTAATCCATATTTAGGTCATTTAATTTTTTTGAAATACAGAGCTCTTTATATTTGCACATTTCAGTGCAGCTGACTTCATCTTGTCACTGCACTATGCTAAGTAAGTTTGCCTGTTAACGTGTTGATTGGCTATACTGTTTAATTATCCTGATATGTTTAAGAATGAGTCACAACAATGTATTTTTTAAGGTTTAAGGGAGTCTGTAGCTTCAAATATTGTCGTTACAATGTGTTAAAACTTACCAGTATATCAGAGAATTAGAGGTCTTTTCACTTTGTTCGCGCCTTGAAGTTCTAAAACTGAGAAGAGCCATGTTCTTTATTCCCTGCTCAAGTTAAAAAATTTTAGGGTACTTTTTTTCACACCACGCTTTCTCTCTGCGTAAAGGGTGGCAAGGCAAGGTGACATTTGAAAAGTGCATTTCCCTTGCCACTCTGTCAATCTTTTCTTTTTCCTTAAAGACAGCCTCCCCCATCTGCACACTACCACGACACACACACACACACACACACACACACACACACACACACACACACACACACACACACACACACACACACACACACACACACACACACACACACACAACTTTTCTCTGCCCACTGACAATAATGTCCCGAGTTACCACCAGGGTTGTTTGTGTTTGATAGACTAGAATGTGACCTCCGGGCCCCTAAATGACACACCAGCTGGCTGTGGTGTGACCCAGGGGCCTATTAAGAGTCAAACCCAACACCAGATCTATCACATGTAATCCCGTGCCGAGCTGTTGGACATTTACTGTCACCTCCCAATGACAGGTTGTTAACACCTGTGTCAAGATGATCGATTAGTAGATCGAGTCCCAAAACTTCATCCTCCCTCCAGCCTCTTCTCTCTTTAGACAGATTAAAATGGGGCCACAATAATTTATATTCTCTCTTGCACAGACGGCAGATCTGTTTACTTCCCTGGCGACAAAGTTTTGTTGCACATTTGGAAGTTAATTGCTTGGCTTATTAGTCGCGCTTGTGTGTTTCTGTTGCCGAACAGTGGGGGATTCGAAGGTATGTCGTTATTACGAGATGTTTTAAAGCACGAGCGGTGATCTTTCAACCAGGGGCATAAAAATGGCCTGAGTGCTTTGGAAAGCCCTGTGTGTTCATTCCCCACATTCATTTTTAAATGGCCTTTGAAGAGAACACTTGTTTCCCATCATCACCATCATTTTGGCAGCAAGGTAAACAGATGGATACTGACAGTGAGCGAGCGTCTCACAACAAGTGTCCCGCTCCCCCATATCTCCTCCTTGACAGAATACAGCAAGCCTTCATGCAGCTTTTTTTTCTTTCTTTTTTCCTGTGGGCAGCCAAAAAAAATGAATAAATGGCAGACAATATAGGGATTTATGTTGCACAGAAATGGGAGGAAATACCAGTGTGAAGTTGACAGATTTTTCTGTCGCAGTCACAAATAATGGGGCTCAGCTCAGGTTTTTATTGCTACAGCTGCTTTTATAAAAAGGTTTTAATCCTAAATGTTTAATAACTTCAAAAGAAAAAAAGCCTCCCTTCAGCGTGTGTCTCTCTTCCCGCTGTTCCCTTTGTGTTTTACATTTCAGCTCCGTGTTTTCATACACCCATTTCAAAATTCAGAGTGACTCTCTTGTCATTTAGGTGACATTTGATGGCGAAGACAGCCAGCGCATAATGCAGCCGCTTTTCACTGTCAAACACAAGTGAAACAATTGCAGTCGCAGCAGAGCTATTGCTTGTTATTGTGAATTTAAATGCTCACACAAACATCCAATTCATTAATCACTTTCTGCTGATGGCTTGTGATCAGCAGAGAGAGATTGTGTTCAAGGACTCGCTGAAGGTGGCTGTGTGCAGATCTGTGATTGCTGTGTAAATCGATTACAGCAACACCTCCCTCCAAGGATGCTGGCAGGCAGCTACGAGCAAGATATCAGAGCCAAAGTCTGTGTTTGAACCGTGATTGGATGTTAAACACTGCATATATTACAAGCAAGCATACACAAATTGTTTACATACATGTGCTGCAGACATACCCATTTCCCTTTACAGTAGACTAGAGGAAGATAGTATTAGTCAGGCAGCAGTGTTCACCGCACTTCAACAGTTATACCACTCACACTGTTTTTGACTGATTTCACACACAATAAAAAAAATCACATCACTGCAGGCAACTTGCACTGCAGTATAGTTCTGCAACCTCAGCTTCCTCGGTCGCGAAAGTGTGAAAATTGCCCCGTGTTTCAATAAACTGTGATGTCATCCATTGGTTTGTGAACAGCTGTTCTGAAGCCACGGGTTCGGTATTTTGGCTGTCACCACTATTTTGGAGCCAGAAGTGACCATATTTGGACGAGCTGGAGAGGAGTGAATGATGGATTCGATTCCGCCTCAGAGGACACTATGCCCGACCAACTATTGCACTACAGGTCTGTCAATCAAACAGGCACTCCCCCCCAAACATACCACTATTTGAGGCCTAATATCTTATTAATAATGGGATTGTTTTCAGATGGACCGTCAGGAAACTAATAAGGAGTGACACAATTATGACTTGTGGAAAAAACGTATTGACTTTGTATTTCATGAGAAGTTAAATGTGACTCTATGGAGCGAGAGCTTTTTTGGAGGCAACCTCTAGTGGCCTTCAGCGGTATTGCACGTCATGGCACTTCTGCACTGGCCTCGTTTTACAGACCCGGAAGCTGCGTCCACTTTTATATACAGTCTATATTTTCATACTAATATTGCCCACCTTGGCTACATCATCCAGGTACTTATAGTGCACTGCATGTTGCCATACTTGTCATTGTGAACACACTAATGCACTCAATATAGCAAGTGTGAGTATGCAAATATGCAAATTGAGACACAGCATAACTGTCAAGGTGAAAGATCTTTTTCTCAGAAATTGGTAATTTAAAAAAAAAAAAGACTGAAATTTGATTTAGTTTTGCCATGAGGTCACAACCATAATGACTATGAATGTTGTTCCATGCCTGATGGATGTGGAAATATGTATTTTTATATATATATTATCGATTACAACTTGATAAGACAATAATATGTCAGGGTGTTGATGTTTTTCTGCGCTCTTGTGCTGAAAAATCTGTTTTAGCAATGTCCGCCTTCCAGATCTGCGACATGTTGGGTGTCAAAAGCACAGGGAAATCTCTTGATAGATTGTCTTTATTCTCTTCTTTAACAAATTCACTCCTGTGTTTTCCACCTGTTGCTGGCTGTGAGTCAGGGGCAGACATAGTTGCGTTTATGGCCAAAAGTAGCCGACACATTGATAGACCACTGTAATGTCCCGCTGACAGCCTCAGGACTACTCTGTCCGGGTGTGCACTGACGGTGTCCTGTCAGCTGCAGGCTATATTTGGAAAAGAGACCGATATGAAGAGGATGCTCAAAAAGGGTGAGGGATGTAACTGGCGCATAGATCGTGAAAGTAGAAAATGAGAGGCAGCTTGAAAGAGAGGCATTTAGAGGGACAACAAGAGCAGCGGGCGCAGAGGGACGGGGAGTAAAAGCGAGCGGAGCCAGGTGAAGTTGTGTTCAGTCTTCTGAGGAGGGATGTTTTGTCAGCTCTAAGGGTTATCTGTCTCCCCCAGCTGTGCCACCCAGCCGTCACACACTGCTTTGCTCCACTCTGTCCTGGCATCCTGGCACACGGCTCCTTCTTGCCCACCATTATCTGCCTGTGTGTGTGTGTACTCCACATTTGTCAGTCCTGCAGATTATTAGCATGGAAATGAGCAAATTCTGGTTATTTATGCAGCGTGAACAAATGTGAGAGTCTCTTCATGCCCTTTTCTGCATCTCCAAGACAGTTGACTATCATGCGGCTCGCGACCAGCCTACCGTCCATCCATGTTCCTTCTGTCTTTTAATTAATCAAGTTGGCCTCTACAGCATGAAAGTTTTCTTTTCGAGAAAGGAGTGGAATCAACCTGCAGTCGTTTCCCAACGGATGCCATGTGCCTCCTCTAGACACGAGACCAATCTGCAGCTCCCACCGCTGCTCTCACCACCCCAAACCGGCGGGTAAGAGCCTCAATTATCCAGAGTCTATCACTGCAAACAGCCACTTTGCAGCCAACCACCTGTGACTCGGCCTGCGGGAAGCTTTGGCTGCGGCGTGGCAGTGCGGGTCGAGAACAGCCAAAGCCAAGGGCTGGGCAGCCAACCATTGATTAAGGGAATCAGTATTGATTAAGGGAGCAGGGGACATCTGGAATGGACCAATTTATGTCCCCGCATCAATTATTCAAATGGCTGCCACTGAATTGGATTAGAGGACAATCTTTCTGCCATCCTTTCTACCCCTTCACAATCTGTACCCCTCGGCAAGCTGTCGTCACGAGTCTCTCGACAAGTTGGCCCTTCGAATTGCAAACTTTTAGCTCACCACATGGACATTTACTGCGTATACAAATGGTTGAAGTCTCTGTGCTATGTTCAGACTTTGCTAAATAAAGCGCATTGGGACAGTGCTAGGACAGGCTTTGTTTTTAGTCCTCAGTCACTGGCTAATGTCTGCGGGCAACTGCTGGCCCACACTGTGTTGTTAGATTTGTTTCTCAGTTTGCCCTTCTGTCTCTGTGTTGACATCTTGAGGGCTTGAACACAGCACAGAATGGTACAGCCTGCTAAAGTCTGGGCCAGAGGGTTATTCATATTCATAATGTTGGTGCTGGAGAAGCTGTGAAAACATTTGTGGCATTCATTGACGTATGGTGTTTTTTTTGTTTGTTTTTTTAATGGGGGCGGGGGCTATTTGTGGTGATCCCTGTGTGTGTGTGTGTGTGTGTGTGTGTGTGTGTGTGTGTGTGTGTGTGTGTGTGTGTGTGTGTGTGTGTGTGTGTGTGTGTGTGTGTGTGTGTGTGTGTGTGTGTGTGAGTGCCTGGCGAGATTCTTTTTTGTATGCATTCGGCTCACAGAGACCGGGGCCAGCACAGAGAGTCCAGCTGATGGGCTCCTGTCCATTGTAGACGGGCTAACATGGTGGGAATGAGTGGTGCAGCTGAGCCAGGAACACCAGCCCACAGGTGGCTGACTATGATAGAGGGCTGCCCTTTGTCTGCTGCCCCCCCAGAGCTGTTCACACAAACACTGATTCCCTTTTTTGTCCAAGCATAATCACTGGCAATGTTTGACTGTGTACTAAACATCAGCACATTTGTCAATCAATTTATAATTATTTTAGTATTTTTTTCACACTGCATACTGCACAGGAGCAGGGATGCAGTACTTTGTGTTACATGTGCCTTTTGTTTCATCAGCCGAATGCATCCTCTCTCACTGATTTAGGGATATTTCCTCACATCTAAATAATGTGAGAGGGCTAATTGCTTTAATGTCTAATTAATGTCCAAAACTCTGGGAATACTCTACAGGTAAAGTTTGTGATTGATTACGAAGTGTCTCTCTTTAAATGGATGGCCATTTTGAGTGAAAGAACGATTAGGGGTCCAGATGTGATAAAGAGTTGAATAATTACTGCAGTATCAGAGAGGGTGATTAGCAGTAGTAAAATTACAAGTTTCTGTATTCCCCATTTTTTTGGTCAAAAAACCTGAACTGTAGGGTATATTAATTAGTGAATACCAATCACATTCAGATTCTTTGTTTCAGGCTTGTTGCGAAGGAAAGACATAAAGTCATGTTGAAAATGCACTCTACTATTAACTTTGCTCGAGTGGAAATGCTTTTACATTTGATTTTATATTGCTTTGAATGTAGTTGTGTTGTTCACGGTTAATGCATGTTTTGTAATTGTTTGTAATCATAACATAAGGCAGGGCTGTAAAGTATCCCTCTGTGTCGAGCCAAGTCACTTACAGTCTTAAAGATGTGTTTTATCTGTAACTTCTTACACAGTTCCACGTCAAGGCAGCAGAAGGGTTTTTGGAATCGTACCAAAGTATCTGTTGCACCGCTGTAATCCATTATCAACAGGAGGAACATGTCGGTCACGTAAGAGGACAATAAAGTAAAAATAAATTCAATGTACTTCTCAACCAGATAATCAATTGTGTAGGCTCACGCCGCTTTGGTAATTCGTGTTGCAGTGAGAGCGTTTGGTGCTGGAGCCCAGGGAGCAAATGTGCAGTTTAGAGAGAACCGTATGGTCGTTATTGATTAGGGGTTGAAATGAGGGAGAAGATTTGTGGAGACCATAAAGGAGTGAGTGAGTGAGTGAGTGTGTGAGAGAGAGAGAGAGAGTGTGTGTGTGTGTGTGTGTGTGTGTGTGTGTGTGTGTGTGTGTGTGTGTGTGTGTGTGTGTGTGTGTGTGTGTGTGTGTGTGTGTGTGTGTGTGTGTGTGTGTGTGTGGAGTGGAAGGGTTATGTAAGATCAGCAGCAGTGTTTTGCAGAACAGGATGTGTATGCAGCTGATTTATCCGGTGGAGGTGGGGGGTGCAGTTGGAGAGGAGGTTTCAGAGATGGATTTTGGTGACCATCATGTTAAAAAATGTTTTGGGAATAATAATAAATACGTGTTTTAAACTCTTTCACTGATGATGTCATGCAGTTTGCAGGGGGAGCTCTTTAACAGGACTCACATCTGAGCTGAATGATCAGACTCTTGGTTCTACTCACATTTGACTCAGCAGATTTACACACCTCAGTTTGAAGGTTACTTCAAGGTTCAAAGTCTTAGTTCTGAGACCTTTGATAGACTTGTGTCTTTCTTGTCCATCTGTAGTGTTTAGGAGGATGTTAATGTGTTTGTCTGATATCTTGGCCACTCCATCCCGCCTGTCACCAGCAGCACAATCCAAAACAGAGCAGACGGAGGAGAATGGACTAATATCGGAAATGTGCTCCCATCTGCTTGTGTGCAGTTGTCAATAGCCGAGTCCACTGCTGAAATTAGACCCATCAACCAGTGTCCAGGCTGCACTGCTATCATCAATCCATCCATCCTGCCAGTCTGGCAGTCAGCAAAGCAGCCAGTGACAGGAGCCACATGAAGAACATCATTCCAAAAAATCCCAGGCAATATCCAGATGTTTGAATAACGGTCTTTGGAGAGGACACGGGCTGATCCAAAGTCTAACACTGTGCATTTATGCAGGATTTACACTTGTTTTAATGCTCCCTGCCAGATTTTTCCCTGTTAATTCAGTGTGTTCTTATTTTGTTGGAACTGTTGTCTTGTGGGCACAGAAGAACAACTAACCCCTTATCAATCTGTGGGGCCAAAGAGATAAAATATCCCTCAAAGGAAGTACTGATAGCAGATAGATGCATCATTAATATCATGTAGAGTAAAACACTGCATATTAAGGGGTAATCAGCCTGTATGTTTGAATTTTTTTTTAATTTTTTTTTTGCAGAAGTTGAGATTCTTGCAGTATTAAATCTCCTGGATGATGTTATTTATCCTGCTGTGAAAATATTCCAGATTTATTTCTAGAAAATCTGTCAGTTGTTTACTCTAAATATTGCATGTGCAGTTGCATGGGTTCATGTATATATGCAGTACAGCTTCCTGTACTGAAAATGCATTTTACACACATGGTTGGAAAACATTGTACCTCAGGTTTTGATTCTGTGATCGGAGCAGCTGACTACACCTTTTACAGTTTGACACCTCTGAGTGTCACATAAAATCCTCTTCTTCCTGTTCCCCCTGTTCCCCCTCTTCCTCCTCCTTCCCTTATGCTAAAGCCTAAATACATCACAAACAGACAGGCTGATTCCATTAGTCAGGTCAAACCATTAATGCGCATGAAGTGTTTTCATACCTCACGATAACATAGCTATATGGGCAATCATTGTAATTGATGGACATGTAATGTTCTTTGCAGTTTCCATATGTCAACGTACCATAATGTGCACAGCATGGCACTCAGATATTCTTCAACATTGGTTTTCCTCCAACTGTTTTTCAGCTTTTTCTTTCTTTGTAGGAGAACTTTGACACAGCTGCTGATAGAGAGATATTAATCTTCTGAATTGCTCTGTTGACATTAAATGTAATAGTTTCTTGTCTTGAAGATAAGTCTTTTAAGCTGAGGTGGCCAGGGGATGAATATAGGTTCAAGTCCCTAAAGCAGCCGGTTGAGCCTTATTGATTATCCGGGCCCATAACCCCACACGCCCTCTAATAATGCCTCAACAGCACCAAACTGCTCTCTTCTCCTCCTCGTCTGTACATCACTCCATCTCTATGTGGACAGACCCTCAGATCTTGACACCCCCCCCCCCCCCCCTCGGCCACATCACATCAGTGTGTGTGTGGATTTAATGGCAGAGTGGGGTGACAGGGGGTGGGGGGTGGAGGGGTGAAAGGGCTGCAGTGATCATGGGAGTGTGGAAAACCATCCTTGGTGCAAAGCAATCACAGCCGGCTCTCTATCATCCTGCCCCTTCACTACCTCCATCCAACCTCTCTCAACCCATCACCCCTCAGAGTTGCCTCTCTCCTCCCTTCCATTATTCCCAGCTCACTAGTCAGAGAATTAGGGTAACACTTGGCAGCCCTCCCTCCTCTCCCTACCTCTTCTCTCTCTTGCCCCCCCCCCCCCATCACCTTCCCCTCTTTCTATTTCTCACCCATTACTCCCAGTTCACTGCTTGGTATATAGAGGGTGACACTGGGCCAATTCAATCTCTCGTCCCCGTCAGCCACTCAGCCCGCCAGAGTGCTGCAGCCTCCCATCTATAAATACCCATCCAGCAGGTTGTCACTCTGTTTTCTGCATTTCACACCTCCCCTGCCCTCCTCTGCTACACACAACTTTCTATTTCCTCATTTGTCACTCCTGTTTTCCATTTACTTGTTTTTTTTTTTAAAAATCACCTATGACTTTTTTCAGTCCCTCAGGGAAGATGTTTTCAAGATGGCCTTGTTGTCCCGAGGTAGTGATATGCTTTTTTTGTGCAGTCGCAAAAATTGATGCTACAAAGAGTTGTCTGCGAGGTTGTGTGCTTAGTGAGATAACGAAGCTGCTTAGCCAAATGAAAATGACTACATTAAAGAGTGTATTTTGACTGCCTTTGATGTGTGACATTGAAAATGCGGATTGCAGAATAAAATAAACCAGTTATGTGTTTACTGCAGTTTACAGCTAAGCTCTGTAGACTGACATGTGCTTAGAGGCACGGATTTCCCTCCTTGATTTCCTGAATGGCTTCAGGTCCGCCAGATTGGCTTCAAGCAGAAGAAGCTT
Source organism: Brachyistius frenatus (assembly GCF_029030835.1). Classification (NCBI taxonomy): domain Eukaryota; kingdom Metazoa; phylum Chordata; class Actinopteri; family Embiotocidae; genus Brachyistius; species Brachyistius frenatus. The sequence continues at coordinate 1,951,819 of NW_027210632.1, forward strand.
ACAGGTTCAGCTAATCTTTACCAATGCTCCTGTTTTCTAATTATTTTGGCTGCGGATATTTGCTCTCCTTACACTGTAATGACCCGAGTTACATCATGTCTGGAAACACCTCTCATTAAAGGAGAGAAAGTTTTGGAACTGGCCTTCTGACAATATAAATCGGTGCCGTGAAGGTAGCCCAGTGATCTTATTTGACTTTGAGTCAGATTAGGAGCTAAGCAGCATTTGCATAACTTGGAGTAGTAATAGGCTGACTTAGAGCCAAACACAATGAGAGGTCCAGGTCCAGTGAGTCAGTGTTACTCATTAATTAGAAAACTCAATCTCAGTCAGTTTCTAACGAACAAATCCAACTTGGAGCATGAAACGGAAAAGTTATCGAAGTTTAGAATGTATTATGTACATTCAGCCCTGCTGAATCCCGTCTCTTATTTTAGGCTTTAATATTAATGTGTGTAGTGTATTCTTAAACAACTTATGCCGCAATATAAGTAGTTAGCGAATATCATATATAAGGATGACAGTGGTGTAGCCTGGTGTTGCCAGACCCAGAGTTACTGTGTTAATGTTTGGGTCTAGCCAAGCTCCATTAAGGATTGTTTCAAGTTGTTGCATCATGCTGGTTGAAGACTAGGGGTCTCCAAGGTTGCGAGCTACTGGTTGAGTATGTGTGTGTTGAGTATCAATTTGTTATTGTTCACATAAAGAAGCTTATTCAGCTGGTTTGTTGGAGCTATGTGGATAAATATCAATAAACACGAGCAGCTCTCAGACCCTTTCATTTTTTTTCCAAGTAGCTCAAAGCAGGGTAATTGTGAAACTATTGGAGTAGCCAACCAATCGGCATTGACCACCATGTGACATATAGTGTGTTGATACTCACCAAGCTCTAAACAACAGAGACCATACCTCAATGTGAGCAGAGTGACCATTCCATATATGACCTTTGCAGACTTTGAGTAAATCTTAGGATACAAGCAGCATTGTTCTTGCTTCGGCTTAAATGTCTTGAAATATTCTAGCATTGCTTTCAGTGTTTATATAGCTTCAGCTCTACCATCACCACCATGGTTGGAGCAATATTTCGAAACAAATGCTTGACTTCAACATTATCGCAGTTAGCTACCGTCGCTGATTGGTCTGATCGGTGCCTCAGATTCTGAGCGAACCTTCATGGTAACAGGATTTCCAGGCTTCAAGTACAGCAAAAACTAAACCTGGGAGTAATAGGCAGGTAGAGTCAGGCTACAAATGGCATTACATACATAAACACCTTACTCCATATGTCTAATATCTACTGCTACTAATCTGTTGCTTCAAACAGATCAACCAGTCTACAAGTGTTCAATTGATTTATTCTATTCCTAGTTGGCAGGGATGTTTGTTTTTGTCCTGCCATGCATAAGATGGTTTTGTCACTGGGTCAGGAAGCTGTGTTGCCAGCCAATACCAACTACAATGATGACAATGGGTTTGATTGACTTGGATGTCATCGCTGTGTATTCAGCGTTTGACCCTGCTCTTAGGAACACAGGCTCACATTATGATTGTTGGATGCTAAATGCCATTGTCGTTTTGAGATTTTACTGTTTGAGCTACTTGTTCTCAGAACAGACTATCGAGTGTGTGCACTCAGACCATGACTTCCCCTGTGCAAAGATTTATTCCAAACCTTGGTTTCTTTATCTTCCCCAGTGGTGCTGTGGAAAATCAGTCCATAAACTGTGAATGAATTGGATAAAACCATAGATTGAATAATGTGGCTACTTAAACTCTGGAATGATTTGAGCTTTTGTGCATCTCTCTAAAAACCACTGCGGGCTCTCTTTCCAACTTAGAGGTTGTGTCCTGCTAACTTCGTATAGTGCAGTATTATCCTTTGTGTATACTGGCATGCAAACTGTCAACAGCAAAATGAACAATAAGTAAAAACCCTGAGTACAAATGACACTTTGTGTGTGTTACTGTGTGGCTTTTCTTTGTTGCTCTGACTGGCAACAGAGAGTGGGAGATCTGGCTTCAACGTCCCTGAACACAAAGTTTGGCTGATATAGCGCCTGTCATGAGGAAGGGAAGGAAAATCAGGGCCATTTGGCAAAACACAGTGTTATCTGTATGTGAGGAATATTGAGGACTGGATATACGTTTAATGACTCTGTGTGTATATGGTGTGTTGGCTGGCTCAAGCAGCATGTAACATAAAGTCCTTGTAATGCCTGGTGCAACGACACGGGCTCTTTCAGACTGTACCTGATTGGCCAAGCACAAAGCATGCTTGATTAACACCTCTCCAAATCTCGTGTTGGTTTTCTTGCACCTGTTTGGGGAGAACAACTTGCATATTTTTGTTTTCAAGTGTCTGATTGGATTTTGATAACAGCGTAGCTCCACCCACAGCTGGCCTGTGAGGAGGTGGATGGGATCTTGAAATATTTATGAAAATGTGCACCTTGCAGGAGGCCAGGTGTTTCCTGGGGGATCAGAGTATTTCAGATTGAATGTTGATCGTCACACATAGTATAAATTAAATGTAGCTCTGATCAATTAGCCTCCAACAACACCATAGTCTGCAAACTGACAAAAAGGAGCAAAAACCATCAGAAAATGCTTGGTTTCATAATAAAGTTTATTCTATATTACAAATAGTATTTTGTTCTTGACTGCAAAATAGGAATGCATTATATTTACATACACAGGTATACAATTAATTATAACAAAGTTAGAGAAGCTCGCCTTATATCCCCCAGGTTTTGTTTTTATCTCTCGATAAGATACTCTTTATCTTTCAAATATGATCTAGTAAAAGTCTTTTCTAGCATGTTTGTGTAACACCTGCTATAACACTGAGCTAGGAGGACATTTTTAGTTCCTACATAAACGTTTGAAGGTGGAAACTTTATCTGTGCTCTTGGCAACCTTTGTTGCAGGGGGGAAGGGATGGGGCAAGGAGAAATGAAAGACAGGATGTTACACCGGGGGGCAGATTCACAATGACAGCTGAGGACTCTCAGCTTGTGTTATTTGTTAACACGCAGTTGTAAGGGGAAACTTTGGGTATCTAGACTCAGTATATGTTGGCTACATGAACGTAAGAGGTTTTGTTGAAATTGTCTAAAGGTCTTTCAGTAGTACGTTTCGTATAATGAGGGCTGGTTTAGCTTTAATTAATCCAGTTCCTAGATCAATCCTTAGTCCCCTCATTTCCTCTAAACAGATATTAATAGGTTTGGTGTTTACTACCCAAAATGTAGTAAATAATTTGTGAATGTACCCCTCCAAGTTGAAACAACAGACATTCATCATAGCTGCAGAAGGTAATTAATGGGCAATGACTTGGATATCTCGCATACATTTGACACAGAAGCTATGGAAGAAACACTTACTTGCCAAACCCTTACACATAAGTCTGCTGTCAATGATAATGTGCCTCTCCTGTTTATCTGGATGATAAGTTCCATGTATACATAGTTTATTCCAGGTTTTTATTTTTTTTATTTTTAAGACAGCTAAAAGTGATGGCATTTTGTGTCACACATGTTGACAAACAGATGTGTTCTGTTTGCTGCTTTTTTATGAAATTAACTTTTGTCAAACCACATCTGTTTGTATTCATGAGCGCCCATATTTTGTCATTTAAAAAAAAAAATGGGCTTCATCACTCAAAATGTTTCTTTTCTGACGTGGGCTCAACTGATGGAGAAAAAGAAAAGTTTGGCAATTATTATGTTGAGATAATGTAATGCAGAAGTCATCTTGCAAAACAAGATGTAATTGTAGTGAAGACAGAACCAGACTAAAGTTATAACTTCTGTCTACCAAACATAAAACCACCAGAGGAGGCACAGCTGTCAGAAAACACCGCTGGCATGTAATGGTGGACTGAATGTGGCAGTATAATTCAAAATTGGGTACATGTTGTCTTATGTGAGATCCATCGTCTTAAAAGGAACAGCTGACTTGTAAATGACTTTAAAGTCTCTAGGAGTTGTAGAAGTATATAAGTATCTTTGAGCAAGGCAGTTCCATTTCAAACCATCCAAATAGGTCGACATGCAAAGGTATACAATATCTGTTTTATTTAGCATCTACCACTTCACAAAAACCATGAGGCATGAGGTTCTGCAGTGGGGGCTGAACTGGATAAAGGTTCCACCTTAAACGAAAGTTATAGTTTTTATTACATGAACAATCCACTTTTTCCATCTCGATTCTTCCAAGCAAAAGAAAGATAAAAGAACACATCCACATCATCATTGCAAGGCTTAATTTTCTTATTTTTCACTTTTTTTTTTTTTAAATAAGTTTCTTAAATTGTTTACGTTTTACATGCGCTTAAAAAGCCAATAAAGGACCCAAGGTGGACCTAGGGCGGTCTTCACACATTCACATCACCACATGGGGCACGTTGTCAAGGCAAAAGAAAGGGCAGAGGTCAAAAGGTACAGAGGGCGCCTCCATCATCTCTCTTTCAGTCGCTCTCTCCCATGCTGGGGGTTAACATCCAACAAGTCTTGTCTACTGTTAATGTCCATCGTTTTCTGTTTGTCTTGTCATGATGCTCACTTCTTGCTCTGCTTCACCAGGTTTTTTTTTTTTTTTTTTTTTGAGGCTTGGAGAAGGCCACCCCCTGCCGCCACTGAGGACAACTACACTAATACAGACAAGAGAGCCTCAACAGTTACACACTCAAGAGTTGGGGTTTTGCCGTATGCAACTAGTTACCAGCTCCAAACGCTTGTGCAAAACAGAAAAGAAACTGGTAAGTCAGGAACCGGACAAAAAGGAGTGAACGGTGTGCCGAGAAAGGGAGAGACCCGGGACGACGGAAAGAGAAAGGAGGATCAGATCACCGTCGCCCATGGAGCCTCTCACCTCGACACACTGAGGTCAGAAAAATCACACAGGTTTCTTAAAGTTCCAGTCACAATATTTTTTTGTCCTAAAAGTGGTTGTCTTATACATAGTCCTTTTTTTTTTTTTTTTTTTTTTTTTTTTTTTAGTCAGTTCCTCAGTGGCACTTTATAAATACATTTTTGACCATTTTGAAAATTTCAAGCTCCTTTGGTTTTTGGCTGACCAACTAAGTCCATCTTGTTTGATTTCTCCACACAAAAGTCTTTAAATAAGAACATCCTGGGAAAGAAGTGCTACTCTCACAACAGAGACCCTTTTAGGTAGCAGTCAGCCGTCTCTGGCTACACTGTGTTGAATCATTTTTACTGATCAAGCAGTTTCTTACCCAATGCATTTTCAGTCCGCTCTTCCCTTTACCTCCTCCAGGGTTGGCGTAGATATCTGGGCAGTCAGGATCTCGGGCAGCTGCTGATTGTGTGTGTATATGTGCATGAGTGTGCTTTGATAGACCGCCGTGGTGGCGACATAAGATTGGAAGTGGCAAGAGCCAGGCAAAGACTGCTCCCGGTGTTTGGATTAGCAGTCAAAACACTGTCTTCCAGAGTTGGTTGTGTGCTTCGTTTTTTCGTTTTTTTTTTTACAAAGGATCCAGCTTCGGTGAGGACTCCAGGTTTAATCTAATAGCTTAATTTTGCAGTAGCCATTATAAGCCAAATGGAAGCAGAAATCATGAGCATTTCCTTACATATACGCCGGGCAGGTAAAAATGTGTGAATGTTGCAAAGGGCTATAGGCTGGGGGATGCTCTGCTTTGTAAAGTTTCAGTGTCCGTCATGTTTTGATAAAGGAAAAGTTCAGAGAAGTAATAATCCTTTCCTACCCCCGAGCAGTCTTTTTCTTAAATACAACTCCAGCTACATTGAAAGAACACAAGAACATTCTAGGTTTGCCTGGACTCGCCCCAGATTTCACGGATATGTATGCTTTTGCTTGAAGGTACAGTGTAAACTTGGCAAACCATCCTTGCATTAATTTTCTTCAGAGGTGTTCATTTGGCTTGCAGTCATCAGTTTTGATGTTTCCTCTTGATTCTGTATACTTAATATAGAACTACAATAAACTGAACTCTAGCGATGGTTTTATTTTAACTATCCTATTTTGAAAAGTTCTCAACAAAATGGACACCCGACATTGTGGTTTTTAAAGAATTACCTATCAGTGTAAATTCTTGAAGGCAACATAAAAATGTTTTTTCCCCTCTTTTCTTCCAGCAGGGGGACTGAAGTATGCCAATATGGCCAGCTTCCAAGCAATCACCCCTTGAAGCTCCCCCTGTGGTGAAGCTGAGGGATCCCCACCATTGCACTGTGGGAGACACCAACCTCAGCCCCGGACCACCCCTCACGTATATTCAGGTAAACTAGTCTATGCAGCAGAGTGGATGAGGAAAACAAAATATTTCTCAGGGAACAGGAAGCAGAAAAAAAGGTAGAGGAAGAAGTCATCTCTGAAAGGCGGAGGGAGGAAGTCACATGATGAAAAAAGATGGGGACAGGTCTTCGCTCAGGCACGGCTCGGTTTCTGACGGGGTCTCTTCCCAGTGCACCCTGGGAAGTGCGGTCCTCAGCTCTCCAGACTCATGAAGGCCACCACCTGCTCCAGCTTGAAGGCCAGCCTCTGTTTCCTGGCTGCATCGTCCTGCTCCAGTGCACACACGATCTGCCAGCAGGGCGGGAGGTAAACACAGACACACAACTCCGTCACTGAAAGTATTCAACAAAGCAGGACTCACTACTATCAAATCTGCTACATGACAATTACTAATCTGAGGCAATAAACTGTTTCAGTGGGTATTTTCTTACTTATTAGTCCTTATACAACCCAGTGTCCAAAAAAGTTGGGACGCGGTGTACGGTGAAAAAAAACCCAACAACAATGCAATGATTTGCAAATAATTTAAATACATATTTAATGGAAAATAGAACAAAGACAACACGTGGAAATTGAGAAATTATATTGTTTTTTTGGAAAATACATGCTCATTTTGAATTTGACTGCGCTGATTGCAAGTTGGCTCTCCTCTTTAGCTCGTTCAGAGACGATGGTTTTCGTAAATGTTCATGAGCCCATGCAGTGATTTTCACTACAGAATGTGTTATCAATACAGTGCTGCCTGAGGGCACAAAGATCATGGCCATCCAATATTGGTATTCGACCATGTCCCTTGCGTACAGACATTTTCTAAAATCTTTTTATTATATTATGTGCTGTAGAGGATGAAATCCCCAAATTCTGGAAGGGACAAAGACGAAATTGAAAGGCCGCAATCTTTGGGCCCTCAGGCGGCACTGCATTAAAAAACAGACACAATACTGTAGTGGAAAACATTGAGTTTCATTCATTGAAAGTGGGTACGCATAAATCTAAGCCTGTGTGTCCGGACATTTGACACACAAATCGGAGAATCATCTAAATTTTCTTTCCTGAATTTGTTCGTACTCTGCGGACAAATCTAGAATGACTTCAGACATTGCGTGCGAACAAATGATGACTTCCTGGCTATCTTAGAAAATGTAAACACACACCTTTTAGCATTTTAAAACTGCATTCATTAAAAAAAAGGCTATAATAAACAGCAATATTGAAATCCGTTAATTTACTAATACATCGACCACTAAATAGGCTAACCATGAATTGATGCCATTTAATCCTCATCAATTGTTGTCTTGATTAAAATATTTACATATATATATTCACAGATAATTGCAAATATCATATTCATTATGAAATAAATTACCTTTGGGTGATGGTTCTTGCTGGATGTTATCACTTTCATACTCATTTCTAGGACTTATATTATGTTTATGGATGTTTGTCCAATAATTGCTGCCAGTCTCATCCTGGGCCATCAGATCAGGTGCTTCTCTTCCTCCACCCGTTTTTTTCTTTTCTTTTTTTTTAGGTTTGTGATGCACCTCTTTGCGTAAACTTTAATATTGAACAATTAAAAAAAAATAAAACGTGCCACAGTGGGCACTTCAGAGGACACAGCAGCCTCAGTAATAGCAGCCAGTGTATCCTTTTTTTAATTTAATTTTTTCAAACATAGTTTACGTCTGAGGGAACACTTTTGAGAAGTGTGCCTTTCCTGTCTACCACCTCAGACACTACTGTTTCAATTTCCGCTGTTGTGAAATTTTGTCTTTTTAATATTTGCTGCCGTCTTCTCTTCACCGCTTTCTTAATGATGAAGCTCCAGACAAGCAGGTGTCCTTCTATGATGCACTTGTCAATTTAGAATGATTCTGATTCCTTAACACACGCAAGATGGTGAGAACAAAATTGGCCGGTGCGTACGTGTCATGAATCTCTGGGTAATTTTGCGTGTGCACTTACTTTGTGCGCAAAGCAAGAACGTTTCTACGCACATGTTAGTGAATGAGGCTCATTGTCTTCACTAAGAAACACTTCATTTTCAGCAGAATGTTTCTTTAACTCTTCTTACCAAAAATCAATTACAATAGTCTATAATGTACCAAATCTTAATCATGTCGCTAACGTGTTGTCTAGAAGTGTAAATCACAGTGCTACATACCTCCTCAGTGTATTTCCCCACGTAGGAGTAAATCTCACTGAGAGAGCTCATGGTGTTGAACTCATTCATGTGCATCCGTGACTGTTCTGCCAAGTAGGCATTCATGTCCTGGTCACTGATCGCTGGCATCTTATTAATGTCTGAGTAGTACCTGTTAAAAGAGGGCAGGAGGGATAAACAAAGCATAAACCCATGTTACAAATGTGTTTACAGCAGGGAACGTTGTCAGGAAAACTGTTAAATGATTTGGAAAACAAAATACACCCAGTGCTGTGTTTTAATGGAGATGTTTTCCTCTGAGCTCATTACTCCTCGCTGCGGTTTACAGCAGTTCTTTGAAGATATTTAAGTAATGCATGGAGCACAGAGGCGACAAGTGTGTTTCATAGTAAAGGGTCTGAAATGGAGTCATCATGGATTGCTGAGAGGCCTTAGATTCAACCTAAAACACCACAACAGTAGACGTACACACACTGCATTGAGGTAAAGGCAATCAGTCACTGTCAGCAGCAGCAGCTGTGTTGCCCATATCAACTATGTTAATTAAAGCTGCCTATTTACATATTAAATTTGTGGAGCTGCAGCCGCTTGAGGACAGGCCCGGTGTATGGCTGGATAATTCTGGGAGTGTGTGTGTGAGTGAGAGATGATATTTGCCAGGAAACAAGTCTTCAGAGTAAACTGAGCAAAGGAAAAGGCAGGTGGGTGTTGCTCATAGAGGTCAAACCCGTATCAACACCTGTTCAGTGCTGGAAGGCAGTTAGTTATGGCGAGCTTTGTCGCTCTGTGACTTTTTTTCTAATCCACAATTTTTCAAATTTAATTTGTATGCTCGGGTTAATATTCAGGTCCATGGTATAAATGTGCAAATGTGCAAATGAGCCTTGTTCAGACTGCCAGCCCAAATCCGATTTTTGGTATGTCCAGATCGTATCCGGAATAATTTTTTGCACGATGAAGGAATAATACAGAATATTGCAGAAGAGTGGGATTTCTATTGCAGCCATTAGCGTTAACATTTCCTGAAAATACCAGAGTATTCATGTTTTCTATTTAAGAGCAGTGTGTATGCATGAATCTCTGCTTGCAGGTACTTTTAAATACCTCCATAAAGGCTGTTTTTCCTGCCACCTGCAGCTGCTCTATTCTGTCCACACATATCATTTTTCTGCTTACGGTCCAAACGTATCACTGTATGAATCAGCAGCGAACCCTCACACTTGTGTGTTTATGGGAGACCAGAGGCACACACAGGACTGAATACGGTCCAGAGCCTGAAGCTCCTCATCTGGTTCCACCAATTCAAGCAGTGCCCATATATTCTCATCCCGAGGCTTGCTTTGTGACGAGGCGACAGACGCATAAATAGTCGGAACCTCTTCACAGTACCCCATCTTTTATTCAGTACTTGTTCACCTCCCCTGCTGACAAATAAATTTAATAAAACTTCCATTTTAACAAATTACCGGCTTCTGCTGCCTGAAACGCTCAACCGTTTTCTCTCCCTTTCCCCCCCCCCACACACTTCTGCACCCTCCCAACACAGTGAGCCCTCTGTACTATAGATCTCATGCCCTGGGCGTTCCCATCCATTCCCGCTGTGTTGTAATTTGGATTGGGTTTCACAGCTCATAGATCACAGTGCCGCGGTCGCATTGTGTGCGTGTGTGTTGGAATGAAACATAGCTAATGCAGGTTTTCTGATGGTTTTCTCTCTCTTCAGCCAACAGTAAGTGGTGTGCACACACATGTACTGCGATGGACAGCTCACCTCTCCACCCAGCTCTTGTAGCTGGGGATGTCCTTGGCATAAAGCAGCTTGTTGGAGGGTGAGTCCTTCCCAAGGCGGTGTTCTGAGGTGGAGCAGGAGTCCATGAAGGTCTGGGCCACCACAGACAGACAGGCATCTGTGATGCTGCTCTTGTGGATATCAAACACAAACTGGGGGTTCTTGATCACATTCACCCAGAAACGCAGAGGTAGGCTGCAGGAGGGAAGAAAAAGAGAAGAAAGCAGTTTAGTGGCAAACTAACTGCAGGTTTTTCATTTTAACTTTTACATTACTGCCAAATAATAGTGCGTTAAGTGTGTTGTAGCCAATTTCCATCCAAATGGGTTTTCTGTAAATTTATTTGATGTTAAATATTCCTGGTGGGGGACGTTTCAACTTGTATTACCTTAACTGAACTTGTACTGCAAACTGTAAACTAAACGCTGACTGTTAGAAAAATTCAGAGAGCTAATGAGACATGTTAATGCACTCTGTGTTCGGCCTCCTGTCGGTAAAATTACTTTTGCATTGATTGTTCTGTTCCAGCTCAGTGACAGAAAGCTCAAATAGCCATTCAAACAGAGGAACAAAGAGTGTGAAGTAAAACAACAGTCTGTGTCCGGTTGAACTGTTCTGAGATTAAGTCCCCGTACGCCGTTTTCAAATTCGCTACAGCCAGCTAGTCAATAGGCATGAACATATTATTCGCCAGAAGGGACGAGGATTCATTCACTTTGCAAAGCTAGTACACAGGCCCTGCAGTTGCTGATGTGCTCTATTTGATGTGTGTGCTCAATTCAATAAAGCCTTTATCTTTAAAACCAGGTGGTGGCTGGCTCTCATTTTTTCAAGCAGAGTCCAGAGGTCCTCACTGGGGGCCGCACAGTGACACAGTTCATATTGCCTTGTTTGTGCAAGTGGGCCCTATTTTGTGCCTGTCCAGAATAATAAAAATATACAAGTCTGTTTATTTGCTGGGCTTGTTTCTGCCAAAATGAATAGATATAGGGGCCAACTTTATCTGTGTGTTGCAGTGAAAGGGGCTCAGGTGGTATTAAGAAAGAGCTGAGTGTTACTTGGCTCTCTGTATCTTTACTATTCTCTGGGCTCTGCACTTTTAGCTGATGTGGCAAAAATCAATCAGGAAAGACAATGCAGTCTAGGCTACACAGGAGTTTCTGTGTGTAGCACAACATCAAAAGGATGAAGGGAAAATAACACAAAAAAACCCAACAACCCTCAAATGCAATCATTTAAAATACCACCAGTGCTCCCCTATCATCCCCACTAAGCATTCATTCTAGCACAACCACCCACAAAGCCATTCAGATGTACAAACTAACAAAAGAGGATTTGGACTCAGGGGGGGACGACAACTCTGCATTATGACTTCAAAATTAATCTAAGCAAAGAATGTCATGGGATTAGGTGCGGGGATCAAAGGGATATTAACACTACTGCTGTGCTGCCTTGGTGGTTGACAATCTGCTCTTTCAATGGGGCACTTGATGCTAAAAATATGAGCCCCCCCACCCAAGCAATTTTGCGTGTTCAAAATGACCACCATTATAACATCTACATATTAAGCATTGAAAATAGGGAATGCATAGAAGTTCTGCAGTAAATGCATGCTGAGTAGTTTTAGGTGTTTGAATGATCTGGCTTTTTGGTCAGGGATTAGGTTAAATCTCAGCTGCCAAGATCAAGATCAAGGGCATCTCTTGTCCTCGAGGAATTATGCTGGCAGAGTCAGAAAAAAACCTTTTTATTAAAAAACCTGCATCCATTGATTCGTGACTATAATGTGCAGTAAATTTAAAAAAAAGTGTGATATAGGGAGAAAAACCCCCAGCTTGTTTACACAGTACTCTAATAGGAAGTATTTGTTACTATAAGCAACAGTTCATAGTAGTAGCTGTATTTAAGACATGGATTCCAATGTTAATATTAAAAGAAGGATTTAATAGCAACTGCTTTTTCCTAGTAGGAAAGATTACAAACCAGTACTGACAAATCATTGTAATTGTCAAGGAGTAAAAGGATCAGAGTACTGAAAGGTCTGTTTACTGTTCACTATCTTCAGTAAAAAGAAGAACAAGGAGTCCTGGTGTGGCATCACAGAGCCTTGATCTCAACATCACCATGGCACTCTGAGATTTCATGATCATACATAAGCAGTGGACCATATCCTAAGAAGAACTGAGAATGCTTGAACTACCTTCCGGCTAAGTGCTATGAAAAACTGTGTGTAGCTAAAACAATTACTTCTTTTTTAAAGGAGTTTTTTCTGTTTACTGCACTTTGAGTTTAATTGTAACACTATTATTATTTTAGAGAACATCACTTTAATTTTAGTACCTAACATTTTTGCACAGTACGATACAGCCAAGTATCCCCATAGCACCTCAGTAGCACATCAAACTGCCTCTTGCAGTTTGTACTGCTTGACACTTCTGACACACACAACCTCTGAACCTGCACTTGGCGTCCCGGTTCTGCAGAAGGGCCTGATGAATTTGCTTGCAATTGGCAGGCAAATGTCTCACATATGTTGCAATCTAGAGCATCCCATTGGAGGCATTACAGCACAGATAAGGAAGTGATCAAGCCTGTTTTTTTTCACACAGCAACCAAAAGTTTGAATCAAAAACTTTATAAAGGTGACCTGGATGTCATCTTTACATTTCCTTCAGGTTTTAGATAGTGTGGCTGTTGTACAGAATTAATGGAAATCTGAACTAAATTGTGCAGCTCTGAAGGGGAGCAGGAATAATGGCAAAACAAGTATTCCCAATCAGCCATTATACTGTAAAGGCATAATCACAATATTCACACTACAATATACAATTTAGAAATGAAAAGTGTTTTAAAATCTAATTTCAGTATGTATTGTGAAAGTCAAAACTTCTCTTCATAAAGCTAAAATAAAAAATAAAAACCTGATACGTCATATCTACAAATATTATGAAATAACATGACAGTGGTATAAGAAGAAAACTGCAGGCTGAGGGATGATTGAACAACGGGGTTATATCAGGGGACATACTGGTGGAAGGGAAACCCTAATGGGGCGGTGGGGGTAGCGGTGTGGGTAAGGGAGCTCTCCCTGCGGTTGAAGTTAATGGCGTGTATGATGGCAATGGGACTGGTAGGTTTAATGGAATAGGGGGTCAACTTTGTAGGAGCACTGGCATTGTTATTCTGTACCATCAGACAAAACGAAGGCTTTTGTTTTAGCCAACACTGCAGTCTTTTGAGATGACTAAAGGTCATATGCATACGCACACACGGTGAGAAGCATAAAGACACAGACGAGATATCTGTGGTGGTATCCGCACACACCGTGTCCAATCTAGGTGGCTCTTTGTCGTAGTGTGTTATGACGAATTGCTGTTCATTCACAGCCCTATAGTGAGAGCCCATTAAATGTCTAATTTAGGAGCAACCCATCGTGCTCTCATTAAACAATTAACACGAGCTGTAAATGGCCCAAGAGCACAGGCAAAAGAAACACCAATCTAAGCGACCACAGTGTAAAGAAAATATTTCTTCCATCCCTCTCTCCATCTCTATATGTCCCTTGATACACATCAATTTTTTCATCCCATTTCTGAGGTTATCCTGGGACTTGGGCTGAGTAATGCATGCTGGGATCTTGGCAGAGGCTAGGAGGCTAATGAGATATTAGTGTGCTTTTAACTCCCGCTGCGTTCACTTCCTTTTCTTCACCTTTTCATTTCTCTGCTCACCCCATTCTTGTGCACTGTTAGTTATCTAACCCCAACCAATCGTTAAAGGTGGGCTCACAGAGGTCAATATGGTCCAAATTAATCAGTGGATATTAATTTCGAGGTGTACTTGTGCACCTGGCAGTGTGCATTTGTCACTATCGAGATTTCTACAGTGACAGGCATTTTTTTTGGCCCATTTAGCCATGATAATAGATGGGAGACTCTTGGCAGCCAGTTGGATTAGCCCCTTGTGGTTGGCTTTAATGAAGATTACATGCCCCTGTGGTTAATGGATATTAGGAATGGAAGAGGCGTGTGGTGACACTTGGCACTGACGGGGCAAAGCCAGGGCACTGCCATGTGAAATGTGCCAAACTGTACTGCATGGAGTACCTTTAACAGCAGAGCAGAAAGCAATACCCATGAATGAAGCCACACTGTTGTACAAATAATTAGGTAAACATTCACGTCCATCAAAGATCCAGGTAACTGTCTCAGAGCAGAGCCCACTATGTCATGGTGTGTGTGTATGCACATTTCTGTGTCTGCAGGTACAGTATTTGCAGATTCAGATGCTGAATGTTGAACACACCAGTTGCTCTTCCATGTGTGTCGGACATGCGGGTCATGGATGTTGTGTTTGTCGGCCTGCTCGTCCAGGAAGTCAAACATGTATTTGATGGCCAGTGGCAGAGCGCTGCCTCGATGGGCCGTGCTGAAGATGGTCTCAAACAGGTCATCCACAAACTTCTGTAACGTACCCTGGAGTTGGAAAAGGGGGGATAAAAAGAAGTTTCAGGCTTCAGCAAATCAGCAAATGTTAAATCAATACTGCACTAATTGTAATTGTCTAATACATTTTGAAACACACCACTGACTACTATTGACAGAAAGATTGTCATAAACTTGGATATTTTTCTCTGTAAATTTATGAGTGTGCAGAGCATGTCACTTTGTCCCCTCGCTCCGATGTTTATGCATCTGACTCCGATCTCACAGACCCGGCCCCTAAATCTGCTTGCAGCTTTGATGGGAGAAATTGTTATTTCACAGCTGACTTTTAATAATATCTATGAACAGGAGGCGCATCTCCTAAGCCTCTTTGTGCTGCCGGATTAGCTCCCACACTGCACCATTGACCCTAATTTGATTTAATGTTGGCGACTTTAAGGAGGAGGAGGAGACGAGAGAAGAGAGACAGAGACTGAGAGAATCTAATCCTCTTGTAAAGAATGAGCTGATGGGATGCACGGGAAAAGGCGAGAGCGAGGGATGGAAATGAAACGACAGAGGTTTCCTATCAGAAAAGGATGCCATTGAGTGTGGCAGATGAGGTGTGTACAGGCACGGGCAAATAAAAATCCAATTTGGGTGGAGCGGGTGACCGAATCACAGAGTCAAGAGAGGTAGGAGAGAGAGTGGGGGGGGAGAGAATCCTGTTAGTTCGACAATCACGGCTATAATTCTAATGTGGCCCACATCCCAGACAGCTTATCCTTTTTCTATGAAGATGGAATCACATATCTCTATATCAAGCCCACGTGCCTTCCAAGTGACAGTATTAGCTGGCACGGGAGGAACACCTAGTGTTTTTTTGTGGTCACGCATACACAAGTGTACAGATACTAAAAACCTGTGTGCCTAAAGTGCTGAGGCTCTGACATTTTACGTCATCCTCTATCTCAAGGGGTGCACCAGTATCAACACTGTCATCATCACAGGGTTCTCTTGTTCCCTGGTGATGCTGAAACTGACAACACAACACCCCCCCATGACCATCTACCCTGTCATTAGACTGCACTCTAAACACAATGTGTCATCTGGATATTTTGATGCCGTCTGCCTCCACATTGAAATGCAAGGAAAGCAAACAATCACAACGTTGAGGATGGCAATGAAACGGGGAGGTGGAGACAGACACACACTCTCGAGTGTACAAGTGAGAGGAGAAAACGCAATCCTTCCCTGTGCCACTCCACACGTATAAACACATCCTGTACCCACACTCAAGAGTGTCACTGATGGAGCTAATATGAAAGACGTCAGTGGCGTTGCCAGGGAGAGGTATTTATTGGCAAGGTGAAAGCCAAACGCAGTCAATTACACTGCCTGTCTGCCCAATCATTTCTCACCAAGAGAGATGGCCAGCCAAGATAAACTGGTTATTTCACAAAAACAATCCATCTGGAAAGATGATGTGCTGTCTGCAGTCAAAAGCAACCTTCCTGCACTTGGGAACGGGATAATGGCAGGGAAATAGAGCAACTCACAGAAGCCGAGGGGCGACGTGTGCATATGTGAAGTTGTGTGGAGGACCATACAGTATGTGTCACGGTGACAGCTGCTCCATTTCCCACCCTTTCTTCTACTCCACAACCTCCAGGTTGTTTATAAGTTTCTTTCATATGCTGCTTATTATGCCCAGTTTCATACTCACTGTTACACCTCTTGTACCCTATTAGTGGATCACCTGAATTTGCTCATCTGAGCTGTTATTAGTTTTCCCAAGTACAATAATAAGAAAAAGTGTGTGAACCCATTTGGAATTACTTGGGTTCGGACATTAATCAAAGTCATAAGTACAGAAAAACATAACGCGTCTAAGCTAATAAGACACTAATTATTATCTTCTTTGTAAAAAAAAGTTCACCCACTAAACATTCACAACGTTGGAGGCAAAAGTAAGTAAAACCCTGGATTCAATTACTGGTCAAATCTCTTTGGCAGCAATAACCTCAAACAAGTGATCCCGGTCGCTGCTAAGCTACTTTAGCTCAACTATATTTATAGGATGTCTGATGTGAACAGCTCGTACGAGGTCATTCCACATTATCTCTGTTGGATTAAGGTTGAGGCTCTGAACGGGCTCCTCCAAAAGACAGGACTCTTTGCTTTAAGTCATTCTGTAATAACTTTACTTTAATGTGAAGGGTCACTGTCCTGCTGCATCGATCAACTTCTGAGCTTCAGCTGTCAGACAGCGACTCTGGTATTATCTTGAAAGATTACCTGACCAAACTTGGGAGACTTGGAACCATTTTGTCAGTTTGTCAGTGTCTTAGCTGGCCTCAATTGATAGGCAGTTTGGCAAACTGTGGACTGATAAGTATCTTTACTCTTTAAAATAACTTGGTAACCCTTTCCCGCTTAATGTAAATCAACAATTCATGACAATAAAATTTCTGAAATCACTTATTAAGAAGCATTGCTGAGTTCAGTAGAAGCCTCTCATAAATTGCAAATTCTAGATGTTCAAGGTTTAAGTCAAAGAGCTCAAACTCACACCTCCAATTGAGTGGTTGCTCCAATAGCTTTAAAATTAGGGAGAGGTCTACACCCTGTAGGATGCAACGACTGGAAACAATCACCAACAGATGGTCAGACCCATATATTTACGCAGCGAAAGTGGGTCCAGTAATACCAGGTTAGATTGGACAATTATTTAAAACAAATAAATGCTGATAATTACAAAGAGTTACTTTTTTTTTTTTTTCCTTACCACTGTTTACAGTAGAAGCTGCTGCTCATCTAAAATTAGGCTTACCCAAAGACTCAGTTTGTGCTAAGCGAGAGAATAAAGGACCAAACAACAAAAATCTGGATTTCTTTGCATGTTATCTGGAGGTACGCTGATTTCCCAAACACGTAGCCGATTAATATTGAGACCTACGTAACACATCAGTTTCATGTGATCTGCTCATCAGAACACATCCCTGCTTCATCTTTCTATACCTGTTCATTGTAGATGTTTACTGTGTATGTGTGCGAGAGACACTCATTCACACGTTTTACCCTCCTGCCTTTGTGTATTTTCATTACATTTGCAGAACTAATGTTCTTAAGTGAACTGCTAAACACAGGCAGGCAGTGGATCAAAAAAAAAACTAACAGAAATATGTCTAAATAAAATAGATTACAGCTTAAACATTTCCAGTTCGTAGCCTCCTTCTTTCTTTTACCTTGCCTGTGTGCCTGCCTGCGTTGCGTCTGATAGAATGGATGTCGTGATGAAAAAAAGAGGGACAAGGTGCTTTAGGAGTGGATTGTTCATTTGCATTCAGCTGGTGGATCAAAGTCACATTTCCCTCCAAACTAAATTAACTTTTTTTTTTTCCTTCTTAGGGGTCCATTGTCGCGAGGCACAGTCAAAGAGTCTCATTTTATAGCCATTTCTATTTCTGCCGGATCTTTTTTTTTTTTTATTACAAAAAAACCTGAACTCGCTACATGGGTCCTTATTTTTTTAATTTATTTTTTTATATGCTGCCTCAATGCAACAGTAATGAAAAAAGAAAACAAAAATGAATATCTACTTTCTCTTCCTCACCTGAGGGGATAGAAGAATACATTTGAATAATGTTCTCCACTGAGATGACTCATGCAATGTAAACATGAATATCTAAATAAAGTGAGGGTTTTCTGAGTCATCATAACACAGAGAGAAGGTTACATTGACCTTTTAACCTTTAGCTAGTAGTTAAAGATACAACTGTTGGAACGAGACACTTATTTTTGCTGTTAGATTGTATGTCCTGCAAAATTGTATAGATGCAAAAATATAGTCAATTTAGAATAAGGAATTGGCTGCATCATGACCAGCTAAGAGGACTTGCTGTCAATCAAATCATAAATATCACCAAACAAAACATGTTCTCTGACTGAGATGACTCACCTTGGTAGCCAGAAGTCGTGTCAGGTAGATCTCAGAAACCATCTTGCTGCCGCGGTCGCCCTCCTTCTGGTCTCCGTGCTCATGGTTCTTGACCAAATGCCAGACCTTCACCCCGCTCTCCAAGTCAGGAGTGATCATAGGAGTACGGGAACGCAGGCTGTCAGGGCTTCCAGTGTACTTTATCATGTTCTCTGTAAAGAACAACATGCTTTAATGCATTTAGGCCTGATATAACTTACTTAAACCAAACTTTAAAGAGCCACAGTGTTTGTTTTAGCATCAGTTAGCCTCCAAATGGTTTGTAACTTAATAGGATGATTTATAATGTGACTTTATTTTATTAATAGTTGTGTGCTCCTAAAAAAATCTGAAAAGTAAATAATATACAGAATTTTGTTTTGAGCATGAAAGAGAAGATACTGAAAAGAAACATGGTACATTCAAAACAGCATCAGAGCAGACTGAGAGCAAACAAATGAACGAAATAAAGATACAACCAAAGAGGCAAGAAAAGGCATAACCTGCAAAATAGAGGTTTTTGGCTTGAGGCTTCCAATTTACAATCTGGGAGATTGGATATGAAACTTTTAGAAAGTCTGCATGGTTAATTTTTCATGGCTTCTTCTCCGAGCTACAAGACACAGTATTGCTAGCTGACACAAAATCGAACAGGTGTCAGAAGAGATGAAATATGTATGGCCCACCCAATGGTTGGAGTGGCGATGACATTTCCAAACACATGGCTCAATGAATGTTTACACAGTGTGAAAAAAATTGATCAGTGGGTGCGGTTTTGAGCAAGGAGTGGGTGAAAAAAAGAGGAGCGATTTTCACCGTGACAGAAATCAATCTGTCCAGAGAGAAAAGCGGGAGGTGTGAATGGAGGAGAGAGTTTGGGGGGAAAAAGAGACAGCTGGAGACATAAGATACATTGTTTGTTTGTTTGTGTGTGTGTGTGTGTGTGTGTGTGTGTGTGTGTGTGTGTGTGTGTGTGTGTGTGTGTGTGTGTGTGTGTGTGTGTGTGTGTGTGTGTGTGCGTGTGTGTATCGACTGCTCAAATTTGATCACAGTAGGATCAACTGAAAAATATTGTGTGTCCTGTTGGGCTCTTCAGTGAGCGTTATTTAACTGTAGATTTGTTAAACGACCTTCAAACCAACTATCCTCTGTGGAGCGAGCTGTCAGTTTGGTATTACTGTCATTTTTGAAGGATTCACATGACAAGTGTGGCACCAACTGTGAAGCTTTTGGGGTTACGTGTTAGCTCGGCCCCTGTATAAAGGCAGAAAAGTACAGTCACTTTGTATTAATTACTTATTCAGGAAGTTAGAAAGCTGAGGGTGAGTCAGTCAAGGAGACACAGGAGAGAGATTTCTGGTCTATTCTGATCCAGCTTCACACACATACGCTGTTATTTTTCTGATTCTTTTTTTTTTTTTAATGTCCTTGTGGTTTTCGATGGAAACATTACATCAAAGATCAAACACAAGGGTGTCTCCTTTCATTCCCTGACTCAACATGTAACGCAGTGTTTATGTGAATCTTTGAACTTTTTCCCACAACTTTCTCTTCCAGCTCCACCCTTCCTCCCGCCTCCTCGGCAGCTACATTAAATTCAGTCTGGTCTCTTTCTTCGTTATTTGGCCATTGTACTCAAGGAGAGTTCAAAGTCACTCTCAAGCACCACACCAGTTGTGAAGTGCATCACACTTGCATTTGAAGTCTAAAACATAGCGGAGGGAGATATTCCTGGCATCCTCTCCTTCCCTTTTTCTGCTTGCAACACTCACCTTGTCCTATCTGGTCTAATTTGGTGCCCGAGAGGTGAGGTGAGACCATATGGAGATGAGGCAATGCTAATAATGTGGCACCACATTTGAAGTGTCTGAAGTGTTTGTGACCAGTGAGGCTAGCCCTTTGATCAGGAAGCTAACTTGATGATTTTTGCAGGTTCAAGGAGACATGGAGCAGACGGACAGGTGGAAAAAACACACTGGCACATGGAAGGATGAGAGGACACACTTTGGAGTCTCGAGAGGCCAGAACAACAGAAGAAAGAGTCTATTTGGTCTCTTTATGTTTTAGACATCCTTTCAACTACTCTAAATTGTGTCTTGTCTTTTCTCTGGCTGTCAGTGTTGACATGCAGGGTCCTCAAGTGGAAGCATCCACTGCTGTGGAATCAGTTAATTTCTACCCGTGTATTTGTCCCCAACCCTCTCTAAAAATGTTGTATATTGAAACATATTTTATATGTCTTTGGACTGACTACACATTTTTTTCAAATTGTTTATTATTTAATTTTTATTATTTAGAGTCAGGCTTACATGACCTGGCACCGGGTTGACCAGAGCCACATCCATAACAGTGTCAATTCAACTAATTTAAATGACACACACAGGTCTGGTTTCTTAACATTCTGTCCTAATATCTAATATGAATATGACGTGGCAGTATTAAACTATATTGTGAGCACAAGAGACATACATGTAGTTTGTGTGCCTGATGTGGGAAAGCGGCTTTCTGGTACAGATGTACACAAACAGGTTTTCTTACCGTATTTACTTGCAGAAGTTCGAGACACAGTGGAGTTGTTTACTGAATTATAGGCTGTAACTTGCTTGGGAACCAGAGCCATGACCGCATTATCAGGTACCTGAAAACAGACGGACACATACGTATTATGCAAATTACTCATCAAAACAAAAGCCATTTGCAGACTTTTTTTTTTTTTTTTTTGCACAGGTGCAGATTTCTGACACAACCAATCAGAAAAAACATATATCACAATGTTGCTGTCATTTTCTAAATTTCCCTCCATATATTCTGGTCTCGTGAATAAACACAGAATATCTTATTACCCTTACGTGCTTTGTTCAGCCCACACATACATATGATGACTGACAGGGGGAGGGAGAGCTTAGCAGAGCTTTGTACAGGCCTGTGTGAGAGGGGACATCCCACAGTCTCTATTCAATAATACCTTTCCTCTGGGGTCGGGTAGTGTGTGTGTCTTTGACAGAGTATGAAGATGTGAAAAATCAAGAAGTGTGTGTGTATGTCTGCGTTGGTCTATGTGCAAATAAGTGTGTGTGTGTGTGTGTGTGTGTGTGTGTGTGTGTGTGTGTGTGTGTGTGTGTGTGTGTGTGTGTGTGTGTGTGTGTGTGTGTGTGTGTGTGTGTGTGTGTGTGTGTGTGTGTGTGTGTGTGTGTGTGTAAATGAATGAATAAGTCAATCGTGCACTCCTCTTTCCCCAGTCTGCCAAACAGGATTCAATTAACACAACTGGGATGGAGTTTGTCCCAGCCGTGCCCCCACCCCCTATTCCCCCCCCCCACACACGCACTATACCACTATTTTGCATAATCTGTCTATGCTGCAGGGTTAATTGATGTGATCTTTATCATAGTGTGGGCGTATGGGTCCAGAGGGCTTGAGTTCACATATATGTTTGTGAGCTGGGGCATTATTAAGATTGTGTCATTATTTCACCCAGTCACTCAATCTGCTCCTCATGCATAATATGTTTATATCATTGTAAGCAGGAGGCCCACATGGCAGATATTATTATTCCTTTGTGGCGAGCCCCACACCTCTCCAACACCCTCAAGTATTCACCCTGATCACTGCTCTTACATGGTGAATCAAATTAAAACAAGCAATAAGACATAATGAAATGTGAAAAGGAGGAGTGGCCTTTGAGGAAATAACATTTGGAGAATAAAGGCAGAAAACAGAGCCCCGTTTCCTGAAAGAGAGGAGGCGGGGGAGAAATGTCTCATTATGGGGCAGAAAGATCAGATATAGAAAATGCCAATTTTTTTTGCCTGTAGCTACGATGTGATACTATCCGGACCAAGGAAATCTAACTTTTCATTTAGTTTGCAAAGCAAACTGTCACACTGTAACTGAAGGCTGAGTGGGGTAGTTTGCTTAGTAAGAGATCAAACCAGATTAGTGTAATAAAGGAGAGCAGATGATTCTATTCCGCATGTCTGGTTGGTCATATTAGCTTCCGATAAGACAAAAAAATACTTCCTGAGACCAAATGTAGTCGCACATCTGGGTTTTCAGGAGTGGCATCAATCAATATAGTGCATCAATGGATTTGATTATCATGGTAACAAGATCTTCTGCACAATGATTTAAAGGCTTAACCCTTTGAATCCAAGCCACAGCATTTGAGTGAAATAAAGTCACGAACACAAGAGTGGAAAGTATGGCGCTGCAGATGCCCTTGACTGAAGCTTCAATGTGTTTGCGGTGTCCCCTCCCTTTCTCGCTCTTTGCTAGGCCTCTTGACAATTTCTGAGTGGGTGGAAGTGTTTTCTTTCTTTCTTTCTTTTTTTTTTTTTTTTTGTCTGTCAAGGATAAGGTGCCCTTATTCCCCAGCCGGGAAAAAAATGAATTAACTTCTATCTTCATTATCTTATCTCCGATTTGAATCAGCTCCCTAATCCATTCCGCCCACGCCTCACACTCCCAGCCTGTTGACACTCGCAGCTGCTGACATTTAATTTAGGCACCACGCAAACTGCACTTGGAGGGGACAGTCGCTACTTGCTTAGCTGCTCCAGTTATTAACAACATATTGACAAAGCAGGTCTGTTTTATCCTCACCGACTCATTCTGTTCAGCTGGATGGATAGTCTGTACTCATGTGGCACAAAAAACACCTGCCGATATGTGTCTCTCTGCATAAGTTAATTTGTATGTTTAATGAGTGACCTTAGTAGTTTGTCCATTTGTCTTTATTTGACTGGTTATCCAGACCATTCTTTGTGCTATGAACTCTACATGTGTGCATGCAAACGGTACTTGATGTGTCTCTGTCCGCTGCTGTGTGTCTATGCCAACACTAATCAATTTCAGAAAGGAGACCGCACTTGGTCAATGGATCGGATTTTATCTCGAGCCCTCTCCACACACGCGAGGGACTACTTCTAAGTGTCACTGTGTTGTTGGTCCCCTCCTAGCCTCACCCTGTTTCATTCCCCTCTGCCTGACAGATACCTTGTGGTAGAAGTGTGTGAGAATTGTGTCCTTGTCTGTCAAGTACTTGTACCACTAAAAGTGCCTTGGCTGAATTGTCCAATAGGTAGTCCGCTTGAGAGGAAAAGGTGGAGGCGAGTTGAGAGGGCATCAGAGACAGCTAGACATACTGTAGATAGTGGGATGATGAGTGGTAAAGAAGAGCGAGGCTTATATGAATAAGAAAAATACCTTTGAAATGTCCAATTCCAAATATCAGGCATTTGTGCTCTGTATTACATTGTATTCTTAACATGTCGGCTATGAATTTCAGCATTGTTTGTGTACTTTTGCTGTTGAAATGCAATGAAAAAAAAGATCTATGCCGTTCTTAAAATAAAGACGTAATCTATCAACACAAGCTTCAAAGAGAGGATGACAAGTTTATGCAGCTGTGTTTTGTTTAAATTCTTACTCTGTCGGATGTGTAATTTGAAAATTTAGAAATATTACAATCAATATATTTCTGCCGATGTTACTTTGAAAGATTTTTTTTTTTTTTAACTTGCATACACATGTCTATAACTGTACAACACCATAGAAAAACACAAACCCTCCAGGAAACATATTTAACTGTTAAATTATTGAGGCTTTATTTTGGGCAATGTAATGACTTTAATGCAGGTTGCAGCTGTCTGCATTTTTCTGTCTACAATCATTTGCGTACCTGATAGTGGGCCAGCATGTTCAGTCTCTTCCAGTCACCTTCAATCTTTGTGGTGACGTCCTCATCCTGCAGGATCATACGTTGTCCTCGACCCTGACGCCATTCTGCAATTAACAAACAGGAAAAAATACAAATCAAAATGGAGCATCACTCCACTGACCATAATTACTTTTTCCTCTCGTTTGTTTTATCTGCCAAAGATATTCTGTTTTCACTCCCTTTGCCTTCCCATATAATTTGGTGCATTAGCTTTGTGGTGTCAACCAGTAGTTTTAAGTTAAAATATAAAAGAAATGATGTGTAACTGGGAGTAACAACAAGCTGAAAACATCTGATAGAACTGGTTTTCACTGCAGGCCACAACAATAAGGCTTGTACCTAACACTGTTAGTCACATTTCTAACAATTCTAACTTTAGTTTGTAATTCTCAGATGAAAACATGAAGCACATCAGAAAAAGCACCAAACCAGAAGAAAAAAAACAAAACTTCTTTCTAATCAATGTTAGACAAGTTATTCCTATCTTAAACTTGAGCTATTGAGTTTTTTTCTTTGCTTTCTTCAAAACAGTCATTTTACATTATTATGAAAAAACTGAGTGGATAAAAAAAAAAAAAAAAAAATCTTTGGAGAGGGGTAGAAGAGAGAGGCGAATAAATGTAGAACCAAAAGAGAAATGGCTCAAATGCGAGACAGTAAAAAGAGAGAAGTTAAATTAATCACCCCACTCTACTCTTTTTAGAACAGATCTCTCCCGCTTCGCTCCTTTCCATCTCTTTTGCTGGTGCGATCGATAGGTGTGATTACGGTTGCCTGCCCAGGGCTTGTACACTTCCTTTTCCATCTGGAGCACTGGCCTTTATGTTCTGCTCTCTGAAGGCACTATTGGTCCCTGCTCTCCCCTTGTAAAACTCCCATCTACAGCTCTAAGCCCTTTGCCTAGCTGCTCTTAATGTTGTTGCTGGGAACTTCTGCGGAAGCAGACCACACTCAGAACCACAACAGTTTGCAGATAAAAAGACAGTTGCGAAGCTAAAGCAGAAACTACACCCAAACACTAGTGATCATCTGATTTCCATACTTTTCAATGAGCAACTTCCAATGCACATGACCGTGTCTTTTATTTAAACAACAGGAGGGCATTAACATGACCTTGCAACCAAATTACATCTGCACTACATATACACCAGGCGTCCCACATCTGTGCAACCTCAGCACAAAACAAAACAAAAGCTTTAATAGAAACATCTCTCAATACCCCAGCAACATTATCATAAGTAAAAAGGGAAACCTATCTTGAAAAAAAACAGGCAGATGATTCCTCTATTCTTTTTGCGGACATCATGGGCTTTATGAATACGTTATTGTGTCTGTGCTCCTCGCTGTGCTCCCCAGTAGCGTCGGCCACTGTCATCTCCTATTCTGATCACAAACAGCAAAACAAAGCGGCAATCACTGTGGTGCATGATGAGGCCCTGTCTTTGGAGGATCCATCCGAATTGTGTTAGCATCTGAAAAATCTGCAGGAAATAAAGATTCTCCTGTTGTTTTTGTCTATACAGTACATCTTCCTATAAAGATGCAAATGAGCGCCCGTCTCCAGTCAAGGCTCAGTAAACAAATGGAGAGCGAAAAGAAAGGCAGGAAGGAATAAACAAAAGAATAAACTTGGTGTGAAACCAGAGCAAAAGGAGATCATTCATATTCCAAAATCCAGTGGTGTCTAATCATGGAAAAGACTCCTTGTCTGTGTGTATTTGTGTGTGTGCACTTGCTTTATGGACTAAAACAGCCAAGGAGATGAGGGCTTTTGGGACTGAATGGAAGTTATTGGTAAAGAGAAAGGCTGAAGGTGACGGATGTACTCAACTGAGATTCATTTGCAACCGGCAACATACACAAAAAACACACACACACACACACACACACACACACACACACACACACACACACACACACACACACACACACACACACACACACACACACACACACACACACACACAGGGCCGAGCTTCTTTGTTCTTAGGCCCTATTTTCACTGGTGCCCTGACCGTGGATTGCAGCATAGTGGAATTAAAAACAATACCGGTGATATCAACACTCCTGGACAATCTGTCTCAGGACAGGTCTGCCACAATCCCATTATCCTTATCATCTTTTGCAATCAGTTTGTGTATATGAGTGTGTGTGTGTGTGTGTGTGTGTGTGTGTGTGTGTGTGTGTGTGTGTGTGTGTGTGTGTGTGTGTGTGTGTGTGTGTGTGTGTGTGTGTGTGTCAGGAATCATGAAACCCACTGGTATTACCTGTAAGCGCAGAACACCTCTCTGAAAGTTAAAAAGTGTGTCCAGATAACAACACAATCAAATGCATGACCTGTTTCCACAGAAGAATTCCCATCAATTTAAAAAACACGGAACCAAAACCTCCTGATTACAAAAGCATGACTTCAAATACAAAAAAAAAAAAAAACAGGTATGAAAGGATATGTCAAACATGTGCTCTCATAATTAAGAGATAATTTTATCTTAATCTGTGCAGTAAATTGGATGCATTCTGTAAATACAGCACTGAAAAAATATTGTACTCCATTGTCATGTTGTGAGTTTTCCTTTACTCATTGTCTCTCTTATACCCACAATCATACAAAGAGAGTAGCCAGCCAGCTCACTCCAATTTCCAATTCCCGTTCGTCATAAAACAATAATACAACAACACACTCTGCCCAAAGGGGGCCATAAAACAATTTCATCCAGGAGTGTCATCAAAAGGCTAAACCAATCTTTTCACTTAGCTACCACACAGACAGATTCCCAAAGGTATGCACTCAGCCCATCTTAGATGTGGGGTTAGTTATAAATACGCTATTACGAACACACAACAGGGGCTTGAAAAATCCATCTGGCAATATTAAACCATAAAAGAAGCATCGTGCATAGTGAGGAGACAGCCTGTAGGTATTGGCAGGCCAACAATCACGGTTAACAATATTATGCTCACTTGCATTCATGTGTGCACAGGTATTGTATACCCACACAAGGTGTACTAAAACCCCTCAACACTAGATGCGTTGCCAAGAAGGTATAATGCTGCATCCTGTTTTTTTAATAAGGGCCCATTATTACATTACTAGGAAGGAAGGAAGGAAGGGAGGGAGGGAAGAAGAAAGAAAGAAAGAAAGAAAGAAAGAAAGAAAGAAAGAAAGAAAGAAAGAAAGAAAGAAAGAAAGAAAGAAAGAAAGAAAGAAAGAAAGAAAGAAAGAAAGAATGAAAGAAAGAAAGAAAAGTTTTGTCGGGAGGAGATCACTGAGCATCTCAATTGATTAGCTGATCAATCATCTGACTCAGATGCAAGTCGACAAGAGAGTCGATCGATGGGAAGTTTGGGGAGGGGGGGAGACCAATCTCTGACATCTGAGCCAACAAAGCCAGGGAGTCAAATCTCCTGAGGCCGAAAAGAAAGCTACTTCCCTATATCTAAGAAGACTTGTACTTTTTAAGAAGGGCTGGGTGGAGTGGGGAAGCCTTTCTACAAATCGATGGGTGACTAAGTCCAGTCTTTCTTTTCCCAGGCACATAAATAGGAGAGACTGCATAGATAGAAGTGTTTTGACAAGCTGTACAGTAACTACAGGAATGAGAGGGAGGCTGACCTCTCACCAACTACAAACCTTAACTATAGAATAATACATCATCAGCCAGTGGACTACATGGAGGGAGGTAAAGAAAAGTTCCAGTAAATTTAACCCATTTAAGAGGACTGCTTTTTTCCTCACAATTCTTATAAATAACAAGGCAAAGATTCATACCCAGGTCCATGTCAGAGGCTTTGAGGCGGTGTGAATGTGGCACGTTCTTGTAGATGGCATCCAGTATCTTCTCCTTCACCTGGCTGATGGTGTCGCAGTTCAGTACCTTAACCTGGATCTCTGGACTCTTCTCATTCTCTGGATGTATGCAGTTCACCACCTGCAGCAGAAATATGTACAGGACAGACACAGTGAGTGGGGGGCTCATGGCAAGCTAGCATTGACTTTTTGTTATATTCTACATGTGGGACAAGAATTTTTCCAAGTTGATTTAGGATCAAAGGTGTCCTATATCTACTGCATATTTCAGCGTGTGTGTTTTGTGTTCATAATTTTGATTGCTCTGTGGATTGGTACTCAATGAAATTGCAAAAATGTTGTGCTCGCCAAAGGGTCGGTGTGATAATTGTAGCAAAGGAAAGATCATTCACTATGAAAACTGCTCTTTCCTCAGAGCTTGAAAAGAGACAGTAATGTGCTACCTGAACTGATGAGCACTAAAGCAGCTAATTATAATATTATCATCATATTCATTAGATCTTACAGTACTGCCTTTGGGTGTTGGTAAAAATATCTGAAGAACAAGATGAGCATATTACATAAATGAGAGAGCAAATATATTTTCTTGTCATGTACGTATCATCCCAAATGTGTATGTCTACATGACGCATTAAATTCAAGCTTCCTTTTAAATATTTTCACCTTAAAGCATAGTTTCTACATTTGTATATCGCCAGTAATGGAGCGGAGAGCGGATTATTGGTTATTATTATTCCTGGGCATTTTTAATCCAACAGCTCGCCATCGATATTGAGACATTATGCGACTCAATAGTCCCAGAATGTAGAGAACAAACTGAACTGACACTGGAATGAAAGACAAAGAGAGTAAACAATGTCTGAGTTTCCCCCTGCAGCAACAATCATGTCACAATGGAGGGAGGACAACAGACAGATTTGGGAAATAAATAAGAGGTTCCAGACGGAGAGCGCTTCATCGCCTCTCTGCTTGTGGTGCAGACACATACACATGCATAGTCTATGTCCTTCCTACTCATCCCAACGCCCTGCTCTTTTCCCTGACAGCTCCAGTCTCAACAGGAAGTGAGGTCGCCACTCCTGTGTCCCCTGCGTGTCAAGCGTGACAACGACAACTTTGTGTTCCGATGCACATCTCATGACCGACCACCCATAACCACCCCTTTTCTCTCCTCTTGTCCCTGAAAGCATATTAAACGTCCCTTTTTAGCCCTTGGACCCCTGGGCGGGTGAACCCCATACCAGCGTCTTGTAGTCAATCTGTTGTCTGATGAGCTTGTCTTCACTGAGCGAGTAGCGTGCCTCTCCTGTGATAGAGTCAATGGGGCCTTTCTCCATCTGCTGCTTGATGGCACAGAAGAGGGAGAAGAGAGGCTCGCCTGCACACTCCTGCAAAGAGGTTTGGAGAGAAAAGAACATTTGGAAGGAAACTTTGAAGGTATTTCTGCACTCAGCTCACTGACAACATAGTTAAATAATGTCTGCAAAATATCTATCTCAAAATGTTGTTGCTTTTGGTTATGTTTTTCCAGACTACTATGTTTCAAGTGTTGCTGAGTAAGACTTACAATGCTCATGTCTCAAACACTATTGTTCCCCTAAAGTAATGGAAATTGTACTACCAATCAAAATACAGTACAAATTTTGCTGTAATGAGGCTGGAGTTTTGGGAATGTTTAATGGATAAACAGTGAAAAATGCCATAAAATAATGACTCTTGTAGCCAACTAAATGTATAGTATCATTCATCTATCCACAAATTAGAGAGTACAAAATCAAATATCAGTAAAGACACTGAGGAATCCAGCAGAGAGGTGACATTGATTACATCATGACAGGCTTTGAGGCACAACTTAACTACTTATGATCATATTTTTTTTCCAGGAGTTGTAAACGACTATTAAAGAGTTACCTTCAGAAACTTGTACAGGAGGAACGTAAACCAGTTGGTCAGCATTTTCTCTGCTACAGACTCAGTCCTGCAAACAAACAGACACAAAGCACATAATGAACATATGATCCCTGTGCTCTTATTACTATCATAAATATTCAACGCCATTGTCAAATATTCTGCTAAAAATGACAGCCGCTGCTAATGAAAAGCTTTCGCTACACAAACATAATTGCAAAGACATGGTCTCAGAGAGCCTTTGCACATGCTATATGATGGCCTTTCAGACAATCTTTCGGCTGGCTTTTACGCTCAGGCATGCCAAGGGCAGCTCGTCTACAGTGGCGGGGATTTTAATATGAGGCAAAGCAATTAAAAGCCTTTATTTGATCCCAGTGGATTGATGTCGTTAGGGGCTGGAGCGGCTCTGTAATAACACTGGCCTCATTATCAAGCGCTCCCTTGCCTATTCACTGGACTAACACTCGATCCGTGCACAATGGAAAGTGAATGAATACATCTCCCTCTCTTTCTCCGCCTGGCATCCATGCTCCACTGGCGTGGCAAAATGGTGTGAGTCTGCATTTGTGTGCATGTGTTGACCTGGGCCAACAGTGTGAGTGATCCAATGTGAATGACTAATATGCATACATAATAACAACAGCGGCGGTGGCAAGGGGGAGAAGGAGCAGAAGCAAGGATCGGATATCCTTTGACAACAACTCTCCTGGCCAGCAGCAGGGGTGTGTGGGTAATCTGTCAGAACACCTCAGACACACACCCCCACACACCCCTGCCTCTGTTTTCAGTTGAGCAACTACCATAGGCATCAATATTTCAGGATTAGTGTCCATTGTGCCCATTTGTGTGTGTGTGTGTGTGTGTGTGTGTGTGTGTGTGTGTGTGTGTGTGTGTGTCCCTAGTGTTTCAGCTGCCACCTGCAGCCCTCCCGCCCCTCTCCATTCAGACAGCCTCTTAAAGGGACTCCACACTGAAGCAGGAGGGGGGAACGATATCCGCTGTGCCAGAGGGCTGGTCTGGTACCCCCTGTCAACACTGGCACAACACCTGGGGGGGATTAACTTCCTGCCTCTCACTGTGCCCGCACTCTTATTTTGCCGCCTGTCCCGCCCTTCCTCCGTCCACAGATCCAAGGGTCAACAAGGTTACTTTTCATCTTTTCTTTCATGTGTCCTTGCTGTCTTCCTCCCTTTGGCTCCCCTATTCTGGATCCTGTAATCATACACACTTCCAAATCCTCTCCATTTCCACAAATGTAGCCCATTTATCAAAGGGATGAAAGGAGCATGGAGAAAGGAGGAGGTGCACTGGGAAGGAAGGAGGGAGAGAGCAGTGAAAAAGGGAAATGAACAAAAAAAGAACGAGAATAAATGACTTGGCTTAGTCTGGCCTTCCCTTCTTCTTAAACTTCCTTTTCCTTACTCACTTCCAACTGATATTCTGTGCGCCTGTGTGACTAAACAAGCGAGGGGCTGTTTAAAGGCTAGCATGCAAAAAGCACAAATTAATCCCACTGCGTATGTATTCATAAATTATCATGTGGGCTGACGAGTCTTTATTATGTGTGTGTGTTTGTCTGTGCATGCGTCTGGCAGCAGGTGCTAACCCTTCAGTAATACCAAGTCTTGGCACAGCCCCACCATTTTGCTTATGCTCATTCTCAATCATAGCACACTCTATGGGGAGCGAGGATGAAAATGGCATTGTGACAGCGAGGCTCTTACATCTAATGTCAACGTTTGGTATTACAACTTCCAAACAATTTTCACCAAACCTCTCCTCGGCTCATATTCAAAACACAGCACAGCCTATGTTTGGGTTAATGCAATGAAATGTGCCATGGCAAGTTGGCATGGTCAGGCTTGCCTACTTGGCAGTCAGTCAGAGGGGCAGTGGGCACTGAGAATGATCGAGAGCAGAGGGGTCCTGGCAGTATTTAGTTCCCCCTGATGACGGAGGTAGGGTGGATGAGAATCCATGCTTATTTAAATTTTGCTGGTATTGCTGTATCTGAATGAAATGGGCATCTTTACAGGCAGATGTGAAAACAGCCATTCCCTTCTTCTCTGATATTTCTTTGGTTTACTCTTTAGAATGAACCTCTACTCCACCATAATAACAGCGTTACAGCGAATATCCATCGATTATCCATCGATTATTTGTTGTTATTTCGCAGATGAATTGTAAAGTTAAAATAATGCCAAATGCTGATCAAAAAAATTCCTCAAAAACAAGGAAGCTTCTCCAAGTGCACTCCAGACAGTTTTTAGCAGTTTAATTAACTGTCAAAAGTCTTAATTATATTCTGGCAATAATCTCAACATCTAATTGATACACCATTATGACAAATGTATAGTATACACTATATACTGTATTTATAGATACGCTTTTTCAATGTGTCTTCAAGACATCACACTATGCTTACAAATGTAAAACCAGAATATTTAAAGGAAAAAGATCAATTTAACATTTCTTTGTTTCAAGAAGGGCCTGTAGTAACTGCATCCTGCCTGTTTTAAATCACATTAAAGCAGCGCAGCTTGAAGTCAGTTGGGTGAGGAAGATTGGTCCTCATGTGTGTCAAACTGTCTCACTGTGATGACTGCCTGCTGACACTTACTTATTGATGCAGGTGCACATACACACAAACATTTTTTTTCTCTCAGAGATGATCTGTAAAGTCGTACATGAGGGCATTTAGACCTCTGCGATGATAGGGTGTCTGTTGTGCTGTAGCCAAAGCAGTGTTGTGATTAACACATGAACATATTGGGTTTTCATCTCTTGACCAAAATCAAAACTGCTATTTTGACACATCAACTGGGGCCAAACAAAACTTAAGGCTACAGAGAGGCTGTTTAACTCTGCATGATGGGAAGAGGGATGGTGGCATGGGGAGGCGAGTGGGAGACGGAGGAACAGAGTGGAGAGAGGAGTTAAAGGAGGAGAATGCAGCAAGGAATGCGACAGATGGTTGTGGAAGGCTCTCGTTAGTTAGCCTGCCTAGCGGTTGTGCTTCAGCACAGGTTGAGATGGGACAGATGGAAGGATGTGTGTTCGTGTGTGGTGAGAGAGAGAGAAGAGAAAGACGCATACACTTGTACACACAGATTTCTTGGAAGAGGAGGTAGTGGGTAGCCATGCTCAGATGCTGTGCCAGAGACACCCTGCTCACGCACTTTAAGCATTGATTTAGCAATCAAGAAAGCAGGGGAGGGGGTGAGGGGGAGGAAGGGAGGAAGAGCTGAGAATATAGATTGAGGCAGTGAGTATCGCAGTAGAAGAGAGGAAGCGACACAAGCGTCAGAATTGAACAGGGAAGAGTGGTGAGACAGAGGCAGGTGGCGAGGGAGAATTACACTCAAAATGAGAAAACATTGAAAAAGAAAGAAAAGAGACAGGAAAAAAAATTGAAGAGACAGAAAAAGAGTGAGTTGTGGTGCTACTTCCTAGCTTCATCTTCACACCCTCCTGTCTATGTATCTGGGCTATTTTCAGCTGCTATCCAAGGACACACCAGTCAGCCCACACTACAGGGTGGCAGAGCTTGTTCAGACCGCCTCATCACATCTCAAATGCACGCTGGGATGATGAAGGACTAATAAGCGCATCCGGAAAGCAAGAACCAGATGAAAACAGCCTGATCAGTGCCCATCACAATCTTGTGTATGACTAATGGGAATCAAACTGGGCATGAATTTGTTGTTAGCATGTGCTCTCCCTCCAGTGCTGGCTGAATGTAAAGACATTTTCCAGACGTTTTCTTTCTCTCTCTCCCTTGTTATGTAGGTGGGAAGAGAGTGGGAAATCAAGGTGTTGTAGAAAAGTGTGTGATTTATTGGGCTCTTCAGTTGGCCAGTCTTTGTGAGACTTCCTGTGATGATTTCCTGGAGAATTTTGTCCTAAATTCACTTTTGAATCAAATTGTGATATGAGCTAAATCCAATACATCTGCATGACCAGCATATACAAGGCTCTGGTGACACATAAACAAAGTTGCCTCCATGCCTCAGTAGTCAGCTTTCCTCACTAGGTGACACAGCGTTAAGTGACTCCATTGTCCTTGACCACCTCTCCCTGTCGCTGATGTACGCGCCATCTCTTATGTTGTATCTACTGCCAGGATCAGCAGTTACTCTATTGTTTAGTGGCTGCACCATACTCAGTGGGCTCTGGATGCAATTAATCATGCCTCCTGCCCAGACAGCAATAATCTCTCTCTGCATCACCAAGCAGAGTCTAAACAGGCTTTCATGAGGTGAATATGCCCACCGCCTTCTGTATGGTACAATGAACAGCATTAATTTCAGTCCCGTCTATGTATTCTTCTTTCTGCTTTTGTGTTTGTCTTTACTGGCTGACAGAGATTGTGTTTTTTATCCAGAGGGAGAATTTGAATTGAAATAAAATGGACAACTTAATTCATGACATGCCTGTCAAATCATCTGGGGATGTCAAAACTTGACTGCGTACATATAGATGTGCATGCATATGCCACACACTTACACAACAGCTGTGAGGAGGCTGTTTTACTCAAGTAACCATAATCATCACATTTACCAAACACCGCAGGCAGGAAGCATAATCATATACAGTGCTGTGTTCAAGTGCATGCTGTTAAGGCTTTGACTACAAATCCAAGAGAGGATTGTGATTGTGCCAGAGTGCAAGCTTTTCACAAACTCACTTTCTTCCTTTTTTCCGTAAATGAGCATTTCTTTCCTCTTGAGCTATTTGAAATTGGATTCGCTGCTAATTAATCATAATTATTTTTTGCTAATGATGTGCATGGCAATGCACTCTGGTGTTTCTGAGACAGAGCCAGTGATTCAAGGTCACGGGAGTTAATCCGAACATGTCACAGATAGGGAACAGTGAGCAGCGTATCAAATCCTTGATAGTAAAGAGTTGACAAAACCAGTACAGACCTTTTATCTCTGTCCCTAACCAAGAAAACTACAAACCCAATGTGTGTGGCAGTTTATAAATTTTTCTCTATTTAGCAGAGGGCCATTCAATTTTTATCGAGGAAAAAAAAGAAGAGAAGTTTAGTTGGACTGTTGAGATTCTACAGCAAAAAAAAAAAAAGGTCACCACCAGCTGTGCAACTGTGGACATTTGTTTGATAGTAATACCATTAAAGTGAACCTCTGTTCTTGCTTTTTGTGCTTGCTAATTACCTGCGAAGCAGCAGTTTAGGGTGGTTTTTGCTCTCAAGGTTGCGGTCTATGAGGTCGGACAGCAGGTGCTTTAGGACATCAGTGGCGTACTCCAACTTGCTCTGTAGCACTGTCATGATGAGTGAAGCCACATTTCCACGGTCCCTCATGGAGAAACCCCGCTGGGCCTCCAGAGTGCGAATAAAACACAACAGGTAGATCTTGTTGTTAATGAGCTGGCCAAAGAGCTTCAACCCCTTTTCCACTTGCTCCTGGCGGTAGCCTGGCACCTGTGAAGAAACAGGAGAAACATTCACTTACTCAAACACATTAAAAATAACAAGGAGGGGAAAAAAAAAAAAAAAAAAAAAAAAAAGTACAGATTCTGTGTGACATATTCAAGGCGATAACATACAGAGCCAATTAGTCACTGGTTTATTTGAAGGTAATATTAGCTCTCAGCTTTACTCATTGAACAACGCTTTAATGTTCTCAAAAAGGGTGCAGTAACTTAATTATTATTATTTTTAGAGCTGGATTATATGGATATATTTATCAAAAGCATAAACACATTTGAGTCTCCGTGGTAATAAATAAAACTAATCACAGCACATGTATAGTTTCCCTACTTTAATGTCCAATTAACAGTAAATTGATCCATCTTCATAAATAAGAAGGGGAAGAGGAGAGAAACAGAATGCGAGACAGAAAAAGGAGGAATCTGGGGAGATGGGGAGTTTAACAGGTTCCAGCCTTTGTTACGTTCCATCTGAAGGTTGAGAATAAAGGCAGGAAAACACTGAGCCTCTTCGGGGAATGTTTATTATTTTGATGGCGCTGTGTTCCATGCTAATGCAAGTTGAAAGGGAATGCAGTGATGTGAATTCCCCTCGTCTGAGCCCAGATCATCCCTGCACCATTTATACGAGTAACTTGCTTCACATGCTTCTCTTCTCTATTTTTTCATAAATAGCACCTAAGGAGATTATGTTTTTTTATCTGTCAAGAGCACTCGTGCTAAGACAGCATCTCTTTGCACCCAATGCAGCTGTCAACCAGCATATGTTCTGTCTTTTTTACCTTTCCTGAAGGTAGTTGTAATCTGCTGGGAGCTATTGTTATGTTGCAAGTCTAATTTCATCCTGGTTGACAAGAAGTGTACAGTGGTGGTGTGTGTACATGTGCTTTGAGTGTTAGAATTTCTTGTACATTATGCATCACCGTGTGGATACAAACATACATGGAAATCAGGGAAAACTGTGTGTGCTGAGTGCATGTTTTCATCCTCTTTTGTGTCAGCCGTAATGTACTCCGACAATTTTATGAGTTACAGGCCCAACAAATACATTGTGCAGTCCAGTAAAATAAACTTTTAACATGTCTCTGAAGATTATAGAGAAAGTGCATAAAAACACAATAAAATGTTATGACCGCCACATGATCTCAATGGAAACCCTGTAATATTTGAGATGAAATGACAACGACTGATCTGCTGAAACTGAATTGTTTCCACAAAGATCTAGAGGGAAGTGGGGAATATAATGGAAGCAATGTCAAGAAGCAGGATTTATTGAGCTGACACATGCCAGACTATATTCTAATATTTTTCTGCATGCAGTTGAGGGATGTTTTTAAATATTTCAGTACTGAGAAAACTTCCTAGACAGGCTTTCCAGCTCCTGCGCTGTTTCTAACTGTCTACAGCCCACATTCAAAAACTAGACTTTAAATTATGTGTCACATCAATAACAATTAAGGAGCCATCAAGTGCCTGAGACAAGCCGGCTGCTTTTTTCATTAGGCTCCTATGCCATATTATACTTCTCATACAGTTCGATATTTATACCAATTAAAACATAATTAATATTGCTTATTAGTGGGAAATTCTCATCAGGGATAGAGTGGCTAACCCTGAAGGCAGTGAAATGGGGGTCCATCATTCTCCTAATGGAACAAGACGACCTGCTCAATTACGGCTGTCTATCAATGTCACCACTGGGGATAAATGACTTGATTTTTTTTCTTTTGCTTTTCTCCCTGTGATTGACTTTCAATTTGCTTTTGAGGTGAGGCGCAAAAACGGCGCAGCATCTCATATCGTTGAGAGTTATTAATGCGAGCGCACTCCTGATCTGAGGGCTGCCTTGTTTGCGTTTGAAAAAGTGCTGTTGTCGGCTGTTGAAAGGCTTTTGTTTACCAGACAGCAACACAAGCAACATTGTCGTCAATTTCACCTACTGTGACCCACCACATTGTTAATTTGCTCGCTCATTTGGATCTCATTTCAAATAAGGCTAATTGCATTGCGATTATTATTTGATGGAGATTGAAAAACAGGTACACACATTTATGTGTTATTTGTAGGACACTTAATTGATGAGAAAATTGGTAACAACTTCCTATAGTTATAGCTTTCTTCTTTCAAGAATTCGTGTGAAACCTACTGTGCTGATCAACACAACTTTCTATTTGGTGGAAAATGCCCTCAAGCATGTTCAGGGAAAATTTGACATTGATTCCCTTTTTAGAGTTATTCCTGTCCCACCAATATAAATCTCTGCACTCTGTCAGAAGCAGAAACTCAAAATCATGATGGAGCAATTTTCTTGTACTAAAAGTCAAAAAGTAATGTCAAAAAATAACATTCTTCCTTATCAAAAACTTTTCAGTGTCTGTAAAATGCTCAACCCTACCTCCAGGTCTCTCAGAACAGGATGTTCCTCAATGCCTGGGAAGAGGACCCTCATTGTATAGGTCCTGTAGTCCAAGAAGGGGATACCTGCACCATCCAGGTCACTGGTCAGCTCATGGATGTCTGTCTGTAGCTCTGCAAAAGCTGAAAAAACACAAACAAAAATCCACTTATAATTAGCCAGTATTTTTATGGTACCTATATTCTCCAATAGTTTAGAGTCATTTGATATTTGATATATACATGTAAAATTATATCTAAAGTGCCAGGGGAAGCTGGAAATACTTAATAACCCTAAAACAGTTACTAACTTATTAACAAGTTCACCCTGAAAAAGCAGTCTTTATTTCGGTTTTACCTGGTGAGCTTCACACAACAAATAGAATCCACAAGTAACATCTAGTATTGTTAACAGAGTTGCAAATAAATGGGACTCCTCACGAGGTAAAACTGAGTAAATCGATTTAATGTAGCAAAATTAGCTCAACGTGTTTAAGAAGAAACAGGAAACGTGAAAATGATGACACTCTTCACCATCAGCATAAACCTCTCACCCTCTTTGCACTCAAGAGCCACTCGTGACTCAAGGTTGTCCATCTGCATCTGCAGTCTCTTCAAGGTCAGGTCGCTCTCTCGAGACTTGCGTTTATAAGCAATGAGCACCACCACGATGAAGAGAATGAGCAGGGCACCGGCTGCAGCGATGCCAATGATTGCCGTGCTGCTGAGCGGGCTGTCGGACGTGATGTGGACCACACCCGGGGAAAACTCGATACCACCCACACGTGCCTTGTGACAGTGAAAGATGAAGAAGCAGATTATAATTACAACATGAATCTACTGCACATAAACACATTATTTTACATCTTCAAAGACTTCTTATAGGAGAGGGCTATATTTTAGCATGTTTTGTGGCAACATGAGAAAAATGGTTCAGTATACCAGAGTTATAATCATAGAAGAGCCTCAATATCACTTCAGCAATAACACTTGGAAAATGTCCAACAATTCTTTTTTTTTTTTTTTTTTTTCAAAAGTGAAAATCGAACTCACTGAAGTCTGATGTTCATCGAGCCAAAACATATCACAAATATGTATGAAATATAAAGCATCACTTTCTCTGTGAATCACTTTTTAGTCTGTTAAGTATTTCTGTCAGTAAAATCAAGGTCCAAGCTCAGACAGACATATTGATTTACCATGTGTACACACTTCTGTTTATTTGTGCATTTACTAAATGTTTTACAGTAATGTGCCCCTGTCTTTCTAGGATGCTGGATTTAGGTGGTAACATCAGGAAACCCTCAGTTCAAAGTGGTCCCTCTTAAAACCACAAATGGAATCTTCATTGAGTTTGCCGGGGCTCTAATCCTTCTTATTGAAGGTTTATTTGTTTGTCTTTTGTCTGCTTGTGGGCACTAACAGGAACCACACAGCTGCTTGGATTAGAGCCTTAGTCTGTATGGGAGTGTACGAGGGGATGGATGGAAACCAACACAAGGAATGTCTGTCTGTCTGTCAAGCTGTCATTCGATTTGTAGGTGTGTGTTCCTCCTCCACCGTAGTCTGCCGATCTATCATGTGTCTGTCTCGACTCTGTGACATGTTCTGTGTCACTCACCAGGACCTTGTGTCGACCCGTCAGGTTGGGTGACTCGCAAAGAAGCTGGGTCTCTGACACGGTTAACATACAGGGTTTCTCGCCAATCAGAACCGTGTAGTTCAGCTTCCCATTCCCGCTATTGGTTGGTGGAAGGAAGTTCCGCCCCTGCAGAAAAGTATTCATTCATAATTAGTGTTTGTTTGATTAAAGAAAGAGGTTAGACAGATAAGGGTCAAACGATGCATTTACATCTATAAAAATAATACTGCAAAGTTAGATAGAGTAAAAAATATGTGAGGATAATGGTCTGCACTTGTTAAACAAAGTAATATAATATGGATATGTATACAATTATTATAAGCTAAACTGTCTGTACTTTTTAATAACAATCTAACAGAAGTACTGATGTGGGTTTACTTTAATTAGTCCAGCAGTGACAAATTAATTCTAAGCTGTGTACTATGATTGAAAATATTGAAAAATAATATTGAGAATATTTTTCTGATATTGATCATTACATGTACACAAAATCACATACAAAACAAGCAAACTGATTTGCAGTGAACAATAAATCTTCTTTTTTTTCACATAAAAAACAGGGTCAGAATAATAACACAACAAAATACCTGAAAGTCTATACAAGATGATACTGGATTATAATTAAATGTGAGTGAGTGATATCCATCTACACTTACTTTTAGTATGATGGGGGATCCGGGTTTAAGCTCCAGGACCCCAGACACACTGAGTGGTTCAAATTCAGGATTGGGGTAGTAGATAAAGTTGGTGTTGTTGAGTGCCATCAGAGCCTGCACGTCATCCAACTTAAAACCAAACTCGTCAGGTCTTTCAGGTACTTCCTGCTGCCTGGCCAGGCTGATGGGCAGCTCTGGTGCCTGGCACAGCATGGATGTGGGGCTTAGTACCTGGCACAGCTGCAGGATACACAGACAGAAAACACGAGTAGTTATATTTACAAATCAAAGTCAATTAATTAACATTTCATTGCAGTATACATCATATTCAGTTCCGGTTACCTCACTCACACCTTTCAAAAAGTGCAAAGAAGAACCTGTTGGAGTGTCTTCCTCAAAGGGAGCCACCAAATGAGGTGCAGTTAGAGAGCGTGTGCAATCTCACCACATTCAGGCTTTGATGTGTGAAGATTCAGGAGTGATAACTCGGTCTTACCCTTTCCTTCATTACCCTCCACAAAGACCCCACAAGCCTCTCATCGCTTCTTCATCCCATCCCGTTATTCCACCCTGTGATTCTTTCTTCTCTCTTTGACACATTCTTATTCTCTCACACTCATCTGTCTCTATGCCACTTTCGTGCTCAATTACAGTGTCTCCGACATCTTTTTTTTGTCTCTTGTCTCACTCCTGTGTCTTTATTCCTGTCTTTGCTGTTGTCTCTTATATGACATGTGATGCTATTTAAATTCTTTATTCACCCTTTATCCACATCTCAAAGCTGTTTTTATAAATAATGACAGACTGATCTGTCATTGTCATGCCGCACGCTTCTCAATATCTCCTTAACATCTCCATTCCTCTCAGTCTGTCGGCACTGACAAATCAACCAACAGCACGGGGTCTCCTTCACAGACATTTCTGTCTTCATTTCACACTTCCACAGTAACCTCTGCCATGCAGTCATTCAAACTGTTGCTTGTCACTGTAATTGGCTCCTTGAACATCAAACTTGACAAATACTACAAGGTCTTCAGGACACCACTGACATGCTTTGTGCACTGGTGCAGGAAGGTAACTGCAAAAAACCCCCAAAGAAACAAAAAACTCCTGTCTGCGGACAAATGTCGTCTGGAAGTGCTTGGGATGTCTATTTCGAATTCCTTCCCATTTAGTAGTGAGCTGTGTCGCACTGAGAAAGTCTATACTGCGGCACATTTAGCTCGAGACACAATGCCCCTTACAGGCACATGTGAGCGCAGATGTTAAACGTGCTGCAAGGTCATGCTCAAATGGACCATGAAGATAGCATTACCACCTTTTGTTGCTCCCTCTTCTTTTAATGAGATCACACAGACCCTTGTATGACTTCATTTATCCTCCCCTGAGTACAAGAATGAATAGCGGGTGAAGAATTTGATAAGGGACAGTCTTTGTGTTTTTTTTTTTAGCTTGGCGTCAAAACTTCCCTGTTGTTCCCCATGTGTGGAGATGAATTTAATTATCCAATATTAATTGAGGTGCAACTTGTTGATTTTCACTGCCCTTTCAGTGTTCTGAGTTTTTTCCTTGGCCTATTTAACTAGAAGTGGTACTGAGGACATTTAGTGATATTTAATATGGCTGACGTCCTTTGGGAGGTCTGGAGGCCAAGGAAAAGTTGGGAATGTAGTGGCAGAGGTGTAGACAGCTCAATGTATTCATATAAGTAGTTACCTTTATTTCTGACCATTGAACCAAATATAAAAACACAGAAATCACACAAATATACATTATAATACACAATTTACATCATATCAAAACTTAAATACATACACATAAACATGTTATACAAACAAAAAACCCTCCAGGTACTTCGCGCTCTGGACTCAATCATAACAAGGTCGACCACAAGACAGTTGCTTTTATTAGCCGCATTGTTTGTGTTAGCATTCACTTACGTTGAGTGTCTCATGGCTGTTGTATTTGGCTCTGATGAGAGGGGTCTGAATTATGTCCAGGTTAGTTCCTGTCACTGTCACTGGAGTGTATCCACTGAGAGAGATAGAAAAATGATTGATATCAAGGTAAATCGGACACTACAGATTGTTTTGACAGATGGTTATTATGTTGCAGGAGGTTACAATTTTGTTTACTGGCTTCATTTATTGCTGAACATCAATTTGTTTTGCTGATATATTTCCATCCACAGGATCCATAGCATTCATCAGTATCTGTTACAAGAGAGTAACGTGCAACCTTTGTGCCTGTCCATCATACCTGTAGATGCTCCACTCAGGCTCTATCTTGGTGATGGTGGGATCCTCCACATATTCGAACTGCAGGTCTTTCTGCAGGTGGGCCTTATCTATGCTCACAGACACAGACACGTTTCCATAGCCATGAAGGGACGCATGGGTTCGGCAAGTAAGCCACTGGCCGCCCCTCCTACAATGATGATAGGGTGAAACATTTGTTACATGTAATTGATATGTCAGTGTTTTATGGTATGATCCCCAAATAGACAAAGGGTGCAAATAGTACAGTTCACAAACTTTAATATTGTGAGACAGTAAGGAATTGTGTGTTTATTAGTGATAAATGGTAGATTACAATAATACCATTACTATAACAACTGCGTTCTGTGATCACCCCCATTTTTGTCTCCAAGATATGTCATCACTGTTTCACTTTGTGTGGAGAAAAAAAAAGATCTTAATGGTCAAGATGTGAACTGTCAGAGGAATTTATCCCCTGCCTTTTGACAAAACACTGGCTTTGACTGAGCTGTTAATTGACTGTTTAAGTGAGAGTGACAGGGTCAGCTCTGGCTTGTTCCCACTAACCTCAGATAAGTGCACGGCTGGTCCTTAAACATGACTGACACGTTGCTCCCAGCATCAAAGTGGCTGCCGGTGATGTTGACAACGGTTCCCCCGGAGACCGGCCCTCGGCTGGGCTTGAGGCTGGTA
This sequence comes from Brachyistius frenatus, assembly GCF_029030835.1. Classification (NCBI taxonomy): domain Eukaryota; kingdom Metazoa; phylum Chordata; class Actinopteri; family Embiotocidae; genus Brachyistius; species Brachyistius frenatus. Next base: position 1,994,998 of record NW_027210632.1, read on the forward strand.
ATTCGTGGGATCTGGAGACAGAGGTCATAAGTCAATCAGAAAGTTAAGGTGAATCAGGAAAATGTATTGAACTAAACGTACAGGGTACAGGTGAATTAGAGTCATGGAGTATTTTACAGTTTTGTATACAATTTTTGAAATGAACTCAATGGGTAGGTAATAAATAAGAAGGGTAGAATAATACAAGCAATTCTGTACTGTTTACATGCAAAAAGTTGTGCTTGACATGTCAATTTCTTTTCATTTATCTCAATGTAAGCAGACTCTTTTACATATTTATTTCACAGCAACACTTTATTTCTCTACTCATGCACTCTAACAAGCGCAGCATGTTTTAATGAGCAACGAACAATGCATTGTATTAATTCATAGCTTTGTCATAACTCATTTTTAGCCACGAACATTCTTTCGACCTCAGTAAAAAGTAGCACACTCCTCAAATGAGAGGTTGAGACACAAACTTGGCAAATTACTCCGATACGGTTGGACCAGCAGTTTGTTTTTATAAGCTGTGTATTCAACTAAAACAGCCTCAGAGTGTTAATATATACTTTGACCTGCACTCACTGATCCCACTTAACATGCACTACACTGTGGTGGAAATCTTCCACATTTAAGTGACACAGCAGCGGCCGATGTAGTCCAATAGAAGCTGGTCATAAAGCAAATCCTCTTTCAGCTCACTTGGCCCCCTTATAATATCATCTCCAGTCTGCTGTGTGGTGTGACATCTAGACCTAACATCATATAATCCTGTGCAGGGATTCCATTGGTAAATAAACCTTGGCCAGTGCCCATTAATGGAAAGCAGTAAAAAATTATAACACAGCACAAAACGAGTACATGATGTCAAAAACTGCAAATTTATTCCAGAATGTGCACGTGTGAGTGTGTGATTAATTGTGTGCAGATTGAGTGCTGAAAGAACACAACGAGGGTGTAATGTGTGTTTTTATGTGTTCACGTCAAAACATGTTTTTATAACCGTCCAAGCTTCTTTCTCGTTCAGCGCTCATTAGTGACTGCCAGTCATGTCTCACTGCTGATACGCACGAGAGAGATGCTGAGAGGGAGACTCTTGGGTGAGAACTGCACCGTGTCGGAACACAGCCAAATATACAACATGTACATACAGTATTAACACAGCAGGTGAGAACACAGGCCGACTAACAGCAAGGTGCTAACATGCAGAGGGTGACATATGCAGCATGCTTGCCTTTCTGCTCACAGAGGCAAAACACATTACGTATTATTTCCATAATCTAAATTCTTATTAACCATCAAATAACCTTTTAAAGTAAAATTCGACAAGATTATAGCAAAAGAACGAGAAATTAAAATAAAGACTCACCACAAAGTAGTAGTACTTGGAGGATTTTGCCATAAATTCAGGTCTGCACTCTCCGACCCCAACACAGACCTGCACATTCCCAGTATACTGGCTCATCTCGGCTCTTCCCATCTCACACACAATCCTGGAAACACACAGTGGCATGATTGTAGAATATGTAAGAAGAAGAAAAAAGCCTCTGGAAATCCATGTACAGACACAAGCGCATGTCCTCACACTAAAAATACGCATACACAAACCTCTGGAAGGCCAGTGTGCTTCGCTGCAGTTTGCCTTGCCAGCAAATGCAGCGCAGATTATGTGGCAAGAATGGACCTAAACCTATGTTAAAACCTCAATAAAATAATGCATTATTTGGCAGCAGCTTCACCTCCCACACTCTGCCAACTTGTGGGAGAAAAAGGAAAAAGTCTCTATCCTTTTACATATGACCTCAAATACAGCTACCTCTTCTGCTGGGTCAGCATTTACTTAGAAAGTGCTGGCACACAACTTTCTTAGCAGAAGAAGCTCTGGGTCTGTTGATAAGCCAACTTTAAACCAGTTTTAAATAATTTGACTGACATCACCTGTGAGGAGCCAAGGCTCCGGATTAAACTCAAATGTCAACTAAACGTAACCTCCTGAACTTTCTAAAATGATTACTGCAGTATGAGTGCTCTTGTGTGTGTGGCTGCCTGTGTATGTGCTACTATGAAATATAGTGACATGGATTATGCTGTGTTACCCACTGCCCACACCTATTGTATTCATTTACAGTCAAATTTCTTCTGGTCTGAAGATTAGGCCAATTTGGAACTAGTTTATCTGTCATGTGATCATTTTTTTTTTCTCTTATTTACTCACTTTCTCTCGCGCTGCCTTACTCACACTCATGATCAGTTGTAAGACTGTTATTACTCTCTCAATTGGTAAACACATGTAACAGTACTGTGTCTGTGTGTAACTCAAGTTTCTTACTCACTCCAGGACATGAACTGTTCATCTGTGGTCAAAGTTTGTTCTCTGTGATTATGTCAAGAGCAGAAAGATGCTAGATTCAGAAATTAGCTTTGACTTCACCGTACGGTTTGATTGCAGCCGTAAAAGACGATGTTAATGGTTAATATGCACATTTTGTTTGACAAAATGGTGAATTACTATGCAGCCAAGATCATTACAACCTGTGATTGTCAGTATATGTGCTATTAACAGCTACTATCTACTGGCTGCTGCCCCAAATTGGACTTAACTGCTCTACAGGGATGTAAGTTGAAAGGTGAGTGAGGATGTGTTTGGGATTTATTACTTAGTGCTGCCAATGTTTTATAATCGGTTATTTATGTGAAATTTGACTTACTGTTCAGCAGGGATGTAGCCCTCACGTGTGGGTGTGCAGTCCACTTCGGCCACCTTCACATTACCCTGAATCTCTCTGAACTCCAGACCCAGGTTTTCACCGCGGATAGTTACAAATGTGCCACCTTCCCTGGGACCCCGCAGCGGGGTGATCTGTAGAAATTCAAATCTCCACTGTTGAATTCAGACATGTGATTGTGTTTGTATAGCTCAACAAATGCATTTACACATTGCATAAATCCTGTGGCTATCAATACATAAATAGAGAACACAGATTTTTGACAAATAATAGCAAGCATACAAGTGAGACTTAATATTGTTAATGGCATGGCACAAAGACAACTGCAGAATGTCTTTGTAAGTTTACATTTTGATAAATCAACATAATCTGTCTCATATTTGATATCTGCATTAGCTGTCAATTAACTGTATGCACCCATTGTTCATGCTGCAACCAGATCTCTTATTCATTTCGCAGGCCATTATTTTAAATGACAACCTTCTTTTTTTGCAGCTTATCGGAAATGAATGAACAGGGATGTCAAACAATTAGCAATGTAAAGAAAACCACGACACTGCACATATGTTAATGTTGTAAATTAGTGGCTGAGTAGTAATGAGTAGGTAATCCTATTCGATTATTTTTAGTGTTAGTAGGCAAACTAAAATGTTATTACTTTTTAGCGTTTTGGCTTTTGAACCTACTGCATTGAAAAAGTCCCTGTTTAAAAGCAACATAGATAACTCGGGTGTGGAAGGTGGAGAACGGTGGTTAAATAATTAGGATTTAGTTTTTGGGTTATGTGTTTGTGTTCACACATTATGTCACCCTGCAGAAAAAAAGAAAAACATTTCTGTGCGTGTGTGGGGGGGGATAGACAAGCACAGGAAAGACACAATAAACGACAAAATAACAGTTTCGTTGACAGCTAAAGGGGTCAAGACTCAGGGTCAAGGGCCTGTCATTTCTCAATCTTGTATGAACTGAAATCCACAACAATCTATTACATACAATTAACTTAAATCCTGGCAGTGGCTGACATCTTTGCAGTAATCACAGTGTCCCTTTGATTTATCAGTAGCATCTCTCATTGTTGATGAGGTGGTTCCAACATCCATCAACACTTTTACTCACACAATTACTTTTAGGCCAGTGAGTGTGTGTGTGTCCGCATATATCATCAAGCCCGTCCAGGTGGATGGATGTTAGAAACAGACACAGAATAATCTGCGTGTTATCTGTCTCTGGCAACAGAAGTTCTGCAGGCTGCATGCTGCAGACAGGAGTCCAGCATTAATGGTGACTCTCATTGTTTCTTTGCTCAGTGTGGAGTTGACAGTGATTCAGGTGGAAGGCTGAGTGGGTGCGAGTGGCTATATTTTATAGCTTGAAGCTGCTGTACGTTATAGTATGTATGATCAGTATGTAACTACCACAAGTGCATCAAAAGATATTAATTTGACTATTTGATCATTTTTCAAAGAAAGTGGACTGAAACAAACCGGACAAGCTCGGCTGAAAGAATCGAGCCGATCAAATAACAGAGGCGAGCTCAAGCCAGTTCATGCACAACACAAGTCCTGCGACTGTCATGTGGGAGATATCGTTATCGTATGGTTCAATGTCTCTGATTAATAAGGCTCCCTGCTGATATCTTAATGAAAAAAAAAAAGAACCCTCTGGGAACAAAGCTACGATACATGCAATTAAAAAGATTGCACACAATGCCTCGTGGCTCTCCATTTATTAGCAAATACGGAGGATGGAGTGGCAGAACGACTTCAAGAGAAATGGTGAAGAGGAAGGAAGAAGCAAAAGAATGCAAGAGAGGGAGAGAAGGGGAGAAACGCAATGAGGCGTTGATTAGATTTGTGACTTTGACAAGATAATTGACGGTTGGGTAGAGGCAAACACTTAATCACTTCTCCCTCTCTCTCGCTTTCTCTTTTCATCTTTCTGTGCGAGTCTCTCCCTCTCATATTGTTGATGGGAGATGTCATTATAATGAAGCGTATTAGAATGCATTAGGGCCTGGGTTGTCTTGGGAAAGTCCTCACTCCTCACCCACTGACAGTTTTTATGGGGGACGTGAGAAGGCTGCAATATGTCCCTGCTGCAGCCTCAGGGTTGTAAGTAGAAATACAGGCCCATCTCCCAGAATAAATCCACTGCTCCGGGGTAAGACAAACACTCCAGAGGAGGAATGATAGAGTACAGCTGACTGATACAGACTCTTTAAGAAGTGAAAGGAGGGACAAAATATTACCATCTTCTCATCACCTTCCTCAAGAGTTGATTTGATTTTGCCTGGATAAAAATAATCACAGTGATGTGGGTTATCAGTGAATGGAGGAGAAAGTCAAGTAATTAAGTCCTCTGTTTTGGAGACATGTACAGTACAGTGTCCAAAGATTTTTTTTTTTTCTACCATGTTCCTCTGTCTGTCGAAGAAGCTCAAGAGGAAGTGGACAAATCTGCTGTTTAATGCTGCTTTCACTGAATCTCCACGAGGTCAGTTTTATGTATGCTCGTCTAATGCAGGATGATGTAGGGAGCAAAGAGTGAAGAGGGATTCCATTTCTGTATCCTTTCCTCCCTCTGTCCTAACCCATCACTCCTCAGGACAATAAGGGGGATTCCCCTCTACGGCTTTTTTTTTTTTTTTTTTTCCTAATGTATGCTTTTCTTCATCCTATCATCTCTGGTCAGTCACCATCTGCTCCTGACACTACTCCTCAGGAGAAGGACGCAGAATGGATCTTTATATCCATCACTGGAAAAGTGGAAAGGGGGGGTGAAGCCCCTCGGCATCATGTGACTCTATTCTGGCTCAGTCCAGCCATCCATCACCACCTCTCTTTCATGTAAACCCGATCCATCCTCCTCTCCCTTCATCCGGACTGCTTTCCATCCATCTTTCCTTTGTATCCTCTTATCCTTCATCTCGCCGTGCCCTATCACCTCCGCTATTACCCTTTTTTTTATGTCTTGCGAAGGTCAAGTCTATTTACCCCACACGGTGTTGCTGGTTTTCAGGAGCACTCTGGGTTAAGTGGGAGGTTTGAATGAACATCTGTGAAGTTGATTGATAACCAACAGAAGTGAGGATGATTTGTCTCTCTCCAGGTCTTACATGTGTTATCTGAGTGTTTGTGTGTTCTCGTTTAAGTAAGAGAGGAGTAAATTCCAGCAAAAAATAACTACTGTTCTTTTACAGTTTCTGAGAGAAGACATCCAAATTGACAAATTACATAACGGCTGTAGTTGTGATTGTAGTATATCATTATTGTTGAAACTTTTTAGGTGATCTGTTGCTGCACTGTCAAAGGGTTTACAGTATATCCTTCCTCACAAAATACTATCGGACTGAAAAGCTGATGGAGACTAACAGCCTCTGCTATTATGTTGAAATGATCAACTGCCACGCTGTCTAGGTGATAGGGTCATATCAGTGCACTAAGTTGTGCATGCAGGGGCTTTGACAAAAGAATACTTACTTTAATATTGGCATTGCTTGGTCCATGTAAGTGCTATTGTGTGAAGTGTGTACAGTATGTGATGCATGCGTGCGTGTGTGTGTGTGTGTGTGTGTGTGTGTGTGTGTGTGTGTGTGTGTGTGTGTGTGTGTGTGTGTGTGTGTGTGTGTGTGTGTGTGTGTGTGTGTGTGTGTGTGTGTGTGTGTGTGTGTGTGTGTCTCACCTGTGTGATCCGCGGATGGGTGCACTTGCTGTTGATACCGTTGTGCTCCAGCCACTGGTTCTCGGGGTGGGGGCAGTGCTGCTTGAGGGTGCAGCGGTTCTCACCTTTACACCAAACACACCCAAACAGTGGGTCTGCTTTAAGACACAAACCACAGCTTCCACGCTGGGCGTCGCACTTGTAAAGATGGACTGCACAGGAGAGAAACAGGGAAGGTGGGAAAGAAAACAAGGGACGGAGGTAATGATGGGACAAGAAAGAGAAAAGAAAAGTGAACAACCTTCATACAAAAGATATAAGAATTGTAAAAGCAGGTAAATTCATTTTGGCTGAAACACAAACACCAACAAATATTTTGGTTGTTTACCCAAACCTTTCGATGTCTACCAGCAGCTCCTAGAGAACAAACTGAACATTTTGAGACAAATTCGCTGAGATCTTTGTCTCATTATCGCTCCATCTATCATCATCATCTCTATATACTCCCACCCTGTCTCTTTGAGTTTCCAACACTGCTGCCTCCCGCCTCTCTTCACCCACCACACATTTAACATTTCATCTCCATGGCAACGGACCAGCCATTTTATTTTTAATTGCCATTAGATTCGTGTGTGATCTGCCCATCAAAAAAATGCCCTCGCAGCTTTCTCCACCGGCAAACAGAGGTGGGAGGAGGTTAGAAGAGGACTCTCGAGTTCAAGCGTCTCCCCCTCTCTCTCCAACTTGTGTTACTTCTTTGATTCTACACTTATGCTAAAGGATATGTTTTGTAGACTGCATTTGACTCAGACACAAATGCACACCACCACAAACACACACAAGCCCTTTATAAATGTTGCCTTGCAGCGCAGTGTCAAGTTGGCATATAATCCACATTTTAACAATACGTTTCTCATGCCTGCCTCCACCGCCTTTGGTTAAATAAGTTGTTTTCCCGTCAGAGAACTACAACCCCCAGCATGCTGTTTTTTTTCCTACCCCAGCATGAATCACTTGCAGTGGTGGATTGCCAGTGGCCACACTGAATCAAGCTCAGCAGCTGAATCCTGAGTGCTTAAAAATCCAGCACTGAGATGTCATACCAGCATGTGCATGAGTAGTAAAGAGTTGGACAGAAAAAAATCAGGGCAGAGAAATTTGACTTACACTGTACCTCTTTGCTCTCCACATCTCAAGACAAGTATCACACATTAACTTTGCTTGCTGAGATTCATAACTTTAATTTTGGGTTTTCATTTTGTATTGGTCATTTTTTTTGTACAGCGAAAGCAATATACAGTGGGTATGGAAAGTATTAAGACCCCTTTAAATTTTTCACTCTTCGTTTCATTGCAGCCGTTTGCTAAAATCAAAAAAGTTCATTTTATTTCTCATTAATGTACACTCAGCACCCCATCTTGACAGAAAAAACAGAAATGTAGAAATTTGTGCAAATTTATTAAAAAAGAAAAACTGAAATATCACATGGTCATAAGTATTCAGACCCTTTGCTCAGTATTGAGTAGAAGCACCCTTTTGAGCTAGTACAGCCATGAGTCTTCTTGGGAATGATGCAACAAGCTTTTCACACCTGGATTTGGGGATCCTCTGCCATTCTTCCTTGCAGATCCTCTCTAGTTCCGTCAGGTTGGATGGTGAACGTTGGTGGACAGCCATTTTCAGGTCTCTCCAGAGATGCTCAATTGGGTTTAGGTCAGGGCTCTGGCTGGGCCAGTCAAGAATGGTCACAGAGTTGTTCTGAAGCCACTCCTTTGTTATTTTAGCTGTGTGCTTAGGGTCATTGTCTTGTTGGAAGGTGAACCTTCGGCCCAGTCTGAGGTCCAGAGCACTCTGGAAGAGGTTTTCCTCCAGGATATCTCTGTACTTGGCCGCATTCATCTTTCCTTCAATTGCAACCAGTCGTCCTGTCCCTGCAGCTGAAAAACACCCCCATAGCATGATGCTGCCACCACCATGTTTCACTGTTGGGATTGTATTGGGCAGGTGATGAGCAGTGCCTGGTTTTCTCCACACATACCGCTTAGAATTAACGCCAAAAAGTTCAATCTTGGTCTCATCAGACCAGAGAATCTTATTTCTCATAGTCTGGGAGTCCTTCATGTGTGTTTTGGCAAACTCTATGCGGGCTTTCATATGTCTTGCACTGAGGAGAGGCTTCCGTCGGGCCACTCTGCCATAAAGCCCCGACTGGTGGAGGGCTGCAGTGATAGTTGACTTTGTGGAACTTTCTCCCATCTCCCTACTGCATCTCTGGAGCTCAGCCACAGTGATCTTTGGGTTCTTCTTTACCTCTCTCACCAAGGCTCTTCTCCCACGATTGCTCAGTTTGGCTGGACGGCCAGGTCTAGGAAGAGTTCTGGTCGTCCCAAACTTCTTCCATTTAAGGATTATGGAGGCCACTGTGCTCTTAGGAACCTTGAGTGCTGCAGACATTATTTTGTAACCTTGGCCAGATCTGTGCCTTGCCACAATTCTGTCTCTGAGCTCCTTGGACAGTTCCTTCGACCTCATGATTCTCATTTGCTCTGACATGCACTGTGAGCTGTAAGGTCTTATATAGACAGGTGTGTGCCTTTCCTAATCAAGTCCAATCAGTTTAATTAAACACAGCTGGACTCCAATGAAGGAGTAGAACCATCTCAAGGAGGATCAGAAGAAATGGACAGCATGTGAGTTAAATATGAGTGTCACAGCAAAGGGTCTGAATACTTATGACCATGTGATATTTCAGTTTTTCCTTTTTAATAAATTTGCACAAATTTCTACATTTCTGTTTTTTTCTGTCAAGATGGGGTGCTTAGTGTACATTAATGAGAAATAAAATGAACTTTTTTGATTTTAGCAAATGGCTGCAATGAAACAAAGAGTGAAAAATTTAAAGGGGTCTGAATACTTTCCGTACCCACTGTACGTAACCAATATTGCTCTTCTTAAATTTATGCCAGTAAAGCGCATTATATGACAAAAGAAAATAAATGACCAATAGATTTCCAGATTCCAACAGAGGTGATAACAGAAAATAAGAGAAACAGCAGAAAATAAAAAAATATTTGAGAGGAGGTAAGAAAATGGAATTTAGAGAGATGGAAAGAGACTCAAAGACAACAGCGATGTTGAGGACAGGCAGACGGACAGAGAGTGAGACAGGGAGGGGAAAGAGAGACCTACAAAAGGAAAGCGTAAGAGAGGGATGTGTTAAAGTTAACCACTCCACATTGCAACATCAGGGAATGGATGCTGCACCTCAGCCTGTTGCCATGGAGACGGGCTCCAAGGGCAACAATGGCGAGGCAGCAGCTTTACTGTGTGTGTGTCTGTGTGTGTGTGTTTAAGTGACAGTTTATAGTAGACTATTTCGACTAATTGTGTGTATGTGTGTGTGTGTTTGTGGTTTCCTATGATACTGTGAGAACGATGGAAAAAGCTGATATGGATTCAGAATGCATGTGTGCACATGTGTGTATGAAAGTGTGTGTGTGCGCATGAGTATACACACGCTGGTTCCTCTGTGCATACTCACCTTTGTTGTGGGCGGGGTTGTCGATGCTGAAATCTCCGTTCCAGATAACGGTCAGCTCCACGGGAAGACTGCTCATCTCCATCCCATCATAGAAATACTATCACCATGGCAACCAGAGAGGGAAAGCAAAAATGGAGAAGAGAATGTAAGAGAGATAGAGAGAGAGAGAGAGAAAGTCTTTAAACTGTTTATTATCTCCAAGTCCAAAAGCCTCTGTCATGATAATACTTCTTTGAATGCAAAATACATCATCAACAGGTGGCTGTACACACAGTGTATACCAAAAATAACTTAAACACACATGCACTGAATTCACAACCACACACTATGCACACCAGAGAGCGTTCAGAGATGAGATTATTTTTCATTTCGTTCGGTAACACTAGCAGCATGGAGGGCTGGTGCTAGAATCATAATTTTCTGCTAAATTACAGCTTCCCTCCTTCACTGCTCAATCAAAGTACAATATTTGGAATGTACTATGATTATACACACAAAACCCACAGACATCTCTACACGCAGACACTGACACATACACTTAGAGTGATGAAGATAGACAGGAAGATGGGATGTTATTGTATCAACAGACGATTAGCATTGATACTAGCATAAAACCTTTTTCATGCTCGTCTTTCATTGCTGTCAGAGCATTATTCAGTCGGTGAATGGGGCATCATTGCAGGCATGGCCGTGTAAGAGACAAAGTTAGGTTCTTATCTCATCAACCCACTGTCTAGCTGGAAGACCAAAAACCCCTCAGCTGGAATCAGTGTGTGTGTGCGTGCAGCTGTATGTGTGTGAGGGAGATAGGAAATATTTTATAGGTAAAGTTTATAGAAATGGGGCGTTCTTTATAGAGATTGTGTTGGTGTGAGGGGTTGGGGTTGGGGGGGTTGGGTGGTCAATGATGACATGTCACAGGGAATGACACAGTAAAACAAGCACACCGGCACACACACTCTTCCTCACCGATGTGTTCTGACACTGCACTGAGGAGCTGTTGAAGCGCAGGGCAGGAACTCTGTGCTCGTTTCCTTGGATGGTCAACAGGCACTCGTAGCCTCGCTGTCCAGACTGGGGCTGAGGGAGGTTCTTAGCCCGTAGGGTGATAGGCTTCACCACATTGACTGGCACCAGTATCCTTTCCGCAGGCAGCAACTGGGGACACCCCTGGGGGAGAGACAAAAAGACAAGAAAGGTGCGTTAGTGGGTCTCAGGCATACGGCAATTACAAGGAGATCCTGTAATGTCATTTTTGAGCTTTAGATGCTTCTTGCTTTTAAATGGATTCTGCTCTTGAGTGTTATTAGAAGGGCCGTTTATCTGTCACACAAAGCGCAAAGTCAAGTGAACAGTTGTCTTTTTGCATTCCAGAGGAAGAATGACTAAATGTTAGTGAGACAACAAACTCTATCAGTTCCACTTTTACTCTTCAGATTAACCATTAGACACTATACTTCATATCCAAAGGACCATTCAGACAGAATAATAATTTAGGTACAAATCAATGCAGCCTTCTCGTGTAAACCGTGATGACATAATTTAAAATCTATGCACATCAACAGCTGCCAATTTTAGTATCACATAAATCATTTCGTACTCCTAGCCTAGATGCTGGTCTAAAATGACCTCTGTGCCTGCTGAAAATTGATAATTAAAGTTTTGGACGGATTACAAATACAAATCAAACTATTTTTAACCACCGCTCTGTCATTTTATTAGTGGTAAAATAGTAAAGAGCCGACGTTTAGAAAAGTTGTTTAAATAAAACAAACTGTTGAGGCTCAAACATTTTTTAAACATTTAAAAAAATTGCTAAACCCTGATTGACTCACAGTGTGCTGTATACTCTCTGAGACACCAACACTCACATCAGGTATCCGACCAGCCAGCAGCACTTCACAAACATTAGTTTCATTTAATGACAATACCACTTCATTGTGAACTGTTTTCAGTGTTTGGTGCTTGTATTTGTGATTTTCCTGTTGAGTTGAGATCAGCTGTGTCTCTTGGTTCAACAGTCCCAGGACCTGCGCACATTCAATGAGTGAAGGACTAGCTAAATAGGTACTCTGCTGTCATTAACCACAGGAGGGAAGCATTAATTGATTCAGTGAACCAGATACTTATACAGAGATTATTTAAGCTCTCGGTATTTGTATGCTTAGTCGTTTTGTTTTATCCAAATTTAGGGTCTAAAGACAGACTGTCAAGCATTTTATGGTATATTTCTGATTTTTCTGGAGAAAGATGCCAAAGATGGACCCAAAAAGGTAGATTTCTGCCTGTGTAGTAATTGGGAAAGAATGAGTGACAGGGGATGAGGGAGCAAGAGAGAGAGACACGAGTGCCTTAGCAATTGGAGGTCTAAAATTAGCATCCAATCAATTCAGGTGTGGGGAGCTGGTTAAATTTAGAGCACCTATGACTTGTCTGAAAGATGAAGAGGAGCAGAAAGAGGAGAACAGGTGAGGAGAGGGGAAGAGATGGACACAGAAGGACAAACTAGGGAGACCAGAGGGAACAAGTGACAGAAAAGCATTAGCAAAAGAACAGGAAAGTGACTGACAAGCAGAAGTGAAAGGTGAGAGAGGGGGGTGGTAAAGCAGGGTAAAGATAGTAAATAGAGAGCAGCGCTTCCCGAAGTACTTTGCAGAATGTTTCATGTTTCTGCCGAACAGTGGTGGATAGATAGAGGCAGCAAAAAATGAGAGAGAGGCACAACAAAAGAACACAGCGACTGAAAGAGGCAAAAAAATGCCATTAAGCATATGTGACAGGAGGAGCTTTAGCATGTCAAAGAGAGAAGGAAAGAGGGTGAAGAGAAGGAGAGCAGATAAGGTGAGCCCCCGTGCGGATGGAGCTGGGGGGGAGTGAAGCATGGCGCACGTTGAACTGGGTGATAACACTTGTTTGAAGTTCATTAAAAGCCACTTGATTGGGTTAGGCTGAGTGACTGACTGACTGGATAGCTGTGTGGTGAGAGAGGGGAACGCTCTGTGACACTATTCACAAAGTCATTATAGATAAATGACACACAGGGTGAGTGAGTTCAGTGGTGGAGGAGAGGAAGGCAGAGATGGTGAACACGTGTTTGCTCTTCCAAATCTCATTTTCCTAAGAACGAAGGGTCATATTTGGAGAATGAAAAGGAGTGGGAGAGCAAAGAGAGATGCAATCCATTTTTAATCACATCTCTTCCAGTTAATACACTTGAACAATAGAGACAATAAATCTGATCTGGTTTGTGGAAATTAAGGCATGGAAAGCACTGGAGTATGACTTAACACGGTGACTTAAACTGAATCTTCAAAACACAGATCTACGCTGATAGTGGCATATGGTGATGAGGTGACAGGATTTCACACACATGCATAAGATGTGTGTCCGCGTGTGTGCACAGCCACGGGGCATAACGGTTAAACTGCACTGAAGTGTTCAAAACCCTAAAATTCAAACCAAAACTATCTTTCTTGCGCATGCAAGCAGATTCAAGGTTAACACACACTGACATTTTAGTGTACGCACACACACACACACACACACACACACACACACACACACACACACACACACACACACACACACACACACACACACACACACAAAGAAGAACCTATAGCCTTGGAATTGTTTTACAATATAAAATAAATGTCATAGTCAGAAATCATCTCAGGCATCATGTGTCTTTATGACAACATTTCTACAGAGATGGAAAACTTCAAAATGCAAATTTTAACTGTTACTGACGACACACACACACACACACACACACACACACACACACACACACACACACACACACACACACACACACACACACACACACACACACACACACACACACACACACACACACACACAGCCCCATGAACACTTCCCAAAATTCCCTTTACAACAGTGACATTGGAATATATATAAATGTTTTACAGCAAAACTCCAAATACCAATCCATGCAGTCTGCAGTCATCTTTCTAATCTTTGGCTGTCACATATAAAAACATTTTGACACATACACACATAGACCAACACACAGGTTTATTTGCACTCACAAACTGGAGTCATCTGCCCTGGGATTTTGAAGCAGACTTCCCTCACCACTACATACATTAACACAAACTGCCCTGTCAACCTTCCCAGAATAACAAGCTTCCATTCTCCGTGCCTGCTCAAAAATCAATAAAACCTTAATTCTCACCATTTTTGAATTTTTTTTTGACAGATGAAACAGCAAACTATGAAAACACAAAGCATGCCGCATTGTTGCTTCTGCAACAATGCAAAATCTGTGATATGGAATTTACAAAAAAGCAAGTGTGAATGTTGGAGGTAGCCTGTGTTTTTCCTCCTACTTAGCTCAGATTTTCCTGTTTGTAGGTAAACATACACACTCAGACGCACTTGTTTAACATACTGTGATCATTGCCAGCTCTTCCTGAGGCCAAGTAGGGTTTTATTGGTTTGGACAAACACACATGTATATCCCCTTGTTGGCTAGAGATGTTGATGGTATTGGCAGTGATGCTCGCTGTCGCTGTTGAGATTTATGTCAATGTTAAGGTGATTTAATGTCAGTGCTTTTATTATCATTCCCCACTCTGTCAACTCCCAACAATTGAGGAGCGACAAATAGCGGAGGAGCAGATGCATATTTACACACTGACACATCTGCATAAACCACATACTACATTAAGACATACTATAAATATATACACAAGATATGCATCACCATACAAACACAGAAATGTTGATATAAAACTATAAGGCTATAAGGCTATAAGGCTTCATGCTGTTGACTGCATGACAACCACCAATAAGAGAATGAGAAGGAGAAGACTCTGAAAACGTAAGATATGATAGTATAGTAATGATAGAAAACTCATGGAAACTAATGACAGCATGTTAAACAGATAATTTAGCATAACAAACAAGCTATTTCTGGAAGGCGAGGCTGGTATTGTTTTTTTAATGTTTCAATTATGTGAGCATAATGTTTATGTATCCACAGGTCAATGGCTAGCTTTGTCACAGGATGAAGTAAGTTTGATGTTACACGTGCCTGTAAAGCTGTGAACTTCACTGAAAGCCTTACAGTCATATAATGAAGGACTTGCCATAAAGCACCTGACAAATAAAAGTACCTGTTAATAGCATGACTCATCATTCCCACATAATAAGCTCTGACTCCTGAAAAACTAAGTTGGCACCTCTTTTTTGTTTCTATATAATTATCCTTTATTCTTCCTCTCTCCATCGCTGACTCATTGTTTTGTCTGACTTCACCTCTGATTCTTAGTCATGCTCATTGCTTTGTCCCTCCTTCATTTATATCTATCCAAAGGCAGCCTGTGTTGTTCGTCCTATCTAGCTCACTGACCCTTCTCATTTCTCTTATCAACTGGCTCACTGATTCTCACCCCCCTCCCTCCTTCCTGACTCCTTTTATTCTTGGGACCTACTTAGATTGGATAATTAGAGGCTGGTGGGAGGTGTGAAGGGTGGAGATAGGGAAAGTGACAGAGAGTAGGAAGCAGAATGGGAACTGTGAATGTAAAAGCCCTTGGCATAGTTTGAAGCTAAGGAGGGAGGGGGGTGAGGGCGGAAGAGAGGGAGAGAGAGAGGCCCATAATTATAGCAGTGTAAGGTGTGAAGATGAAGTGGATCTTAGGTTTTACACACACACACACACGCACACACACACACACACACACACACGCACACACACGCCTTCCACACAACTTACGAAGAGCCCCACTTAACAAACCTCTGTTTTAACATACCCAACAGAGCCTCGAGCAAAGACACTCTCCTGCTGTCCCACTCTCCATCCCTGCTGCTCCTCACCTTTGTTTCTATACCACCATTTTACTCTCCATCTCAAATATTTTCCAAATAACGTTTCACCGGATACTTCTTTTCCCCAGCCATTCTTTAGTTTCCCACCCTGCCTTTGTGCCCTTTTTCTTAAAGGGACATTGTGATTAATTATAACTTTCTAGTTCTGACTTTATTTTAAGGTAAGATCAAAAGTTAGTTCACCTTAAATGTTGGTCATAATCAATCAAAAGAATGGAAAAGTCTGAATTTACTACTATCATAGGAACAGTAGTCAGTCGGTGAACTCTTGACAGTGTGAGTGATCATTTCCCTGTTTGCTAATTCCAAATAAATTGATCTAACCCAGGAGGGGGATGTTTAAAGCCTGTATGATTATCTGGCTGTTCGTGTTTCTGTCTCTATGGGGCCTTTTTGTCATTGCTGTGTTTTCTGATGTAAGCTCTTTAATCTTTCACTTTCAGCACCTTTTTGTCATTTTCTTCCAACTTTGTTTCATTTGCTTTCATCTCCAATTTTCCAATATCCTTTTTTCTCTCTTTACTCTGCTAATACTCAACTGAGTCCTCGACAGTCAGTGCCTGCACATGACATTGATCTGTCTATGAATCGAACCAAAGCACCACTCCCTACTATTTCTGTCTAATATTGGCAGCCGACAGCTATTACCATTGGCATTTAGCTTCTTTAATAAAATTATCCTGATCACTTGATCAATAAGTTCCGGGTAAATAAACTCCGCAACATTGATCACTATAGTGCAGTTAAGACGTAAGCAACACAAGGACACAATCATGCAGCAATGTGCAAGGAGGCAGTGACATGTATTCAGTAGCATTAATATTTCTGAGTTTTGTATCTCCCTACCAGCTGAATATATTAGGGAAAGGGTTGGCAGCAGCTCAGGATATGAACATGCTGTGTTGTAGACTGGAAAAGAAGAAAGGGAAATATCCTCCTGTGGTTTTCATCAGACAAAGAGAACAGGAAGTGTCCCCAGTTTCATCAGTTTATTTAGGGGAGACTATGCCTGTTCTTTAGGGATGGGGGTGCAGTCTTAAATACAGCTAAATATGCAGGTAAACAAAGCACAACCTACTCATTAATGCGACAGTAGTGGACAAGAATAACTAGTGGCTTTCTTCAGTGTAACTAAATGAGGCTGCATGCATGTTCTTTGTCAGCGAGGCTCAATCAGACTGGCTCAGTCCTTGAGATGTGTGGAGGGCAAACAGGGACGTGGCCTTGGTTAATGTGCCAACAGGCAAACGTCTGATCCGTGTGCCCATATCATTGCTGGCATGAATAAAAAGGCACCCACTGTACACCCAGGCCCTGGCTTTAACTCTGTCCTGCGATGCATACTAACAACAAGCTCAACCAGTAGGGAGATTTGCCTGGCCTCATTCATTAGCATAGAGTTAAGGGATTATTCAGATCACTGCCTGAAATCCCTTAATTGTAATAGTACACAAAAATTCATCTGCAGCAAAAAGAGGCCATCCCATTCCACAGAGCAAAGTTGACTTGTTGCCCTTTTTTTCAAATTTGGGAATGCTTCTTTGGGATGGCTGTGTGTGTGCATGTTATTAAGCTTGTGTGTCTAAATTATAAATTCAAAACAGCAACCAAAAATCTGGCAGCAAATACATGACCCTGGATTGAAGGGGTTAATTAAAAGCAAATTAAAAGTCATTAAGCCTTCAAAACACCTGCTTTTTCCGAAACATGTAAAAAAAAAAGAAAAAAAAGGATGTCATTTATGTGTTAATACCAAATCCCCCCTCGCTTTTATTTAGGATTTTCTTTCAGACAGCAACACAATAGGAGAGGATTCACACATTATTATCCAGAGTCAATATTGACCACCAGCGCCTGAGCTAATTGGAAAAGTAAACCTGCAAAGATTCATGCGTGGGTCTAACTAAGCAGAAGGTTCTGAAGGATAATGGAAATGGTGGAAAAAGAAAATAATATCGTCTGTGCAGGTTGAATGGCTTGGGGGAAACATGGGAGGAATAACACAATTGAGAGCAGACTGCTCATCAAAGGAGGCAATCTGGCTAAGCTTGTCCCTGCCCGTCGTGCGGCGTCTGCCAACCCAGACATGAGCACTAGTGATCTTCATCATAGCTCACCTCAGGCTAGGATTAACAGGCCACTAACTCCCTGTAAAACCCTCCCCCTGAAAGCCACAGTGAATTGGCAGTGTACAAGCAGGCAAAAACTGCAGACAGATAACCACACACACACACACACACACACACACACACACACACACACACACACACACACACACACACACACACACACACACACACACACACACACACACATATATACATATGTATATATATATATATGGTACATATATGCATAAATATAAATAGAAGAATGCAAACACCCAAACATGCTGTACCTACAACCCCACAACACAGCATAGACACTAACCTGCTTGGTTTGCCCTAAAGGCTACTACTGTTGCAGTGACTCTAAATCAGAGTGAACCTCCTTGTCGGATGGGGAGTGGCTAGGTTGGGGGCATTTACTGAATGTTCCCCCATCCAGTGAGTGCCTTGTCCTCTGCAGCAGAGCAGCCTAATTACAGTGGGCTCTGCTTCGACGGGAGTAGAACTGGCTGCCAATACTATTGATAATTCACACAGACTAAGCTGTCGCAGCGAATAGGGATGGGCCAGTGGAAATGACTCAGTTTTATTAGCTTCCACTGCCCTTTGATGTGCAGTCAAGAGCGAGACATGCCAAGAGACTCATGCCAAATGGAAGCACTACAGCTGAAAGGTGTCTCAATCCTTTTAACAGAACTCTTTTTGCATGCAAAACCTCGAACGATAGCTATTAGTCTCCCATAGTCAAACATTTCCCCTCAATTTTTTTCACCATGTTTTATAACTTTGCTGGCTCAATATGAAGAGGCTGGATGGAGCTGGGCAGCAATAAAAAAAACTACAGGGATTTGTAGACATTGTCTACATGGGCTACATTTTGACAGTTTTTAAATCTATAGGCAGAGGGACTGCTAGAAAATTTGGGCCCCTTGACAACAGCTCAACAACAAGTTTAACATAAAAAAAAAAAAAAAAACACTCCCACAATCCCTGCCTTGTTCCAGAGCCTTGTCTAGGTCTGGCATGAGTTTCCCTCCTTAGTGCACAGTGGTCTACAAAGGGACTTGATGTCTGAGCAGCTTGGAAACAACACAGAAACCTCAGCCCTTGTTTAGGACTCACCTCAGGCTTCTTGACTCGTCCCTCCTGGAAGGAACATGTGCGAGGGTCGTGGGTGCAGTCATGTCTGTATTTACACCAGTGGCACTGGTAGGGACTGCTCACACATGACAGACACCTGAAAGGAGAGCAGAGTAGAGTCTTGAATTAGCACTGAACTGCAGCAAATACACTGAAAAACTAAAGCTCAACAGGCCCTCTTATTTATTTATACAACACAATTTCAACATCTGAAGAATCAATGTCAGTTTTTTTTCATCAATATGAAGGATTAGAATTACGACAAGCTACCTACTAGCAAGTTCCAACTTTAAATGCCAAGAGAGAGACACACACAAATTGACTACAAATACTGCAAGCCTTGACCAATCTGGTGAAATATTTACTTCTGGCACTCAGAAATTGGTACATGGAAAAAGTAAATTACACATTGTTGAATACTTTAATTGAGGTGCATTTTAAAGCTGTGAGTAGAGACAGACTTACGACTTGTGCACGCTACAGTTGTAGAAGACAAAACTTGTGTTTGCAAATGCCAGGCCTGTCTCTTTGGACTTGAGATAGAGCTGAACAATCTGGTGGTCACCTACAGAAAACAGATCACAGTAATAAAAAAATAAAAAAAAATTGCAGTTTGATTTACAGAGAGAGACAGGATGTTCTGTACTCCCATAAAAAAAGCAAGAAAAAGACAAAAAGAATAAGAACAGAAGCAAGAATTGCTTTTGTTCCAGCGCACATTTACTAAACCCATTACTGACAGTTTCATTCAACTCTTGAAACAAATAGGGGAAACAAAAACAGTATTATAATGGTAATGGTAACATGTCACAGCTACTTTTCTGGCATAAGCAGTGAGTAGACACATTTAAAGAGCCCTGACTTGTATAATAATGATTTCATTCACTTATTCAAAAACCCCTTTTCAGTGTCGAGTCACGTTAGTTTTTCCCAGAAGGAGAAGATGACTGCACTTCTTAGAGCCACAAGTGATCAGCTTGTTGCACTGGTAAAGGCAGTATCTTGAGAGAGAGGGAGAGTAGAAGGGCTTTGTTGGGTTAAGTCTTCCTATTCCAGTCGTCTTACAAGAAACAAAAGTTGGTGCACACAAATTTCCCTTGGGATGTACAATATTCCCCCAGAAAAGTCTTTGAGGGTGTCTTTGACAAGGTAAAGGGAGAAGATGAAACATAAACGTGTGTGTGTGTGTGTGTGTGTGTGTGTGTGTGTGTGTGTGTGTGTGTGTGTGTGTGTGTGTGTGTGTGTATACAAGCTTGCGCCTCCCTCATCTGTATTTGGTGTGTCCTTTTGTCTGGCACTAATGAAGGAGTTCATGTTTAATTCAACAGCACATCCACACATATAACTGCTCTACCTCTCTGCACTACCTACGTACCTCTCTTTCTCTCATCCCCACTCTATCTCTACACACAGGTCTCTTCACTTCCTTCCACACTGCGACTCCTTCTTCTCCCCTGTGTCTCCCTCCATCTCGCCAACAAAGAAGGAATCATTCATCAATCACAGCAAAGCACCGCTGACAGCGGATCTGTCCTAATTAGGCCACCTAAATGTTACCTTGAAGCCTGCTAACACTATCTATCCCTCCCTCTCTCTTCACTCCATCCGTCGTTTTCCCTTCTCTCTCTTTCAACCAAGCTGAGACTAATGAGTACTGGTAAAAATGGAAAATAAAAGATTCAAATATGTGAAAGATTTTTCTCCTCCTACAACAAGAAAATCGTGTGTGTTTGGGAATGTTTGAAATACGCAAAAATTAAGGAGAAATGCCGTATGCCTCAATCATGCGTGTCTCAGATTACATATTTACACATCTATGTTTGCATGACTGCAATATTACTAGCTTTACATGTGGCTGACATGGCAAACACTAAACAAATGTTTTTTTAATTCCCCAAAGCACCCTCAGGCTCACTGTCAGCTGCACATCTGTACATATGTGCAGTCTGATTGTAGATTACTTTATTGTAACGGTCTAATGTGTTTGTTTATGACCGTGTATGTGTGCGAAATTCTTCTGCTCTTGTGGGCGCACTGAATTAATGAAAGGAAATGTGAATATATGTGTCTGTGTGTGTGTGCGTGTACAGCCAAGACCAAAAAGGTCTCACTCGCAGGTTTTTGCTTTTGAATTTAATATCTAACCAACAAATAGATTACATTTTTGAAAATGACACGGGCAGTTGTGCATACCGTGTTCTTTAGAGCTCACACATCAGTAGTCTAAAAATCACCTGATCATTACTTGGAATGTAAATTTTAATATAATTGATAGATCCCCATCTTTTTCTGCTTTTTTTTTTAAAGAAAATATGGAAAAATTGCATTTTCATTATCTCTACACGAGGCCACATAAGGGCGGGTGGTGAAGGATTGTCTGCCTGCAGACAGAACATTCCCAGATGGGAGCTTTGTTCAATTAGACGACGCTTTGCCAACCCCAGAGAGGGGAGGTGAGGAGCAGGGGAAATAAAAGAGAAAAATAAAAATATCTTCCATTCTTTGTGTGTGAATGAATATTGGTAGAAATGTTTCAACTGTTTGTCTCTCACAAGCAATGGAAATGGTGACACCGTCTGTGGGAACTCTCTAATCTCCTGGCTTGATGTTAGTTGAAACGCTGTAGGAGGAACACTTGACTGTGCAGCTTGATATTCTCCTTTTTGCACTGAATTTAACTGGGGTCCCATCACGTTGAGGGAGGGAGGTAAATAAATACCACAGCAGACTAATGACTAATGTTCATTCAATTACTAAACATGTCCTAAGGCAGTGCTCCAAGGCCTGCTGAGTAACTGATGGCAACCAGAAAACAAAAATTCATAGAACACTCGTTGCCCTAGGAGTAGCATACTTCTGACTGAAGGGGAAACATCCAGATGATTGTGTGCCTCCTTGACAGATGAGCATGTTTGTATTCAACATGTTCTCTAATGTAGACAACTAGCTGATTCCTGATATTATCAGCTTGTACCCTCCAGATCACAGGCTCTAATTCCATATACAGAGACATGTTCTGTATATGTTCATAATTCAAACATCAAAAAGCCCAAACTGTGAAATGCACCACTTGATTGTGTGGAATATTTAAAGTTCTGATCAATTTGTTTCTTTTAGACATTTCACCTTTGTCAACGATAATGCGTGGCATTTCCTTCTCAGCAGGGGAGAAGCACTTAATCCGGTTTCCCTCCACCAAGCCGTTCATCTCAGCCAGGTCCTGGAAGGTACAGTTGACACCTGCTGAAAGCTCCGGGACATTATGGGCTTCCAACACCAACTGCAGAAGAGAAATATAGAGAAGTGTGTTACAAGCTGACAGTATTCTATAAAATATTAATCTATACTATATATTTGATGAACAGCAATTGCATGGACTGATGTAATAAACACAATATGAAAGTGATTAGTAGCTGATAGCACCAGCTACAGATAATGAAGATATGGAGGATTCAGTTAAGTTTCAATGGCTTCATATAAACAACAGCAGATAATCACACTGTGAAAATGATTCATCAGTTTAAAATACTAGTGATGAAGCATGCATTTTGTAATTTCTCCTGTGGTCAGAGACAAATAAGTTCGATATGTGCCCCAACTGTTGTTTGGCTACAGTGCTGACACATCTGAGACCTTCAGATCAGTTTTGGAGTCAATATGTTCTTCAAATGTGACTGAAACCCAATATTGCTGAGGAGAGGAACAGCTGCAAGTTCTGTGCAGAGTAAAGATCCATCTGCAGCATGGTCAGCGGCCAGAGGAGCCACTGGGGGATTCTTGAATGAAGCATCAGATGCACATCCTGGCCAGATGTCCAAACAACATCAAAACACTCGGCTGCAGAGATACATAGATTGACTTCAAACTGAAATCAGAGCCACCTTAACAGGCCATTTCTGATGGCCACAAGCACTACTACCTTCCCAGCAACCTCCCATAATGCTTTGTGGCATATATGAGCTGGAGGGATTTCACATTCTGTCCCGACTCTGTGGCTCTAGTGCAAAGTGTTCGGAGGATGAAGTGAAAGAAATGACACAAGCACAAAGTATGGAGCGAGGAGGAGATGGCAGAAATTAAGTACATTATGAAAAGAGGTTAGAGGAGGAAAAATAGTAGGAGGACTGAGGTGAACACATGCGGCAGTGAACAATTAAAGAGAGGAGAAAGGTTCAGGCACACAGACTGCTGGACAGCGAGGGAAAAGAGGACTCTTTAGGAAATAAAGAATGCAAATTTCCCCACTTGATTTGAAACTGCTG
Source organism: Brachyistius frenatus (assembly GCF_029030835.1). Lineage (NCBI taxonomy): Eukaryota > Metazoa > Chordata > Actinopteri > Embiotocidae > Brachyistius > Brachyistius frenatus. The sequence goes on from NW_027210632.1 coordinate 2,018,273, forward strand.
TGTAAGCTCTCTGTACCTCAGGGGGAAAAAAACAGTTTCAGGTGAAGCAGAAGGACAAAAGAAGAACAAAAAAACTGTCCTTGAATAAAAGGAGAAGAAAAAAACAGGTCTGTGGAGGCAGGTGGAGTAGGGTCAAGACCAAAATATACATATTGATGGGAACTGTGTCTGCAAATGGGCCCTGGTCTAAGCATTGATTCGCGGCATGGCTCACCATACACTTGTGATGTGACGCTGAAAGCTGCCTCAGCGACAGAGAAGGGCTGACCTGCACTGTTTTTATATTGCTGTTTAATAAAAAGGAGACAGAGCCGTTGTGAACAGATACATAGCATCCCACATAAAATAGAAGTGCATGACTGGGCTTCAATCTCTTACACACACTCTCCCTTCTCACCTTCTACATCTCTCGCTTTTATTTATTTTTCCTTTTAAAAGAAGGCAATGCAGCCAGACCAAGAGCTTCCTCAATTACATTTCGAGTAGTCACAGATAAGTCCAGCCACAGCACAGCCACATAAATATGAAAATAACATACTTGAGTTAACTGAAACATCCACCACACATACAGCACAAATGGCCTCCTGTCATTTCTAAAACACGAAGTCTGCTGCTGGGAGTATGTGATGCTGTTAATGTTGCCATGGTGAAAAAAATATTCCAGCTGCATAGAGAATTTATTCAAAAGCACTCAGATGCTTCAAAAGGCAGGAGATACAAATATTTTGACTTGAACTTTATATTATTTTACATTAAGTATAATAAAGTAAGTCCTAAGTTAACAAATGCCATTGCCGATAATTTATTGTAATGTATAAAATCATACTAATGACATATGAGAACATTTTTCTATTTTTGGTTAGAACTCATATAGGTTTTGTAGTGACGCATACAGAAATAATTCCTACTGGAGCTTACAGAATACAAGAAGAAACTTTTTATGAACGACCAGAGAGAATTACAAGTCAAAGAAAATAATGGCCTTTTCTAGAATGGGCACAACTTCAGTGTCCTTGTTTTTCTCACGAATTCCTGTGCTTTATCTTCCCAAACAAATATTTAATAATACAAAGGTCAAGGAGGAGTCCCTGACTGTCTGCCAGAGGCCTCTGCCCGGCATTTAGCTGGATGGGATATGTGCGGCAGAAAGGTTAAACACTCTAAAGACTCAGGCTTGGGCAACATCACACACACACACACACACACGCACACACACACACACACACACACACACACACACACACACACACACACACACACACACACACACACACACACACACACACACACACACACACACACACACACACGAATATCATTAGAGTGATGCAGAGGTGCACCTCTGAAAACCAACAGCTCACATGTGACCCTCTGAGCTCCACAGATGGAGTCATTCTGGCTTGACTTTAGAAAATTAAATTGCATATTTATGCACTTACTTGAACTATGAGATTCAAAACCATTTCCAAACAACCATTAAACAGGAAATGGAATTGAAATGTGACATTCAGTGTTACTACCTTTAAAATGGTCTATTTCTCAACACACTAAGGTTCAATAGAGAAATATAGCAAGCCCTCAGAGGTATACAGTAGTACAATGCATTTAGGTCATGTCAATCTTCTCCTGAACCTACGATACAATCATACAGTTACAAATATTAGAAGTCATTTGTTCCTGTCACAATAATAATAATTTAAAAAAAACAGCAAATCAAAAGAGGACTTTGGACTGGGTGAGAGCTGATGTAGTACAAACGGATACAGTGAGGAAACTCATGGTTCTATTTGAATGATTTCAATCAAATTGACAAACAATGTGTATCACATTCTCCTTATGAGTCCAAACGAGTCCAATGAGTTACAAAACTATAATGAAAACAATAATCCAAGTACTTGTCGTTCTCCAGCTCCTGCAGAGTTATATTTTTGTAAGAATATATCGCCACTCCTTGTACACTAATCAATACACTTAAACAATCTAAAACAATTCAGACTCTTTAAATCTGGCAGCAGTTTTAGAATGAAATGCCCAGGGTGAAAAGTGCGGCATTTAGCTGCCAACAATCACAATAAACACAGCTGAGCCAAACTCTATGCTGTTAATGATTGTTGACATTTGCTGGGAGACGATTTCACTGGACAGGGCTGTAAGTTGTGAGGTCAGGATTTGAAGGATGCATGCTGGCAGGCAGTAAAATGATACGAAGCAGGATTATAGAGTTAACACTGGCCACTAATCAGTATTTAGAGCATAATTACATCGTATTACAAATTATGCTTGAGTGTGTGATATTGTCAATCTGCCAGACAAGATTTTCTCACTAGCAACATATTCAGCTATTCTCACTGTTTATTGCAACGTGGCACCGCTGAACCAAATGCTTAAAGTCTCTTCTTTTACTGATAGAAAAATATACTGATTGACAAGTAATTACAATTTTAGCACATTTTATATTCCAAGTGGCACAAGGAAGAAACATAGTCAGTTAATGACAAGACGTTTTAGGACATCTGAACGGAAAAGCAGCACCAGTATTGTTTGACGGATGAAGAATATGTAACTGTGATGGGCTAGCCATAATATGGCAAACATTGTGCCTTTCAAACCTCAAAACAATTATTTTTTTCCCCAGTAAATATGATGCAGTGTGTTTTCATCCACTCACCGTGACACTAAACTGGGACACTGATATGTTGTTCGGGTGGACACTGAGTCGCACACACTGCTTGATGTCCGATGCAAAGCGCCGGGGCTCTGATGAACGCTCACATTTCTCCTTTCTGGCGCACCTGCAAAAAAACACAAGAGGGGGCGTTATTCACGGATGACAAATACACACATGCGCGTGCACACATACATGCGCACGGTAACCTGATCAGGGCTTACCCCTTTCCACTTGTTGGCATCTGGGAACGGGGGATGTCCCAGCCCTCCCTGACAGGTGGCGTTACACACATTTATCATATTTCCTCTCTGGCGGTGTACCAGCTACAGTGGTCAGTGAATGGGAGCCCAGTCACCACTGGGGTGGGAGCAGTTGCATTTAAAACAATGGCTGCTCTATACGTGGAAGTGGAGCCGGCCCACTGGGAAAGAGGTAGGCCCTTCTTTGTAACGCCGTCTTAATGACTGGCATTCATGGGCAATGCCAAATGCAGGTGGAGATGTGGATGTTGGTGGGGGGCAGGATGGATTACTCACTCTCTTAATACCAGACCAGGTGGTCTAATCCAGTCCATTACAGTGGTTGGGGGAGTTGGACGACTGGACCCTTTGTGCTGTAAAATGAATTTACTGACTCCTGTTCCAAATACCATCCCTTGATAGACTGCAGCTATTGTTGCAGCTATTCTCCATAGCTGCAACATCTAACTGTGTTTGTAGGTGAAGGTGTATGAGAACTGCAATTTATTCCGGCCAACAACCTTGCAGAGGAAAGTTTTAACATGAAATATTCCAGCTGACAAAAAACAGATGAAGTCTTATATTGTTGATAAATATATGCTTGGTGAGAAATTATGTGAGAAATATACCAGCCCAAACGCTGTTATAACCTCAACCTTCTTCTCCACGCACACACCAACTTGCTCTCATCTAATCCCCTCATAAACTTATTCAAGTTTAATCCCCTATTGATTTAAACAAAAACTTGCTGTGCAATTAACAACCTGGCAAATCCACATAGTGCCCTAAAACTTCTTTAGAGCAATAAAAGCCTGAAAAGAAAGGAAGAGGTCATAATGAACGAATGAAAGAAAGACTTTTGAGGTGGTTGACGTCTGAGATACAGTAATACCTTATTCATAAAGAAGCTTTTTCTCCTGAATTGGAGAGATTGAAGGAGGGTGGGTTTTGACCTGACATGAGTATTGTAAAGTTAAGCGGCCTAACGTGCTGCAAAGAAGACAGACATAAAGAAGACGAAAAGGAATAATCTGTTTGAGAGAGGGCGCGAACAGGAGGAGGGGTAAAGAGTGCAGGAAAGAGAGAGAGGAAAAGAAAGCAAAAGAGGAGCACGATTTAAAGGAATGCAACCATTGTTGGCTTTCTGTGAAGCTTTCCCTGCTAAGCCGGTTTGAGTAGGGGTTTAATCGCTTCAGGTTCCTTTGTGCTTTTCTATCACTGCTGTCTGCGCCTCCTTTTCTAGCACTGATTTAATAAGACCACATCATATAAGTAGCCCTTAGGCAAACAGCACGCATAGAAAACCCACAAATCCACATGTTCACCTATATATAGGTGATATATGTATGTATATATATATATATATATATATATATATACACACACACACACACACACACATACAATAAACATATACATTCAGTTTAAAAAAAAAACCCGAGGTCTGCTGTTTACACCTGGGTAAGAGCAACATCTTAAAAAGATGCTTCAACAGAAATTTTGTGTCATTACTTCCCGTACATGTGTTTCTTTTTGTGAATGTGTGTGTAATGATTTTCTCTTTGATTGAGTAGAAAAACCTCAAATTTCATGGAAAAATGAAAATGAAAAGCTGTGTTGCACTACCAGCGTTAATTGGCACAATCAGTGAGTGAATCATCACAATGTGCGACTGAGTCATATGAAAAAAGGAAAAAACAGCAACTAGCAGTTTAAATCTCTCCATTAATTCATCCATCTCTATCTTTCACTATCTCTCTCTTTCTTTCTCTCGCTCTCTTTCTGATGCACACAATTACAGTAAATATGCATCTAAATGCTGTTGATTGAAATGCGGGGAATGCTGGGGTGTTGATATCAGGTCATAAGACACGTTGATATAAGGGAAATACAAGGGGCCAAATATTAGACACTGATAACAATAAATTAATATGAAACCAATAGTAAATGAATGAGGCCTGCAGCTGCACTCAGATTAGCTTTATCCGAACGCTTACATATGAGACCTGAAGTGTGCATAGGCAGAGAGTCTTCAAGAAAAAGCCTTCGGTCATGATTGATAACATTTCTCAACTGCTGCCATTGTGTAAATGAGATGCAATTTTGACATGGCACTTCAACCATAGATCCTTTAGAATATCTGTCCCAAGACTTGTTGCTTTAGAACTTAAAGGAATGGATTGTTAGACGTTTTACAGCTGGCACATACTTGTTGTTCATTAACTGCACATGATATAATATACTACTATAAGGTTAGTTAAATCAAAGCAAACCTGACAGAAATCCCAAGTAGTATTTTGATTCATGAGGGATGGGTTGAGGGTTGATAAATGTTTGCTCTGTCTTGCTGAGCTTTAAATGACCCAGGTTTATGACATCATTTCTGTGAGACGCCAGCAGCTGCAAATAACGGCGGGGAACAGAAGTATAGTGATGCAGGAAACAAGCAGCAGACCAGGAAGTGGCAGACTTATTAATGTCGATCTCATAGCAAATAACATTTTTAGGTTTTTAGAGCAGCATTTTTATGTGTGTGAGTCACTTTGTTAAAAGGTTTATGAGAAATAATCAATTTTGCCAAGATTTGCAGGCCACAGGTTTTATCATCTGCAGAGATTTATTACGTATCTTAATATATTTACAAGACAACAAGACATAATGAGGCAGTGGAAGTGGATGAGTGCACCAACAAGACCTGGCATAGCTGGACTGGGGCCTGCTAATACATTATCATTAGAGAACTTAGATCACTCTGCTCTAAAAAGTGGACATAGGGCTATTTGTTTGGCTTGTTATGCAGATTTGTCGTAAATATGGACATTTTCTTGAAAAACAAACACCCTAACTATACTATATTTGGACTGGATGTTGGATCCATTCTGTAAGAGTATTATCTTCTTAATAAGGACTTCTGGTAGACTTCCTTAATAACTTTCAGTGAGTCAAATCTGTGATTGTCTACACTATTATGCCATCATTCCACGGTGTTCGCTCCTCTCTGTGCTGCTGTTATTACAGATATATCTGAGCTTCCGAGTCCCCTCACTTCGTGTTCATGGACTCGCCTCTTTTATCAATTTGTTCATGGGAAATGCTGTTCATTGAAATATAAATATAGAATAAACAATGATGATGGATTGTTTTTCAAAACACTAACTTCCTTTTTTAGTCATATGAACCAAACCACACAATGTACTGCTCTGTCACAAGTCAGGATTTTTTTTTTTTTTTAATCTTTAATGCCAATATCTTTGAATTCAGCTTTCTTACTTCTGGAACACAACGTGGAGGTTCTGATTTCACTTTGGCTCTCGATAGCCCTGCCGGGACTGTAACTTTGTTCTTCTGAGAGTCAGAAGGTCACAGACTTGCCAACATGTTAGTGGGTGACCAGTTAACAGATATGCCTTTTTCTTTCACAAGTGGTCTACCATTCTGACTGAATCGCTCACCAAAGTGTAGTACAGCTACAGCTATTGATTTGGATTGTGTCCACGCCACTGTGGAGGAGAATTTATGTGGCCACTCAGGCTGACTTGGGGCTTCATTGACGTTGAGGATAATGCAGCACATACTTTAACTGATGTAAGAGGTGGGCATTATCAGAGCAAAGCACTGGATAATTGTTTTCAATTACTATCCACACAGACCTTGAAAGAAAAAAGAGATTGCATCATTTGTAACAATATGTAACAATCACACCCTTTGTAAACATCAAAGAATAGACTATTTAAAGAACCCCACACATCAAAGCGATTTAGATTTCATGAACAGCCTGACTCAGGCTATCTTTTTTTTGTGGAGAATTAGACGTCCAACATCTATTCATTTTCTCAGTAAACACTGCTGTTGTGTGGAGCTGTTTGACTGACTGGCAATGACACATTATGAGAGAGCGAGCTGAAAGGATTAGATGGGCCCTGAATGGAAACTAATCTGCACTCTTGTTTCTCCCAGCCTTTGATAAGGTGACACAATTAGAGAGACCCTGACGAGAGGGCAGAGAATGATTTTTAGCCTTGGAAATTGTTGCTGACGAAGCCGTCACGGCCATTCAAAACTAGATGGTACTGTAGATAATATTTCAACTCTAAATATTTGTCATTAAGCTCTTTTGATAATTCAATTGCTGTACAGTATGTGCATACACACCAAATAATATGCATAGTAAATACAAAGAATTATTGATTCAAATAGATCTAAGTTACTACAGGCCCTGTAACATGCATATGACTCCCAAAAAAATAACCTTTAACTTAAAGCAGGGACATCACTGACAACCATTCATTCTTTGATTCACAATTTGGGTTTGAAGTTTACGAGGGGACACACCAGAGGCCCGACAATACAATAGTATCACGATACAAAATTATTGTGATTTTAAATACTTTGCAAAAAAATATATGTACCTTACATTAACTGCTAATCATGTCCTCAGATTAAACACAGAGACAACCTTCTTCAACATCTGTTTTATCTAAAAACGTTATTTTTATCTCACTTGAATCATTTTTATTGAAGCAACATAGGATAGCCAGGAAAACTGACTAACACTGTCATAAATGTTGCATGCACCTGGCAAATGTGTTTTTGTATCTATATAGTAAGATATCCATAATTTGTTGGTGTATCAATAAAATATTGCCATGGGATATTATGCTGTTTGGATTTTTTTCCCCAACCTTATTCTATTTGAAATGTGCACCAGTATTATGAGACATACACTGTAAAAACATTTTTCTGTGCAGATTGTTGGGAGAAACAGAACATCACAAAAAGAATACCGATTCAATATAACACAAAGCAACAAAATTATAGTATTTTGAAGACAAGGGGCCAAAGCATAATTCCAAACTACTACTTTGAAACTAGTCGGGTATCAAAGGAGCGCAGGTTGCAGGTCTCAGGGGAGCATAGAGAAGGAATAAACTAAAGAGAGGGTGCAGATGCATCTGGCCATGTGAAACTTCAGGTGTAATGCATAACTAATGTAAGGCGTGGTGAAGGTCAAGCAGGCTGCGAAATGAAAGCTATTAAATTCTCAGAAAGCCGAGGTCCAGCCGTCCTTGGCTCTATCAAATAGTCATGTCAGGAAAACACACGCAAACGCACGTGAACACACACAGATGCACATACACTGAATACACAAGCATCAGGTATATAAGTGGTAAAGGGAAATATGTGTCTATTTGAGAGAAAGAGAATAAAACAAACTCCCCACAGTGAAAGTACAATAATTTTTTTAAGTAAAGCAAATCAATGCACAACAAATAGGCACCCTGTAGTCCAACTGAAACCCTATTACCATAGTACCCATGCATCATCAGACACCATATGGAATCCTATACATACTAATAGCCTCAGGCTGTATAAGTCACTGTAGAGCAGGAGCTGTGTCACAGAGACTCAGTCAAATGACACATCGACATTCAGGCTGGCTGCATCTCTCTCTCCCACATGTGACCAAACACACGTGAGCACAGTCGAACACACATAGGTGCCTCTTTCTGCTATCATTAAGAGTGGTGGTCCATGGAGCAGAAATCCGCATGAAGGGGCTGGTGAGAGAGTCATTACCTGGCCCACTGGCCATGACCCTGTTACTCCAGTTTGTGTGGACACACACATGCAGAAATGAACCCTCTCTCTCACACACACACACACACACACACACACACACACACACACACACACACACACACACACACACACACACACACACACACACACACACACACACACACACACACACACACACACACACACAATATATGTCTTTAATAAGGCCCGAAGACACGAAAAGTGCAGAGTGGTTACCCGCAGTTGTAGAAATCTCTGAACTATCCCCTTTGCATAGTACTAAAGCAAGAACTCCAACTGAGCGGAAAATTATACGGTAACACCGCTACTGGGAGTTCACACAAGTATAAACCCATATGAGATAAATTCATCTTTTAATGTATACATATATAAAAACAGAGTGAGGCATGGAGAGACCCTGATTTTATCAATGTTTCCTAACCATTTGAACAAGTAATGGCTATTAGCAGTTATTATTTCCCAGAGACCCGAGTCACACACACACACACACACACACACACACACACACACACACACACACACACACACACACACACACACACACACACACACACACACACACACACACACACACACACACACACACACACACACACACACACACACACAACTGCACTAGAACTAGGTGGTGATGGGCAGCGTCCGCCTGGGGCATCTGTGCATCAATTAGCAGCTGTTTCTGTGTGCTGTAACTTCTAGTGCTGCTCAATTTTAGCAGCGGTCAAAAGCTGTGCCACGAACTTCCTTCATTTCTCTATCTCACTCACACATACCAACAAACAAACAGCCCCCTGGCAAAGGTATCTAAGGGTGGCACAGTTTTGCAGGCTTATTAGATTGTTTATCTAGCATATGTGGTGCCACCGCTGCCGCGGAAGATGCCATTATGCCGTGTTCTCTATATGAAACAGCTTTATCTGTCTGGCTCAAAGACATCTTGGTGTTTATGTGGGGGTGGGGGGGTGGATGGGGACAAGTCACTAGCTTTTTATTAATTCTTTACCCAAGTTCTTATTGAATCATTTAAAAATAATAATAAAAAAAAAATCATCCAGCTAGCTGCACTATTTGTACATTTTATAATGTGCATCTTCTTTACTTTTAGTTGTTACTGGAAGGCCTTAGATTGCTCATTTGTTGTATTTGAAGATGACAACATTGAAGTAATGTGATAGCTTAGATGGGTTAAAGTGGACAAAGGGTTTTAAAGCTACTATTGGAACATTTTCAAAACAGCTCACTCACTAGGCACTGACAGGGGAAAATTATATTTTACTACAGCAGTGCATCGATAGTGTTTCCAGAGGTGTTTGCAAATTTAACTCCCCTGTTTGATTATGTTTTTTTTTTTTGCTGCCCTGAGGGTGATAGCACAGGGCTTTTTTCCTCCAATAGAATCTCAACAGCACACTTGACTTTTAAAAAAAAAATTTTTTTTATCTACATTGCATTATAATCCTCCATGTGTGCAGTCATAGACAGCAGCAAATTATACTATTGATCTGGGCGGTCAATATTCAGCTGATGGAGTTAAGGTGTTTTTATTAACAGCCAAAAGGCAGTTTGTAAGTCTGAATAAGAGGACACATTGAAACCATGCTTATCATTTTCTATGGTTGTGATTAGAGCACTTACAGGTCTCTGACGTGTGTGAATACTATGTATGATGGAGATACAAATGTATCTTATATTTTTGTTATCTTGTATTTTCGCTAACTAATATGAAAAAAAAAAAAAAAAAACGCATTTCTGACCAACATTTGCAGTAGCACTGGAATTATGATTATTCAGACTTGAGGACACTAAAAACAGCCAGGCACAGACTTCACACCTCTCAGACGTGGCGCTTAGGAAATGATCTTGCCTAATACATCTTCTTAACACTCTGTTATCAATATTTTCTTTGCCTGAAGATTTCCTTTCGCACAGTCTCACCCAAGAGCTTGTCTAGCCGCGTAGTCATAAATGGTTTTAAGTAGATAAAACACACTTAACATGGAAAATATCCACTAAGATTTCAAACAGAATAGAGAATAAGACCTTTTTTTTTTTTTTTCTTTTTTTTTGGGAGAAAACCCCACTCTGTGTATGTAGCTGTCAGACTGAAGCTTAAGTCAGTGGCATGTCTGAAATTTGAATGACACTCATCATAAATAATATCTCAATATTAAACACAGCTCAAAGTTATCTAGCTTTTGGATTAATCTTTGATAAAAGCAGTTACACACTGATGTAACGCTAGGCTTGTATGAGTAATCTCACTGTCAATACTATCTGACATTACTGCTGAAACATCACTAGAGATTACTGTTGGATTATATAACATGGTTATTATGATGTTACTATGCTGCTGTTGCTGTGGCAACGACTATGTGATGGGACATGTGAGGTGACGGGCCAGAGTACCTTCTCCCAGAGGGACGCTACGTCATAGTCAAGATGAGCCATAAACTCTGTGCGTGTTTACCCGCACATCCTCAACTGGAGTACCTGCTTCGGGAGTTTAATTTATGCTCTTCACCAGATGATTTCTAATCCCTGCTCTCTTTGGTTGTGAATTTATATAACCCCTCTTTCTCTCCGGTGCCACTGACTCCTCTTATCGCTTGGAATACATCAACATATATCTTCTCTTCCTCTGACTGTCACCACATCTCTCATTCATCGTCTCTGTTTCATGTCAGTCTCTGTGTGTGGTTCACGCTCTGCCGGACAAAAGCGAGACACCTTCCCCACTGTGAGTGTGTGTTTGTGTGTGCATGTCCATTTCCCAGTGTCTGTGTTTCCCTGCGTGCGGTGGAGTGACAATAGGTGACAGTGAGCAATGGTCCTGACTTAAAAGTGGACGTGCAGCTGTTGCGTGTGTCCTTGCGAATGTGTGTGTGTGTGTGTGTGTGTGTGTGTGTGTGTGTGTGTGTGTGTGTGTGTGTGTGTGTGTGTGTGTGTGTGTGTGTGTGTGTCTTCACACTATGATGGTGACAGCCGAGAGGGAACTGGGATGTGTAGCACTCCGTTCCATCTTGATACCTCTGTCACTTCTTGGCCTTGTTCCCGTCCCTCAACTTTCCTTAGCACCCACCAAGAGGTGGAGGGTGAGGGTAAGGGGTGAAAGCAGTCGCCCATGCACAGGGGATGGCCATCGTCCCCTGGGCACAGACACCAGAGCAATGGCATGAATGCAAGAATCTCAAGATCAAAGAAACAACTTTGAATAAATTCAAAGTTGAGAGTTGGTCAAGTCATTTTTTACACTATTTAATACCAAATCGAGCTCATCCACTTGGGAATACTGGGCAGAGCTGTGTATTGACATGGCTGCAACAAATTGTAAGTAGCTTAAGTTATGATGCAAGGGCTCTAAAATCATATAGGTCAGTCATAATGTGAAAAGCTTTTTTTTTTTTTTTTTAATATAAAGTTAAAGATGTTCTAATCTGTAAAATGCATCTCAGAGGAGATTCAAAGTGCAGAGTTTCCAGAGTGGATACAGATGTGAAGCCTAAATTATGAAACTATAGAAAGGCTAAGATTTTCCATCTATATTCTATAATTGGGAGCCTGTCAGTGACAGGAAATGCTCAAATCCAGTCCAAATGTTAAGAGGATAATTGTTAACAGGTCATATTTTCAGTCATTCAGTTGCCAGCAAAACATAAAACTGTAAGAACAGTAAGTTTAAATGAAGACTACAATGCTCAACAGCATGCCGCACCACTATTGTGCATTCAAACAGGCAATGAAGACACATAATTTATGGAGTGTCAGCCTCCATACTTTATAGCTTGGCTTCTGATCTGATGCTTCCTAATTCTGCAAAAACTTTTTGAGTTAATGTGTCTTTCTTCACTAACAATATTTTTCAAAGCACTTATGGCTGTCTCCAGGGGTAAGCTATTGGTCGCCGCTACCAAACACAATGAGCCCTCGGTAGCATGGTAATTGTAGTGCTGCAGTTTAATTAGCATTAGTGCGGCATACCACAGTAATGAGCATGCTGAGGTAACGGATGGTTGTGAACACAGCGACAGGTAGTGGTGGTGCAGAATTAATGTACCAGACAGAAAAGAGGGGAGAGAAAAAGAAAAAAAACATTCAACGGATCTGCCAATTAGCTTTTCCCTCCGAAAAGGTTATTCGTTTGACAGCACCAAAGATGTCTTGGGAATACAAAGGATTGAGAAGACAAGGAGCTTGCAGCATTGACTTGCAAGATTTATCAGCCATTTTGTGTGTTTACTAATGACTTCCTGAACTTTTTGTATCCTCCTAATAAGCTTGTACATATGTTTGACGAATGATTACTAGGGCGTGATTGTGTGTCTCCAGCATACAACTTTATTCAGGCATTTTGATTTCTTGTTGTTGTTCAATCTGATAAAACATATTGGTGCTCCAAAGTTATCAAGCAGATTTAAACCTGTTATATTTTAAAGGGCACAGTGATCTTCAGACATTTACTATTGGTTGTATCGACAGACCTTATCTAATGAACTAGGAGAGGAGAAGGCATTTACCTGTGGCACAGTTGACTTTACTGTCCACATTCGACTTGAGGAACGAAGGATCAATACTTATGAGTGTTTGGAGGAACAGATGAAAGGAGTTAGAAGGAGTTGGAGAGTGATGCTGTTTATGGGCAGACAAGTCTCTGACACACACACACACACACACACACACACACACACACACACACACACACACACACACACACACACACACACACACACACACACACACACACACACACACACACACACACACGTGCACGCACGCAAAAATATGGATAAAATGCACCAAACTGGAACTGATGATGCATAGATTTAAAAACTGCAGACTGTGAGTGGACTAATGGAAGCACAGATAACACATGTACACACAAATGTAAAGTGTATGATAAGCCAGCTGGAGATGGAGAGTGATTTGAATGATAGTGAAGAGAGCAGAGAAAGTGAAAAAGTGAGACAAAGATTTCAGTGTTCAGGGACTATTACCACTATCACAGCCAAAAGCAGAGATTGAGATATGTCAAACCAATTATCAATGTGAAGATATTGCAACATTAGCACTACTTGCTCCAAATTGACAATGATAACACAGTTATGTGAGATATTCTCAACATCCATGCCAAATATGATGACATTCATTTTGACAATAGTACTTCTCCAAATATGGTTTCCAATCTGTCTGGCTGTCATGCACGACAGGCGTGTTGACAGCCTAGTTAATAACTTACAAAACTGACAGCTGACAGACCGGCGTTACGGGAGGTAACATATCCGCAACGTGGCTGTAATGTCTTTATGGCATATTGGCTCAGTGCAGAAGTGCCTGGGCCTTACTTGGAAAGCTGAAGTGTGGAAGGAAATCCATTATAAAGTAATATGCTATAACAGATGGAAAATTTACTCTAAACAAAAACCGTAAGATACCAAACCCCAGGTGTCTAAAGGAACATGCAAAGTCATGCAAAAGTGATTTAAAACATGTTTTTGGACTACAATATATAAATACCATCTTGACCAGGGTTAGTCATTTACTACACAACAAATATGTTATTTTGCAATACTGAAGGTTTCTTTAATGCATTTTGTGTTGAACAAAAATAATGGTAACTGCAACAATATACAATTGCCTAAGCATATGCCTCCCAAAGACCTCTTACATACTCCCTTCGAGGTAATCTTCTTGAGACCCCCTCTGATTGACAGAGTATGACATCTAATGTCAATGGTAAAAGAGTGAAAAGAAAGGGAAAGGATGAGAAGGCTGATAGGAGTGAAAACTTTCTTTTCACCTGCCAAGCTAGATAGGCATTAGCATAAGTTGTGCATCTCAGCAGAAGTGAGCAGAAGCAGGCCAAGACAGTTTACTTGACAGGTGAGGCTCCGGGTCTACACGAATAGTGTCAGGGCTCACTGCAGGGGAGGACATCTGATGCAAATTTTTCGAAGTGGGGCTCAAAAGAGATATCCAGTATACTGGAGGTTATGGGATGCGATACATAGTTGTAAGGACAAATAGGAGCAAATCTTTATGCCCTACACTCGTACATTCAAAGTCAAACTTGGGGTGATTATTGAAGAGATGTGCCTTTCTAACTGAATGGTCAGTGTTTGTCAAAGACAATATGACTGCTATCAGAGAAGCAGACATACGCGGACACGCACACACGCACACACACACACACACACACACACACACACACACACACACACACACACACACACACACACACACACACACACACACACACACACACACACACACACACACATGAACAGGTGCCCCATCCACTCCTGTTGATTTCCTCTCCTGTAATATTGATTGCCTTTCTCCTCTTCCCCCGGTGTTCTCTCTAACAGCTCCTCTCACCAATCTATAGAGTAAATAAAGGCAATGCTGATAGAGAGTGTGTGTGTGTGTGTGTGTGTGTGTGTGTGTGTGTGTGTGTGTGTGTGTGTGTGTGTGTGTGTGTGTGTGTGTGTGTGTGTGTGTGTGTGTGTGTGTGTGTGTGTGTGTGTGTGTGCGAGTGAGTGAGTGAGAGGGTGAGGGGAAGCTTGCAATTCTGTTTTTTCTCAGACCAGTGAGGTGATTTCAAGGTTGATTGCAACAACAAACTATCTGGAAGAACACTTTTGAAGAGGAACTGCTTGCTATCCTTCCACTCAACACCCCTCCTTTCAGCTCAAAGTAAGTGTGGGTGGGAGAGTGTGTAAGAGTGTGACTTCCTTTGGCCTATTTGCTATATGTTATTAAAGATGCATTGTTTGAGCCTTTGGTCTGTTGTCAGCGTAGTAGGCAGGGTGCCTGTCTTTATTCTTTGTAGAAATAGCTTTAACCTTGGCCAGGCCAGGGAAAACATTTCACAAGATAGCACTGCATTGAGTATTAAAAAGACTATCCTCCTATAATTCACAATATATCTATCCATTGTCCCCTTTGTCTACAGCACTGCAGACGGTCCCTGTGGGCTTACAGCATCAAATTACTGGCTTTCACTTGTGGAGCTCATTCCTTGGTTTTCCCTTTGGCTTTCTATCATAATGGCAGGTTAATCAATTCAAGCTATGACTGAGTAGGGCTCCTAGCCAATCACAGAGCCAGAGGGAAGCCTATAAGAAGATTTTGTGCTTTTGGTTTATCAATCATTACTGAAGTATAAATACAGAAAACAAAAGGATAGTGGAGTTTTGGAGACTGTGTTGTTTTGCCGTTATTCAATGACCTCCACATTTTGAAGATCTTATGTCTGTCAAATAACAATCCAAACTTTAGTTTCCAACTTTCCAGCTGTTGTGTAGTTAGTAATTATTATTTCTGACTGAACTTCTCCTTTCTGGAGTTCATGGTTCAGCAGAGACACTCTGTATTATTATATTTGCCATCTACCTATTGACCCTTATATCCAGCTATCCAGCCATAAATATTTTTTTCAGGTGTCAATCTGTTTTTTCAAAGTAATGTCTTAGAAAATATAAATAACATTTTATTCTGCAAAGACACTCAAGCGGAGTGTGTGAGTGTGTGTGTGTGTGTGTGTGTGTGTGTGGGGGGGCTCATATTGGATATGCTGCATTTGTTATTGCTGAGATGTCTGGAGAGAAGGGCTTTGGGTCAGGTGTGTGTGTGTGTGTGTGTGTGTCTCAGTTTGACTGCATGTGCGTGTCAGACAATCTCGACAAGGACAGATTTAATGCAGTTACTTCACAGTCATGCTTCCTCAAAAAACACTATTACTTTCTTCAGCTTTCTTCATCCTTCAGCACATTTCCCTTGTATAAAGGAATACTTGGCGCCTATTGTTCTTTAGGGTTTTGGAAGGTGTCCATAAAAGCTAAATTTCCATTCTAACCATTACTACCATCATTACGTTTTGGACACTTCTGTTGATTCCAGACAATGCAAATATTAAAAAATAATTGTTTGCTGGCAAAAGGGACATTTCAATATACGGTTTAAAAAGTACTAT
The DNA here is from genome assembly GCF_029030835.1 of Brachyistius frenatus. Classification (NCBI taxonomy): domain Eukaryota; kingdom Metazoa; phylum Chordata; class Actinopteri; family Embiotocidae; genus Brachyistius; species Brachyistius frenatus. The sequence continues at coordinate 2,034,750 of NW_027210632.1, forward strand.
GATTGTTGAGTACTGTTGTTGAAAGTGTTATATTTTCACTAAGACTGGCCAAGTGTCTTGAAGGATATTTTTTTCATTTTGGGGGTCAGCTGGATTTCTTCTTTCAGGCTGTGAATCAGGCCTGTTAATGGCTTTGCACAACTGCTGACCTCAAATGACTGTCATTAAATAAAGTGGGCACTGGGAAGGAGTCAAAGACACCCTCATTACCTATTTTATCAGACTGGGGGGTTGCTTGGGAACCATTAAAGCATAATTTTCAAGGGCCTGTCATCCCAGTGTGTGTTTTTACGTGTCCAGACAACTAATTATTTTCTAATTATCCTCAAGAGACCAGGCAGAACTGACCTCTAGTGAGAATTTTTCCATGATTATATGTAATAAACATGACTGTGTGTGCCGTATGTATGGATCTAAGTGTGCACACATATATTTGCATGTATGTGACCTTTGTAATCAGTGCATAGCAGTCAGTGAGTGCATGTACATGGACTTGGGATCCCTGGTTTTGACCATAATTTGGGAGATAGTGTTTCCAGTGAACACAGAGGAATCTGGTTATTTGCATCCACATATACATGATAAATACCAGTTCCCGGTTACTGATCACTCCACAGTATTTGTGCAGGCGACTGTAATGTTTACAACACAAAGTGGACATTTTGAAATCGTTTATCTGATTTGACTGTGGCAATTGAAAATGAGACCATTCTGCCTTACAGTGAGCTTAGTGCTATTGATTGCCACAATAGCATTGCAGATGGAGAAAATGTGATACTTCAAAAATCTGATCAAAACTGGGAAACTCAAGTAAACGCACCGAGTAAGTACACTGCCATCCCACTTATTTTTTGCATAAGCAAAGACTTTCCACAGCCTGTCCCACTGAAGTTTATCAATCCATTAATATTTACTGAATAAAGGGGAATCAAATCTGGAGTAAGAGAAAAACTCAGTAACATTTTTGTATCTTTTTCTCTAAACACAATGTCTGTTCTCGGTCCTGGAGACTACATTTGGTTAGACAGCTAAGAATGCAAACTCCAAAAGAAGTTGTCAAAAGTAAGGGGCAGTAAAATAAATCACAGAAGCCAAAAATGAACTGGTTAACAGAACAAAGAATGGCAGTGAGCAGGTGAACAGAAGTGATTGTAGCGGGGCACAGAGTCCTGTGCTGGAGGTGGCACTCAGGGGGGGTTTCAGTTACACCCTGTTAAGAATTCACAAGCTGAAGGGTTGAAAGGGGTTAGGAGGAGGGACTTTGACAAAGGTAAACCTGTGATCGATCAATCCCACTGGGTTGTGCATTTTACGAGTGCTTGTGTCCCTGTGCTTGAAGGGTGAAACTGTGTTCAGCTGGCGGGATATGATGTGTGTGCACACGCACAACACCTCACAACCTCACATGCACACCTGTAATCTCTTTTTCTGCCCTTGTGATGGTCAAATATCTCGACACCTGAGAACGAGTAAAGTGGGATTTGGGTTGTTTTCTCTCTCTCTGGGCTATTCTTGTTTTGTTGACTTGACACTAAGTCTCCAGCAATAAGGGATTGTGTATGCCTGCCCTTGTGTTTATGCGTGTTAAGACAGAGGTGAGCCGAGGTGAGCAAATTCTATCAGGCTAAGTGTGACAGGCCAATCTGTGGTCACCTATCTGCAATGACTGTGAGGATTTCAAGGCTGTTAATGGGTTTATACACACACACACAGACACACACACACACACACACACACACACACACACACACACACACACACACACACACACACACACACACACACACACACACACACACACACACACACACACACACACACACACACACACACACACACACACACACACACACACCTTTTAATTTGCAAGTGCAATGGCTTCTCATTCACTGTCGTACGTTAAATTGATCCTTGTGCTTCAGATTTGGACAAATTACTGTTAAATGAAATTAGCTCCCAGAAAATATCATATAGTTGAGTAATGTTTGATTAGGTTAAGTCCTTAGAGGACAAGTTTGATACGATAAATTGTGATAAACATGAAACTTCTGGACCAAATCATGTATGGGTGTGTTTAACTTTGCCTGTAACCTCTGATTTGTGACCCATAACCCATTAGAGTGTGTTTCCACCCTGGAGACCTCATATACGTCCATCCTCTATTTGTCCTTTCTTCACTCTACTGCACACAAACTCACTCTGTTTTCTCTCAAAACCTTTTCAGATCTGTCATTTGGCACCTCTTTCACACCTCCTCTCCCCTAAAACTTTGAATCCATTGAATTATCGGTACCTATTCTCAACGAGTCCGCTCCTCTAACTCGTCATCATCCTTTGTCATCATGGTATTCATCCGTTATTCTCTTCATCTGTCATCCTGTGTCCCTCCTCCTCCCTCCCAAGGGTTCCAGCATGTTCCTCTCACACGCACACCACTTTTCTGCCCTCACCATGTCCCCTCAGTGCCAGCAGGGATGAAGGTGCTAAATGTACTCAGTGTCTCTCTCTCTCTCTCTCTCTCTCACACACACATACACACACACACACACACACACACACACACACACACACACACACACACACACACACACACACACACACACACACACACACACACACACACACACACACACACACACACACTGTACCCCAGGGCCAGCACCAACACAAGAAACCAATTTTCAATTTACAGTGAAGTGAGGAATCTCCCTGCCCCGAGCAAGCCCTATCTCTCCCTCCAATCTTGAGGGACAAGGGTTTGACAGCAGCTGGGGTGTTTGTGAATTTGTGTGTATCTGTGTGCGCACGCTTGTGTATTTGAAGTAGAGAGCGACAGAGACAGATGATCTTCGTAGTAAAGCAAAAAGAAAAATGCAGGAAAGAGAGCAGGTTAGCAAAGAAAAGTGATTATATCGTAGTTAATAAAAGAATCTCTGAGACCTCATTCAACAATTTTCACATAAAACAGAAGCTACCACTCTCATCATGTCAACTCCTGAAGGTTGGAGCGGTGCCCATCAGAACCTTGGCAGTGCCCATCATGTCTGTGCTCTCACCGGGCTCTGGTTTCAGAGCTGGTAAACAATGCCAGTGGTTAGGTTTGGTAATGGATCTAAGGGGGAGGCTGGCACAAGGCGGAGCCCTAGGAAAGCAATCTGAGACTTGGACTGGGTTAGTTAGAGGTGTCCCTGAATGCTTAAGGCTGCAGGGGATGGAGGGCTGGGCATGGGACCAGGCGTCAGGTAGGTAAGGGAGGCTAACAACTCAAACAGAGCATCCATATGCTGGCTGAGCGAATAAATGAGAAAGAACTGAGGAAAAAAATAGTATTTCTATGCATGAGGGCGAGAGGAATACAAATGTGTATGTGTGTTTGTGAGTGTTTATGGACATGTGTGTGTAGGTCTACAACAGTTCAAGTTGTACTCACATGTTATGCAGGACACACCAGCCACAGTGGGGATCTCCTGATCCAAGACATTCACTGCAGGTGGAGTACTGCCCACAGGCCTCCACTGGCACCCTTGACAGCTGCAGATAAATATACAACAAATGTTAAAACACAATGGAGAGACATTCAAAGTTCAAGCTTTTGAACTGATAAATGATGGTAAGATGAGCAAAAATATTAGAAGTGAAATACCAGCGGCATGTGTAAAGATAGGAGTAAAATGCAGGTACAGTATTGCAGAAATTTGAATGTGATGAAGATATAGGCATGGCTGCTTTAGTTGTGTGTGTTTTTTGAGAGATATTGCCAGAAAAAAATATGAATTTTTAATAATAAAAAGGGCCTCAAACTAAGTTGCTTTCAATTACTTGATTACCTCAGTTTAAACCATGTTCAACCATGACACTTAACAGAAGATTCAAGACCTCAAATGAAAGTGTACACAGAGGACGAATCATTGGATAACCAATAGACAATCTCTATGAAACAGGTATATGCTTTGCTGCAAACAGGTGCTGTACGGTCAAGGTATACGTAGGCAGAGAGGTGACAGTGTTAGTAGCACCTCTTACTCGAAACATAACATATCTTGTTGCTGCATGATTGTTTGCATCCTGCATTATATTATACATATATACATATTACAATCAATGTTTACGGTAGCTGTAAATTGTCTTTAATAGATATTATCACATCATCATAGATGTAATGGAGGTTCCTAATTTTCCTATATTTATTAAGAAGAGTAATTAATGAACCGAGGCCTTCTGCTTGCTTTTTTTTAAGCTAACAGACAACAACATAAACCTAACTGAATGTATGTAATGTCTGAGTTTGACAGTTTCTATCTTTCTCCAATCCAGCTGGCTTCATATAGGAAAGCTTGGCCACTTGGGACAGTAGTCCATCTATTATGATATATAGCCCTGCCAATTCAAACTGGCATTGACTGGCACTGATTGGCATGGGCCTTGAGTGACCGAGCGCAAGGGGCAAAGCTGAGGTAGATCTCAGCTGTCCCCCTCCTCTTGTTGCTATGGCAACAGGATGGCAGCAATAATAGGTGTTGCTGGCACTTTTGATTAATGAGCCGTCATTGGTGGATGACCGCTGTCACTCACGCTGCTCTCTCATGACAGCCAGGAAAGAGAGACGACATCATCACTATGGGATTGATATTGGGTTATGATGAAGGTAAAAGGCTATGAAGGCGTGTTTGTGTGTGTGTGTGTGTGTGTGTGTGTGTGTGTGTGTGTGTGTGTGTGTGTGTGTGTGTGTGTGTGTGTGTGTGTGTGTGTGTGTGTGTGTGTGTGTGTGTGTGTGTGTGTGTGTGTGAGCGCAAGTGTGCATACTCAATGGAATTTCATGTTTCAAAAAAATAACTTCAGTTTTTAGATGAAGAGGCTTTCTCGGCCTCCATACCTGGAGATTCCCAGATATGTTGAACAAATGTTTCCTTATGAAACTTGAAAAAGAGTTACCTTCGCTGTAAATCAGGATTTTAGAATCCAATTTAACAGAAAGACACCAGAAGGTTACTGTATCTGTGTAAGAGTAATGACACGTGTTAAACCGCCACTGGCTATAATTCTACTTAGTACAAAATCAGATGAAGGCTCTTTGAGGACAAGGACCAACAAGCTGATTATCACATATCTATTAATCTGCTGTGATCACAGTTACTTCTCCCGGAATTGGACAAAAGCAAATCCTGCAGCAAAATAAATAAGATATGAAGTCTCCTCATGGGTTATTTCACACAAAGTAACTAACATTCACTGATCAGCCATGACATTAAAACGACTGACTGATTATAAAGTTCAGTTGTTATTCAATCTAATTGAGTGAGATGTTGATTTATATTAGTCGTAATTTTGGAGACTATAATTTGTGTTGCTGTTTAACGGCATTGGGCTGTAGGTGATAGGTGTGTTTAATATATTTTGTTCCTCCTGTTTAAATGAATTGGATTAACAAAATATTAGGAACTCCTCTCGGTATAACCCAATAAAGTTCAAGAGCAGCAAAAATTACAGTCTCCCAAATGAATAACATAAATCAGCATCTCTCTCAATCAGATTGAACAACAACTGAACTTTCTAATCCTTATGAAGGGAGGCTTTATTGCTGTTGTATTAAACTTAATGCTACACCTGTTATGGCTGATCGGTGCATGTCTATGTAGACAGTACAGGGGAAGGTCAAATATTTTTGTCCTAAAAGGCAATAGAGAACAATACAAACAGAACTTTAGGTGGTAGGTCAGGACATGGATTTAGTGCCCTGTTCAAAGACACGATGGCAGTCATGAAGGGCACTGATGTAATTTAGGTATCAAATCAACAAGTCACCTCTCAACTTTAGTGCACCACCCAACAATAGGTTCTGAACATCGAATTATTTTGCATACTGGTCTGTCTATATAGCTTTGGATAAAAGTCATGTAATTATAGACGTCTTCGCTGCACATTTTACTGACTAAATTCCATATTTGAGGGTATAAAAGGACTATAATTAAACCGTGCAATGTAGGCCATGACTGAATGCAACAAGAGATCAGAAATGCCTATGCTTAGTGGTATCTCTGAAGCACAGCCTGGCACTGATGGCGGTGCTCTCTGTTGGACGCGCAGAGTATCACACGGCACATCTGTGCCTGACAGCTTCGCTCTCTAATAAAAACACAGCAAGTCAAGTCAGTTTTGCACACACTTGCGGTGGAAGTCGTATTTCAACACGTTTGCGCGCACAGATGTGCACACTGTCAGTGAAGTCAGACGCTGACACACCGGCATGATGGAGATACTCCAAAAAGACACTACGACATTGTTCTCTCTCGCACTCGCTACGTTTATGTATCTTCTGTGTATCTCTTTAAATGCTATAAAAAGCATACTACATGTGCACACAGACACAGATTCACACAAGGATGAATGAATTCAGAGGGGGCGTATCGCCCCGTCAAAGTCAAGAGGAATCCTGCATGCTATTACAGATTAGAGACAATGCAGGTGCATCTCTCTGTCTGTGTGTGTGTGTGTGTGTCTGTGTGTGTGTGTCTGTGTGTGTGCGTGTGCATGTGCTCTGGGGAAAAAAATAGCGAGTATGTTTTGCCCTCCGTACTGTGTAAAGGCATATTTGCATTAGGTAGATAGAGGGAATGAGTTTGAGATGGAATCGGGGAGATAGTGGAGCAACGGTGTGAGCACAAGATCAAACCCAACACCAATCCTCATTGCACCATGCATCTCACAAGATAGATGCCCTCCCTTCCTGTCACTCTCCAACAGGTCTGCTCCTCCCCCTGCGATCCACCAACACCTCACCCCACTGCCAGCTAAATAACCTCTTGGTCACTGAAGAGAAAGGCCATTGTGATAGCCTGTGGAAGGATTTCAGCTGCCAAAGCCTTATCATGAGTGTATAAGACCACAATTTCCCTACGTCTGTGCATGTGTGCGTCATCTGCGCGGCTGTGTCACCGCATCGAGTGGTTTGTCACCTCGTGATCTGCCATAAAAGCCAAGCGCCCAGACATAACTGTAGGAAACGATGCCACCATATCTGGACGCTTTATAATTTAACACATCATCAGTGGCAGATATGGCGATACACACACAACAAACAAGTGCACAAACATACACAAAAACACAGGGTATTAGACTTAGGCTGTAGGATGGAAGAGACATCCTGATGCCTATCGAAGACTCGGATGCCTGCATCTGGGGAGATGGTTTTGTCAACAGATAAAACACACACACACACACACACACACACACACACACACACACACACACACACACACACACACACACACACACACACACACACACACACACACACACACACACACACACACACACACACACACACAAACAAAGAGAAAAACACACCACATTCAGAGGCCAGCAGAAACGATGGGTGCCAATGTGAGTCCTCTGTTCCAGAGCACACATCCTGATATCATTCATTCCCCCTCTGTTTCTATCTGTCTGTCACTCAGAAGCTCTGAGGTGTGTAAGATCATACATTCATCATCTCTCCAGAGCCCCTGTTCTCTATCTATCTAGCTGGCGCGCACGCACGCACGCACGCACGCACGCACGCACGCACGCACGCACGCACGCACGCACGCACGCACACACACACACACACACACACACACACACACTTTAGCAGGCAACACGTTTGTCCCCTCTTTTATCAAAAAATGGAGGGATTTGGTGGCTAAACGACCCAATGCACCCCTTGTCCCTCTCATCTCGATATCACATTCATTTCATGCTATCTTCTTTGTGGGCTTTGGCAGCGAGGCAACCATTATGGCTCACTGTCTCTTCACTATGACTGCGCTATCATATCAGCAGGGATAAATACAAAGGATGGATGCATGGCATTTATAATTCCCCCTGTTTCAGGTGAGAAAATGACAGCCATTACACCCTGCACTCTTCCTCCTTTCACAATAGGGAGAGATGGAAGTGGCTGAATATAATCACGCTTTTAAATAAAGGCTCAGATCACAGGGGTACTTGATACCTTAATGTGTGGTGAGAAAGACGAAGACGCCTTTGATAATTTGCTGTGGTGACACAATGGCATCTAATCATGTATACAGTATATATACAGTAAGTAGGAAATGGGCGTCAAGGTAGGGAAGAATCTTTGCTTTAGAGTATTTAAAGTTTTCACTTTAAGATTTTAAATGCACCACTGAAGCAATGATAAAAAAAATGACTTTGTTTTTCCTTCCTCTTTTCTTTTCTCCCCCCTTCTCCTTACATAACGCCAGCGGCATTTAAGTCAACCTGCAGTGGGAAAGTGATCATTTATTAAATCTGTAGAGACCTTTATTATCAACTAATTTTTCTGCCTCATCTTTATTCCTCTCTCTATGCTACTCTTTTCCTGCCCCCCTCCACTTGTAATTAAACATGGATTCCACCTGCAGCCAAACTTCACCACTCCAAATGAACAGAGAGAGGGAAATTAAAGTGATAGTCCAATCCTGCTTCACAGCCTGTAGGGCACACTGAACTTCTCTTATCTTTTCTCTTCTTCCTTCAGGCTAGCTTCCTCTTTTTCTCCTTCCCTGGTGTGAGTTTGCTCTCATTGCTATTGGCCGGGAAGCAGCAATTAATAGGAAATAATCTCATTAAATGTAAGCAATGTTGTGTTATTTAGTCATTTTGAACAAATACACACTGTAAATTCATGATCATGTGACAAATATATATTGTTGCTAACAACAGCAGCCTTCTTCAATTAAATATCCTCAAGTTGTGCTGATGGCTGCAAACAAGTCAGCCACAATAATTTAGCCTGTTGAGAGAAATCATTATTCATACACTACACAATGGAAATGAATAATAATTTCCGACCTGCTGTAATCACAACAGCATGTCTTGCAAATGGAAACCGTTCTGAAACCCTCAACAAATCCCAACCCATATTTCCACCAGCATGCCAACCTGTGTAGTGTTTTTACAATGCCTGAAACTCAAGCCCTCATGGTACTCCTGGATAATATCGAGTGTATACATAATCGTCCTCACCAAGACAATCTCAGTGTTTATTTATTACAAGTGGTCAAGCAGCAATATGTTTCTTATCAACTTCATCAATCATTAAATCCTGGTCTTGTTATTCTCCTCTCTATTGAACACAGAATGTCACTTCATCCTGTCATTTATTCCTTCGTTCATTTACTGGTGCCGCTCTCCCTGTTCCTTGCACTGCATCCCACCTCGCTCCTCTCCAGCTGGATGAAGGAGAGATTGACGTGGGAGTCAAATGAAGCGAGGGACGCAATCGACGACCCGCTGCCTCGTCACAGCTGACGCACCACTCAATCCGTCAACCCCCGACTAACGGTATTAGATCATAAACTCAGTTAACAGAGCGGGCCGGTGGCTGCAAGTGCAATATTGTTTTCATTTGACGTTTCAGAGGTTAAATGACAAAGCCATCCATTCCACTGTCAGGATAGTCAGCGCATGACAAATGACCTGGATACAATCAATCATTTTCACTTATCTTTCCATTCCAAAGAGGGTATAAGCCCCACATACACAAAAAGGGGAAATGAATGCAGCCAAACAAGCTTGGAGCAGTTTATTAATGATAGTTTACAGATTAGAATTTCTTGCATGAGGTACACTCTGCTATATTTTTACCATCTGTCATCGTTGATATGTCTATGAGTTGACAAATAAGCAACCCAAAGCTGAAGCATGCCAAGCTTAGCGACAATAAATTCTTATAGCAGAACTTGCCCTAACATCTGCTAATGTTGTCCCATTACACTGTCAATCCTCCACGCTGAGGATGTGATGGTAAAGGTCTCTCATTGGCACATATGAACAGTATATTCCGTACACACACAGAGAGTCTAATTCTGCGCAGGTTGCATCATCCTGCCCTGGGGCATAGCTCGGGTAAAAATAAAGTCTGTATCATACAGATGGAGTGCACAGCCTGGACTGTTTCCAGTAGCCAAGATTCTGTCAGAAGATATTGAATGTTGACTCACATGAATGACAATTTTTTTTTATAAAATGTCTGCTTGTTATATAGAATCATGGGCTTGCAGAACATGCATTGAGAAATATACTGAGAGAAAGCAAGAGTGAATAAGAGAGAGAAAGAGAGAGAAGACAAAAGCGAAACTTCAAAAGGGATTTTGAGTGAGTCAAAAGTTCACTCCAACTTTGTCTCCCTACTTTGTTGACATTTTTTAGAAGCGTGTCAGGCAGCAATGGCTGCAACATATCAGCTCTGTTCCTTTCCTTGTTAGCCCGCGACGAGCCTGCAGCTAAACTGGGACACAACATAATATGCACATCTAAACACCTTCATAACTCACAGCCGCACACTGGAGGGGTGAGAAAGCCACACTCTAAGGGATGTGCTAAAAAGTTTCCCGCTGAAAGAAATTAAAGGATGCTGGTATTAAACATCTTTGATGAGATGCGTAGACGCGATACTTCCACAAATTGGCTTGTCGGATTTCCCTCGAGGCGTTCAAAACAGAAAAAGAGCATTTGACTTTGAACGATCTCACCCCAATATAGTACACATTTTCAATAATTCACACTTACAGATCTGCATTTGCTACACTGAATATAAATAATGCAACACAACGAGTGTGGCAGTTAAAGCACTCCAGCAACAGTTTACATGGTGAATGTAAAAGCTCAGTATGTGTCGCGAAAACATTACCTGAGCATAAAGGCCATGCAAGAACATGCCAGATAAAATCTAGCCACTAATTCAGTGAACATTTGCTGGCAGGTTGAGTTCATGTGTTGCTGTAGGGTAATGGTATGGCTATGGGAATACTAAAGGATGGATTGAATGACTAAGACACAACAAACAACAGATTGAGCAGCTCCCAAATGCCCTCAAACGCATGTCAAGTCTAAGCACAGCCAGCTGCTGAGTAATGCGCCCTGCAATCAAAATCAGTCAAATGACTTTCTCATGATTGGGTCCAAACAGAAGTTGCTTTTATTCCATTTGACATACAAAACACTACTTGGGCAGTTGCGTAAAACTGGATTCAAACATGTACAATATTTCATTTTCCATTTCAGAGCAAAGGAGGTCACAAAACCCTTAACGGGACACATTGACAATTAATGCAACTCGATACCTCAGAGTCAACTCAAATGCTTTGAGTTGAATTGAAGACTCTTTTGTCATCTTTATTTGAAAACTGATAAATAACAACTGAAATAAGTATGGCTTATTTTTGTCAAACTTAAAGTTGGCTTCATGTTGTCTAGTTTGGAATGAAGATCATTATTTGTTAAACGTGGAGCACGCATTAAAACATTTCCATAAGTTATTCATATCAGCGTCAGTAACTATTCATCACTTCGAGGTGGTGATGAATATATTTATATCACCAACAAAAACATTTTGGAAGGCGATTTGTTCTTTTGCTACTTTGTACTAATGGTGAAACGACCCCGGACATCCGCCGACACCACCCTCACTCATTCAACCCAGGTGTTCTCATTGTGGTTGACAGATGAACCATTGTTAACAGGATAGCAACACAGTAGTGGACGACCGTACCGACTCATTTTAACAGTGGGACTGACCTGCCCTTGTCACTCAAACAACAACCCTAACATCCATAATAGCCATCACCAGAACATCTATTTAACCCACTAATAGGATGACTTGTGACTTTTGTGTGTGTGTGTGTGTGTGTGTGTGTGTGTGTGTGTGTGTGTGTGTGTGTGTGTGTGTGTGTGTGTGTGTGTGTGTGTGTGTGTGTGTGTGTGTGTGTGTGTGTGTGTGTGGGAGTAAAGGGAGAGAGAGAGAGAGAGAGAGAGAACTATCCAATTAGAAGACAGCCAATCACTGGATTAATGAGAGGGCAGGGATGACAGGTTGCTCTGTTAGTGACGAATAGGGGAGAACAAAAATGGGGGATGGCGTAATGGCGTATGGTAAGAATGACAATGGGTAGTCAGAGAAGGTTGGAAATGAAATAACGATGGAGAGAAAGGAGATGAAGAAAGAGAGGCGAGAAAACACAAAAGGCTGAATCCTCAGTCTCTTTACAAATCCTCTTAGGAAAGAATAGGGGCACAAACCTATAACCCAGGAAGAAAAACAGACCTGACAAAGACGACACAGACACAGGATGGAGGAAGAAAAGGAAGAGGTAACAAGCATGGTAGAAATCCTTTTTTTTTTTTTTTTTTACAATCCACATTACTGCATGAGAATGTGTTTTTGTGTTATTGTTGGCCCGCTTCCTTCTCTAATGAGTCTATAATTTGACACAGACAAGCAGCGTATAGTGTGACGCAGGGTGATACCCCATCCCTGAAGCTGGATTTATACTTCTCCACCAAGGTGTTCCAGTGGTCCTGCCACATTAATAATTGATTGTAGTTAATTGTCGTAGCACCGGGGCAACACAAGAGGAATTTTTAGTACGTTATCAGTGTGACATCCTTATAGAGCCTAAGTAATCATATTTACATTCTTCTACTTTGCGATGCAGAGTGAAGATACTCAAGTTTGCACAGGAAATGGCTTTGTCAGATAGATCAGAAAATATACATTTGTTCAGGGATAAGAAAACAACACGGAGCTGGGCAATTATTACATAGCACAAGTAATCATGTTTGCTTTCTTTAATTCATTTCGTGATAGAGAGCGATGATTGCAGTGAGCACAAGGATTGCATTTTCTTAGCGTTAATGAACAAGAGAAGTTTACAGAGACTTTTCTCAACTTTGTCTGTGCTATCAACTGGGGATCAGAAATTATAACAATGGTAAACCATATGGCCTACATCGTCTGTATTCAATTTCATCCAGTTCATCTTTACTTCTAGTACTTTAAAGCCTCTGCCTGCAACCTTTGTATGTAGTATGAAAACATACAAATCCCCCTACACGCTCGAAAACAAAAGATCACATAGAAACGCACAATGCAGCGCAATATGCATTATTTGTACTGACTACAAAATGCACCTCTCTCTTTTTTTTCTTCTTTTTTTTTTAAAATTTATTTTCTCTGTCCCTGAAGACAACCCTCTCTCCTCCAACATCAGTGACCCCTCACTGTGCAGCACCAGACCCACACCAGCCAGGATCTAGAGGTGCTCCTCCGTGCCTGGCGTCACCAATCTGAAGGGGAGCATTTCAAGGCTGAGAACAGCATGGGAGGAGTTGTATCGACCAACTCTGTTGTCAGCCTCCTGTTGCAGTCACCCTTGCTTCTCTCGTTCTATCATGTGTTACCGCATCTCTCCCTCTTTCCAAATATCACACTCTCTCTCTCTGTGTGTCTGGGCCCCAGGCCCCCAGAAACAGCAGGTGGCCTTTTGGTATCGACTGCTCGGGCTGCTCGGGCTGCTTTAATCTGCGTTTGTCATTGCCACTGCTGGTAACTGGGAATGTGCATGTGTGTGCTAAATGTTATTCTACACCATCGCAATGATCCAGCAAGCCTTGCTGTATTCAATACTCCTGCATGCTAGGATGAACATACCCTTTGAACTCAGCAATCACTGTGGGGTTAACAAAATGCAGACCCAAGTAATTCCACATGACATTTATCTCTGAACACTGATCAGGCGATAATTTTCAAAATTTAGTAAAGTGGCAGTGGATCAGTTTCAGGTCTAAAAACAAATGAAAGTATTGTATGTTGGGCACGTTTTATATCGGCAGTGTATTCGTTAATTAAAAGTGCATTAACTAATAAACTCTTTTAGCCATAACTGAATGTTAGGAGTTGGTAGAATGTGGAAAATAGATCATGTTATTGTATTTCTATAACATTATGGGACCCTCTTTGACTTTTAGTAAAACTGGTCTTGACTTGAGGCGGATGCGTGACAGGGAACAATTCAGCTTACAGTTCACAGGGGAATCTTCAAGAACCAACATGCTGAAAAAAAAAGCTTCACAACAAACCTGTAATGCCAAAATATTGTTGCTACATGTTCTCTACATTTGAGATGAGGTAATTTGCACTCATCTCCTTCAGTGATTGCTGACACTTGGAAACAGATGGAAAAATTAGACGGGAAAAGCAGTGTTTTTAAGCAATCCGAATCAATATAAAGGAGTGCAAATAACTGAAAAACTCCTGACTATGAAACATATTAAGGTATTGTTATGAAATAAAGATATCAGTCCAAAGATAATAGCATTTATTAGTGATCAAAAATGGGTAATAACTTAAATTTTCCAACAGGCCCGGCAGGAATGTTTTGCTCAAATATCAAAACATTAAAGGGTATTAGTGAATCAGTGAAATAAAGCCGCACTGATTTTTATTCACTCACTCTCATCTTCTATAAACCCTTCAGCACTGAACAAGACTGTGTTTTTGTGCACTGGGTTTATTTTTGTGTGTTCCGTGTATGTATGCGGTGTGTTCATTAACTGCCTTCTATATTTGTGTGTATGGTAATTCCCAAATGTTCCTCCTAAACAGTTAGTGGAGGTCAACCCTGTTACTGGGCTAATAGACTAATTACTACGAAAGCCTCACACATATACACACACACACACACACAGACAGAGACATGACTACACACACACACGCACGACCACTATTTGACAAAAAAAAAAACTCACTTGGTTGTTTTTTTCAATATAAGCTAATTGGCATGCAAATTAAAAAATGCTAAATTTGTAACAGGATGTTGGGCAACAACAGTGAGACACAAAGGAATCTAACATAATGGGAAGAAATGGAAATTAAGTATTCCTAATAATTCATTTGTTATTCTATATTATTTTATAATCCCAATTACATGCACTGCAAACCAGAGGAGAGAAAACAACAAACAAATTCACACATTGCTGGTAAAAAGATTTGTACAGAGTAGTAGTAATTGGATGCCATGACAAATAGCATCCTAAATGTCCTTATTCTGCTCACTTGTCTCCCCTCCCTTCGTTTCCTACTCTTGCTGCACATGGACCGACTGAGACCCCTGGAGAGGCAATGAGAGCTGATTTTGAAAGGGCACCTTCAACTCGCTGTCTGTCTGATATTTAAAGTGTTATCACAATAATCTGGGCACTTAAAATGGGCACACACCGACAAACACTCACATACAACCAGAATGCACTACATTAGTAAATACTGACACTTTCATGGTGCCAGAAAGGTCTATAATCCTCTGGACGCTGCAGACAATGTACAGGGGTAACTCGGCTATTGCTGCCAACAAAACAGCAGTGGCCTTCTGTGATTACGGGTGGCAGGAGATAAAGAGGAGTGAATGATATGCATATTATCTGTACTTCAGAGCATTTACAATATTATTTCTAACAGTCACATTAATATTGAACAGTGAACAAAGAAAGATATCCACTGGTTAGGCCTCCATGATTTGATTATTTACAATTTAATAACACCATGGGCCAATAATATACCGGCAACGTATTCACTGTGTATCCCTTCTATGAAGTAGGTAGAACTAGAACCATCTTGTCCAGATACAACAGTAAAATGCTGAATCAATCTACATCAGACACAGGGCCTGATTTTCTGTAGTTATAATACTTTAAGTAAATTAAGCTAATAATACTATACTGTTTTACATTACATTTCATTTAGCTGACGCTTTTATCCAAAGCGACTTACAATAAGTGCATTTCAACCATGAGGGTACAAAACCCAGAACAACAAGAATCAAGAAAATACAATTTCTTCAGGAAAGCCAAACGTGTTGACTTAAAGGTGACTGTAACTGCAAGACTTTCAGTTGTATTGGATTTGTTTACATTGTAGTAATGGTAGTTTTGACTAAGTAAAGTGTATTTCTTCTACCGCTGTGAAATGTTAAAGTCTACGCGTTTCCTTTTTCCGTGACTTAGTAGTCAGGACCAGACTCACTTCAGCACATATCAGTGTGAGGACAATGAACAAGTCCTCAGCAGAGGATTGTTTGACATTTGATTGTTTGACATTTTCAAGACAAAAGGACTCAACTTCCATCACTGATGTTCTCAACCTCACATAACCACCCTCCTCCAACAGACTCATGCAGCTCCACTGTCAGAAGGACCGATACAGGAGATAATTCATGCCCACTGCAATAAATAAATACATATAAAGTACATCTATCTATCTATCTATCTATCTATCTATCTATCTATCTATCTATCTATCTATCTATCTATCTATCTATCTATCTATCTATCTATCTATCTATCTATCTATCTATCTATCTATCTATCTATCTATCTATCTATCTATCTGTGCTCAGTCATCAGACGACTAAACAATGACTTCAGCTGGCAGGTCTGGAAAAGAGAGACTCATCCTTGCCCTACATAAATTACTAGCTACTGTACATGTATAAAATGTGATGTAAGTACACGCTCGTGGCCGTGTGTCTTTGTCTGCACAACATAGTAGTCAGCGACTACCTCACCCAGTCGGTCATAGGAGGGTGCATTGATGTGACTTTCCGTGGTGCTATTTCGGTGAGGTTTTGCCTCTGATAAAGGTGTTCACAGTCTCTGTGTCTGTGTCCATTACACAGAGTGCTGCTATTTCGCTCCACATTCCATGTCATCAAAGGTACGAAGAGACGTAGTGTGTATGTGCGAATCTGTCTGTGCATAGACATACATACCAGCGCGCACACACACACACACACACACACACACACACACACACACACACACACACACACACACACACACACACACACACACACACACACACACACACACACACACACACACACGAGTGGACTAAGACCACTCTCCTCTCTCCCTATAATTCAACACATTTATTCACTTCAGCTTTACCCTCACAGTCTGTCTCTATAAAAAGACATGGTCACAGCATCCAGTGGTCTCTCTAATCCTTTTCTCTTCTCAAGCCTGGCTGTAATGAAACCCTCAATGCCGCACTAAAGGTTATTCTACCCTGTGACATAAGAAAATGATAAATACCAGTGGTTATGATATTTAGTTCGCGGGGAGGACTGTTGATGTATGCGTGTGTGTTTGTGTGTCTCACCTGGGTCTCGGACATGACATAGAGGTAGTGGTGGTCAGAAGAGAAGGCCATGTCTCTGAGGATGGGTCCATTCTCCACAGCCTGCACAGTCTCATACTGAAGAGCGCGCGAGGAGCCATCAACCCGGATCTGGGAAAAACAAAGAGCCACATACAAATTTATATTCTTACAAGGGCCTTCCAATCACAACTTTGCTTAGGTATTACAAATAATAACACTGAAAATCTCTAACGAAGTATATGGATTCAGACAATCCGCTGACGTACAAGAATTAACTTCTGATATGGTTGGGGTGAAGTGCCTCAGGGTAATGATCTTCTTTTTATGGGGGGGATCTGTTTTGGGGTTTTCAATACAACAACCAGGAATACGAGGTTACCACTGAAGAAACACTTCATTCATCACAATTAGCTTGCTGTATCTGCAATGTAAATGTTTTTCTTATTCATTCATAAGTGACTGCAAAATGGACAGCATAAATTAGTTTGTGGCTGGAAATAGAACAAAGAAGAAAAGAATAGTTGAGGCACAAAGATGAAAAGTGAGAAAGAGTATTGATGCCTTCCACAAGAAAGGACTTAGCCATGGAACAAAGGTAGCCTCTACAACAACAAAGTGTGAAAACAGGAACTGAGCAAACATTAAAAAAAAGTACTTTTACATGTTATTACTGGCAAAACTGCCCAGTACATCCTGCTTCAGTATTTTCCCATGCATCACGACTTTTAGTGCTGTATCTGAGATGCGCAACTTTCTCAATGGCAGTTTGAGCCATTCAAAAGTAATTAAGGTAATAAGGCATCTGGGCAAGAGGTATGGTCTATGGGCCCCTGGGTGAGTTTACTCAGCAGAAAGTGCATGGAAGTGGGCCCCACGCACACTTGGTGATGTGATGGAAGTGATCTGGGTTGTGCCAGAACATCTGCTTACATTGGCTCGCTTGCTCGCACACACGCACACGCACACGCACACACACACACACACACACACACACACACACACACACACACACACACACACACACACACACACACACACACACACACGAACGAACGAACGAACGAACGAACACACAGGATGTGCTCCAAATGACTCTTTCTAAATCTGGCCCTCTGGCTCTAATTTCCCAGTAACACATAATTCTGACACATACCTACACAAGCATCTTTCAGCACCCAGTAGAATACACACACAGACACATACATACACACACACAACCATTTGTGGGTGTGTGGACAGGTGTGAAGCAAGTCTTGTTAAAGTTGTGATGACTCTTGGTAGTTATTTGTGCTCTTCAGCACTTAAGGGTTCACAGGTAACATGCACAAGTGGGAGATAATTGGACAGGAAGCAGATGGTGGAGGAGACAGGTGAGTCACTTCATGATTTATTATAATAAGCGTATGATAACATACTGTCTGTATTCTCTCTGTCAGCAGATCATGAAGAACCCTCTGTTGTACTGGCCAACCTGATGCTAAAGTCTGTTTAAGGTCAACATGCCTGACTCTTTCCAAGTAGGTAAACTGAACCCTTTGATAAAATGGTGCAGAAAACAGAGCTGCTCGTCTTTGTTTGAGACTGGATGACCTGAGGGCATTTACATTTATTTCAGCCTTACCTTGTGAGATTCATTCTTAAGAAAAGACTTTAGTTTTTTTATGCACCACGGATCATCATGTATTACCCTGCATCTCTTAGGGCTTTATTTTGTCCATCATCAAACTAGTAGGATGAATATTAGGTTCAGGAAACACAATACGCATCTTCACAGTAAGTGATAATGTCAGTCAATTCCACCTTCACTTTCCTTGGGCATCACAACAGAAACCAAAGAATCTGCTGCTCTACTAAAGTCCCATGGAACTTTTCTTTGTCTTTGCTTTGACAATCAACTATTGTACAGCAAAGGAAGAAACCTAAGTAGACTAGCTGCAGTTTAAGTATTGCCCTACCCTGCTGTTTCTGCTGATATCCAGTTTCACAACAGGACATTTCTTTATGCAGGCACCATCTTTCACCCTGATTTCACCCTGGTCTCCCTCCTTGTTTGTTTCTCAGTCATTCTTTCTCTCTCACTCTGCCTCCTGCTTTGGCTTCTGTAGTGATCTTGATCTCAAAGAACCTTGAGTTCTTTTTATCAAAGCCTTACACGCTTCCACTGGGAACCATTGTATGCACTCGGGTCAGTTGCAAAGAAAAGAACAGAAGGCAAATAGGAGAGAGAGAAAGAGGAGAAGGAGGTAAGAAGAAAGAAACTTGCACACGAGCCAGGGCCAGATTCAGCAGGTGGGGTTATCTAATCTGCTCAGTCGGGTGAGTTAATTTTAGGTGCTGTGCATATGTGCACAGTACACAGCATGTGTGCATGTGCCTGCATGGAAAGATGTGTGTATCAGCTTACCTGGACTGCATATGATAAAGTATGTGGAGTCAATTGCTGTGTCGCGTTAAGAGCTGACAGTCTATTGCAGTGGCTGAATGTAGAGTTTTATTGTGTTGGGATAGAGCCGCAGTCACCAGGGAGCAGAGAGGCTTCAAGGGGAAGCTCCTGTATATTATCCCTCAATCTGACCACCAACAAAACAAATGAGCCACCAGGGAGCGCACAGCATGTCCACAAGCATGCGATGCTGGCTGGTTTTGTCACACTGGGACTGCAGGGGAACTCACAAGGGAGAAAGGCTGATTTAAATCAAAGACCAGTAGACTTACTTGAAGGATAACTGGCAAATACAAAGCGTTTAATATTTATTTTACCCTGTATTTCTTTTTAACAAACAGAGCAGGTCAAACCTGGCTTTGTAGGTTTTATAACAAAAATGATCTTCAACTACTTTCATATGAAACTCTAAAATCTGATGAAAACAAGCATCTCTTGTATAATTTATATGACTGAAAATATTCACAATAAACAAAGAATAAACAAAGATGACTGAGCATGGACTGGACACCAGTAATACTTTTATTCTTTTGATGAAAAGTCATACTAATGATATGGCATGTTATGAAACGACTAATCCTAGATTGATTATCAAGGAACAGTAATTATTAATATATCTAAAAGTAATTTTTCATCAGCCTATAATCATTAAGCCAGCTACACTGGTGCTAGCCAATATTATCTGATTCATTTTCAACAGTAATAAAGTGGATTAGCTGCTCTATGCTAAATGGATTACAATGCTAATCTCTGCTATCACATTAGCACTACACAATAGACATTCACTGCCAGACAGACTTCATTTTGCCTCCCAGTAATGAGAAGGTGAGAGATGCATTGGGCCAACATTTAAATGCACACATACAAATAAGTGTCTTCATATAAGCATTTCCATGTATAGAAACATTGGCATTTCACTGTCTCTCTGTTTCACAAGCATACACACACTCTCGGATACACGTCCAGGCTGTCTGGCTGGAGATACTCATATGGTAATGAGGGATAGCGAAGAGAATTACTGGCACTTCTGACTCAGAGCACACTTCCGCAGAATGTGTGTACTAAATACTTCTTCAATAGCTCTGTGTGTCCTGGTTTATCTGAAAGTGCATATTTGCACAGTTCATACAGAGAAAAGTCCTCCATACGGTGACCACTTTGGCCATAAACTTCATCCTCCTAGTGGCCATGGCACGTAACTACACCAGAGATGAAGGCAGTGGTTTCTGCCATAGAAATTCAGTAGAGAAGCACATGAAGTATCTTTTGTCAGAGATCTCTCACATGAAAACGATCATTCAGCACAAATAAAATACTTTTTTATTATATGTTTTCAAAACTCCTCAGGCCTTACGAAATTATTGGTTTCCTTGAAATCTATCATTAAAGTACAAAAGGACTGGAATGATCATATAAAACCGTTTCTGTGATAAAATGCAGAGAAAAATAAATTGCAAACTGGTGTGCAGATGGTATTTCCTGCTTTGAATCTGTCAATGAAACATAATGTGCCCAAAGTGACTATCTCCCTCTCTCCATGGGGCTAACAGCTAGCAGAAGGTGTGATACAGACGGGGAAGCCATTCCGGTGCGAAAACCACAGGATTACCCTTGCTCAGTTTGCTCATATTGGCACTGTGTGCCACAAAAGCACATGGAAAGTACGGCACTTCCTCTGACTCTGCATTGAATCCAATCTGCAGGCAGGTAAAATCTTATCTTATTATATGTATGCTAAGAAACTTGTGCTTTACTTGTTTGCGTTATGTTGTACAATAAAATCAATGGAAAAGATTCAGAAATGTATCAAACTGCATACCGAACAATAAATACAATGAGACATAATATAATAAATATTATGATGTTAAAAGAGAGATTGCTTGTTTTGACACATTGAATCAACAGACTCTTTACATATCCTCAGTCAATAATGTTGTTGCCCCTCTGGAACCTTCTTCTGATGAAAACTGCCTTTTGAATTTCAGGCCCTCTTGTTACACATCTGAGAACTCATTGATTTTGTATAATCTCTGTGAACTGGAGTGCTATTATGTAGAAACTACTTTACATCAAATGGCGCGATGGATCATCAACATTTTAGGACGAGTCCAGTCGATCCCCAGGAGACACAAAAATACCGCTGGAGGAGTGTTAAGAGCAGATGATGACTGTAGCTAAGTGCAGGATATACACTGTCACAAGCACACCCTGTGGATAACAGCACATTGTGGAAAGAGTACATTGAGAGTATACCATTAGCTATATCCACTTAGAAGGTTGCGGGTAGGAAGACTGGAGCCTACTTCAGCTGAGGGGCCAGGTCAACACTGGACTGGTCACCGATCAACCACAGTAATAACACAAAGACACATTTCATGCTCACATTCACACCTTCAGCATCAATTAAGAATCATCATTTAACTGGAAATTCAAATCTTTGGACATTGGGAGGAAGCCAAAGAAAATGAAGGAAACTTATATTGAAAGTGTGCTTCTCAAACATTCAACAACTGAAGGAGAAAAACTTTGTGGTTCTAAAGTGGATAATGAACAGAGATAGCAGAACGGTGTCCTTGCCTGCTATGGCATGGATTTCAGAGTGCCGAAAACAAGGCTTGTCACACAGAGTTGCAGTCTGTTGAGCATGGCACACACACTAACACACCATGGCTGGAACACACACCATGACCAACATGCTGCTAGTGGAAGCCAGAATAAGCTGCTGACTAAAGTATCGCTGTGGTCTGACATGTGCCATGCAACCACAGTGAGGTGAGTGGGCTGGAGCAGAATGTCATCCAAAGTCACACAGCATGCTGGGAAACTTAAATTTCCACAATATTTGTGTAAGGAATCCGACTAATCCTCTGAAACACGCACATGGGAAAACTCAATGTCTGTCCCAGCATTTCTGTAGCTAACAAGGGACATGAACTTTGTTCTGCTGGTTAACCATGTGATAAAATGAGCCTGGTTTCTAAGGTTTGACCATTACACTGGCTAACAAAGATTTTGTCAAATGCAAAACAATGCCTGTTTTTAATGTATTTTTGCACACTGAATCCAAATATGTTTATAAAATTCTAAATTTCACTATAACCTTTTTTTTGTTCCAATATTGCACCAAAGAAACGTGGTACCAAGGGAAGTGCATGTTGGCACACTATTCCTGGACACAATAGAAGGATGTTCCTGAGGCCAAAGGTGGGCAAAAATCATACACTTGAACATTTTAGAAGTACATTCATACATATTTTAAGTGTAACTAAAGCCTTGTGGGATTTGTTTTTAGATTTTGTTGCCCAGTGTTATTCATCAACTTTATTGCACAGATCAGGAAATATGAAAAATGTTACCTCCTATGATAATAGCTGTGCATAAAGTCTGTTTTACAATGCAATGAGTGATAATGCAGAACATTTTAGTTGCGTTTATTAAACTCGATTCCAATAATGTCATATTCCTAGACTGCAGAAAGTAAAACATCTTAACCAATTTGAAATGATGTCCAAAACTACAAAAACAAGAGAAACACACCTGTCCTGTTAGAATGTCTATTTATACAGTGATAATGTGACTTTACTGTAAATTTGTCGCTAATTCAAGGTGTTCAGAGACCAGCTACTGTTATCATGGTAATGGTATCACGATAACATTGATCTATTGCTTACAAGAGTTGATTTGTCAGTTTAAAAAAAAACTGGTAAGATGTTTCAGTGATTCAATTTCAAAAAGCAGGACAGAGTAGAAGCAGAACAAGAACATCGAGTTCTCTTTGTCTCTTCTCTTTAACACATCAGATCTTTACCCTGTTCAAGATATCAATTATAAACATTTTGGATCGGGATCAACATAGCCACAAGCCAAAACACAACACAAGCCGCCCTGGCACACTTCTCTCAGGTTTCCACCCTCTTAGCAAAGCCCCAGCAGAGTGTTAGGTATTCAACCAGGCAAGGCAGGACATGCATTAAGAGCCTCGAAAGAGACACAGACAGACAGACCGAGACAACGGAGGGGAAAGTTTACTGTGAAAGAGATGGGAAGAAAAGAAACGACGTATCGTCACTACATAATGACAATGTGTCTCTCCACGCGTTCTATTCATACCGACAGCATTACAATAGGTGGCTGTCTGATTGCCCAAATCTGTCCAGCTCACTCAGACATATTGCAGACAGAGAGAAAAGAGGAGGGGGGCATAACAGAAAAGAAGGGGTCTAGGAGGCGGAGTGGCTCCATCTCTCAATGTCAATCAATGCCAGAAAAAACCCTGCACCTCTATGTTCAATGCTTCAATATATAGCTTTAGGCGAGATGGACTAGTGCAAGGCTAGTGGGGGAGTGTAGATGATTTGACATTAATCTGAGGGTATTAACAAGAATGAGAGATACCAGGCTGGTTTTGTAGTATTTCTGGTTATTCATTGCCAGCAGGAGTTATTAGGGACAATCAAAGACAGACGTGTGTTCTTATTTTGACAGGGAGAGGACTGGCCACGAAGTAAAGCAGAAATCTGTGTAATTTGTGAATGACTACTGCTATGGTATTTCTACATCTACAATGTTCTTAGGCATAGTATTTTAAGGTCTCTGATAAACTACAATGGAGCCATCGTGCTGTTGTCCAAAAGGTATAACACTGACTCAGTGCTTTACTGCTTTCCTTTATGGAGGTAAAATATTCATTCCGTTCTTTAAAAACACATTTCAAATCTTTCCTTCTTTCCTTCTGACTCAGCTCCTTTCTCTATAGGAGAATGAGTGGGCAAAAAACCCCACCGAGTGGAACTGAACTCATTCTATGCTTTAATTCACTATTCTCTGTTTTATGTTTGCAATTAGGCATATCTGCTACACAGCAGGATTTTAATTAATTCCTTTCCTCCAATGCCTGCGCTGTGAAGGAAGGCCCTTTGTGGGCGCAAATTAAGGAAATGTCATTGTTAGCGGGGAAGTAACTACAGAGATTTGTTTTGGCAGTGTCAATACTTTGCAGAAATATTACATCTGTAATGACCCTCCTATTGAGGTCAGTTTTATTGAAGTTAATCTTCTGTAGATGTTTTATTTAGGTGGGTAACGTGACAGTAGGAGTTTCAAGGATGTTTCCTGTGAGGAAAGTTACGTAATGGAAAAAACGGGTGTCTATCCATTGAATTATAGGATTTTAACCCTATTGGATATTCATCAGGCAAATTCCCAACATCACAAAGAACAAGGCATACAATACATAGACACCAAATTAGATCATGCTGAAGGTTCAGAATTCACTGTATGATTTGACAAACGAGATTATTTCTTATCGATGAGACTTTTTGGATCTGTTTTACAAATATTTAGTTGACCAGTGGCCTTAATGAGGAATTTAATATTGAGCCTTCTCTGTAAATATTTTCTGAAGCACCTACTTCAGAATGGCCCCTGTAACAAGACTTGGTCAAAACCTAGTATATGCCTGGACTATGTATGAAACGCTGAAAGGCATTTAATTTTAAACGAGGGCTTTTAATTTGGAGCGGAAGTCATAGAAAGTCACAACATTCGGCCGACTAATGGTGTTCCTGATAACTTTAAATACTCAGTGGCAGACCTTTGCATTTATAAAGCTGACCCTGCTGTTGTAGTCAAGCCAAAAATGCGATTTCAGTGACTTCGACGTGGCGTGATAAAAATACCTTGTTGCTGGCTGTAAATTAGTATGCGTAAACTACCTTTTAAAGTATTTGTGTTACTCCAGTAACTATCGTTTAACCACCCCACACCTGGGATCTGACTCTACAGTAGACAGAGCCGCAGGGGAACCCCTGGTTCGGTGACTGACCGCTGTGGCATTAAAGGTGTGGTACCTGTTAGCCCGCAGGTCCGTGCAGCCTACTAATCTAACCTTATCCCCCTGCTGAGAGACAGACAGAAAGAGCAAGGAGAGAGGAAAAGAGAAGGACAAGAATGTTATTGTAAGGGATGATGGTGTTGGACGTGAAAGGGGACAAGTGTCTGGAGGCTTCCTAACTCATTTCTCCCCCTGCTCTCCTCTCCTCCCTCAGTCTCCCCCGTGGCTTCAAAGGGTGAGTGACAGGTCTCCCTGCTCTCATCGCCTTCACTGCTGAACTGCCTTCGAGCACCGTGACCAGGCAGGGGGCTCACAGCTCAGCTTTTGTTACTCATTTCCCTCCTCTGCTATGCTTTTGCTCTTTTTCGCTCTCTCTTGCCCTCCATCGCTCCTTCTCTCTTTGCTGCTCTGTCTCAATCTTTAAGTCAAGAGGTTGTCTGAAAAACCTGCAGGCTCGCAGCCAGTTCAATCTTGAGAATATTTGTGACCTCTTGACTTCTAACGACTCACTCAGCCGCTCATATTTGATTTTTTTTTTGTTTCCCTTTCTGCTGTGAAATTTTACTCACGTTTCCTGTTTTGTTAGTTGCAGATTACATTGCATTACATTTCAGACAGATTCTCTTCTGTCACAGCTGGAACAATATATTTTGTACATTGTCTCTCGCTCACCTACCTAGTTTTTGATTGTGCTTACACATGTTTAGATTGAAAATCCTTCAACCTCTCTGCTGTTAGATGTGACCCTCTAAAGCCTGTTGATGTACTGTATGGATACTAATGGTACCCATTTTTCCCAGAGAACACAGCAGATTACACTATAATGTACAGTATATGGAGGTGGGCAGGAATGGCCCAGTTAAGAGCAAAAATTGCTCTGCTTCTTCTGCACAATTATCATCACCTGCTCCGTCTCTTAACATGATCTTAATTCATATCTTTGTCCATTGATTTTTCAGTTTTGCCATTTTCCCTTGCAATATGCATCATTCCATCTCTTATCCTGTTACTGTCTCATTAGAGCCACAGCAGGGTGTTAGAGGCGACAGGTCAAACCCTCCAGACAGCCTCATTTAGTGCAGCCAGATTCCTGAGAAAAAACCCATATGTACGTTTCTCCTTCAAACCAATTATGTCCTCTTCAGTTTTTCCTCTGTTACCCCGTTTTTCTGCAGTGATACGAGCTGCTGTTCCCACAACTGCTGTTGCGGCTCCTGACTGGGCCTCGAGGACCCTACCGAGGCAACGGCATAATTTGAGGGCATATCCCCAGCTGTGTCTCTATTAGTGGTGCAACCTGGTGGCAGTGTAACCGAGTGGTATGCACCCCATTATATTTTGTAACCAGAGGCCACTGTGTGAAAGCTAAAAGGCTCTGGGAGCCATTAATGAAGTCAACAAGCTCCAGAGAGTAGTGAGAGCAGCAAATCAGTCTATTATATCAAATGAAGCCTTTCAGGTGACACAGCAGTGCACCAACTCACAGCTATGGATGCAATTCATTAGCGTGAGCGTGGCTGGCAAACTGTTTCAGTAGGTTGAAACGTATACTGTATAATGACACTGATATTATACTCTGGGGGCCTGTTCTTTTGTGAGGTGACAGAGAGGGAAAGGTTGTATGTGTGTTGTCCACACCTTTGAGAATTGCAGCAGCCAGAAAGCTGGACATATGGCAGAGCAAGAGGTGGCTAGCTTTGAAGTTAGAGAAGCAGAGGGAGGAAGAAAATGAGGCGAAGGTAAAGAAATATCCATCTTTTTTCCAGTCATGCATTTCACTTAAGGGTCTATGTATTGTGGGTTTTTAAAAAAAAAAAAAAAAAAAAAAAAAAAAACAGCTACGCCCTACGAAAGAATAGACTCCATGAGACACCTGAAGACATACCATCTTTGGCAGAATTCATTATGAGTCTGGCTGTATGTGTGGGGATGCTGTAATGCTGCATGATTAATCAGACAGGATGGATAAAAGTGTGAATTGCCTTAAACTTTTGCACATTATTGTATAGAATGAAAAACAACTTTCATGAAGAAGAAATAATTTAGAAATGTTCTTTTATCAGCCCTCGAGGATACACAGAATTACTTTTTGGTGGTTAATAATGCAAACAGAAGTTTTTGTTTTCTTTCACAATAAGACTCCACTGGACACTTTTAATGGCATTTTTTTTTTATCAGTTAACAACATTTTGCTTCCTTAGCCATCAATCACCAATTTATCCAACCGTTGAGGATAATGAGCGGAGGATGTGGAAAACCTTAGATCAACCTCACACAAACGGGTATATAGTTCTGTTCAGCAACCTCAGATGAATAGGAGCCCTTTCGATAACGGTCCAGTGACAGACTTTGATCAGCATTCACAGGATCACTCACACATACACACCTCCACTGTGTCCTTTATCCATCTATATGCAAGGTTGTACTTTACAACACAATAACAGGGATGTACTCTTTCATCTTAACAGGGTGGACTCCATAGCTTTTTGTTGATTGGACCATAGTCTGCTTCCATAAATGTCAATCAGCACCATATCCGACCAGGTTGGTGAAGAAGTGCCAGGTCCCTCAAACAGATGTCTAGGTCTGATAAAGGCCTGATGACAGGCTCTGATCAACTTTAGCGAAGATGGAGGGATGACTTTGAGATCTCTTTCGTCACTTTTTACCAGACCATGATTTGTTTTAGTGGTTATCTATCTCTTTGTTTACTGCTTATCAGGCTGTCCTCTTTTCTCTGGTCAATACTAATTTCCAGCTTGTTTATCAGGACAAACAAAACAGTTCATTGACTTCAAGAGCGTGATTGGTTTCCTGGGAGATAAGCACAAATTCATAAATACACAAACTTAAACTCTTACAAACACAAAGAAAAGGCCAGAAAGATGAAACAATCCCGAACTTCTGACAGTTCGACCACAAAAAAGAAATGGGGGAAAAAGGCAGTGAGTGAGTGTGTGTGTGTGTGTGTGTGTGTGTGTGTGTGTGTGTGTGTGTGTGTGTGTGTGTGTGTGTGTGTGTGTGTGTGTGTGTGTGTGTGTGTGTGTGTGTATGTATGTGTGTATGTAGGTGTGTGAATAATAGATGGGGAGCTGAGAGCCAGACGCTGTCTGAGAGCAGACATCACCCTGGATCCCGTTACCACACACTGCCATCAGAATAACTCTGGAGACATGGGCACACTTTTGCGCACACACGCACGCGCACGCACGCACGCACACACACACCTAGAGTTCAAGCACTGGAGATGTTCACAGTCCTGTGCACGCACAATCACACACACCGTGACCTTTCTGCACTCTGGTGCTCCGTTTCTCAACACAACACTTTCTCTGTCTTGAGTCTGTGGTCAGGTGCAATCACAGAGTTGAGTAATATGATCTTGCAATGGGAATTTAAAATCATTTTGGAAAAAGGTGAAGGTCTTGAAGTACACAAGTTTCATGCAATCGTCCTTAAAAAAAGGGGAATTTTACTGTTGTGGTGATGACGGACTAAGATCAGGGTCGTATGCACCCGCACACTTTAAATCTATAGATCACCTACTGCCGCTGAAGACCACACATACTCCATGGATTCATAAATTATCAATGGTCTTACCTTTCAGACCTGTGCATATCTGTGTGTTTATGCGTGTGTGTGCACTGGTATGCGTATGAGAAGCATTCATTGCCTACCCTTCAGTTTTATGTTGTGGTGATTTATGAGGTTCCTACCAAAGTTTCTAATTAAATAGGGAAGCGCCTCACAACCAACTCCTCAGAGATAAGCAGGCGCGAATTTCTGTTCCCTCCTTATTGTCTGCACAAGTGTGTTTGTGTGGATGTGTGCATTTGTCCGTGTGTATATTCCCTTGTTTTCAGCCCCAAGGCACCTCCTTTTTCTTTCTCATCTCTCCTCTTTGCCTTTATTCCTTTTTTAAACAGACTGGCTCACTCCCTCAATTATACCTTTTTCCCCCACTGAAGTGAAAAATTGCTTTGCTGGTCTAGCAGAGAGAGAGAGAGAGAGAGAGAGAGAGAGAGAGAGAGAGAGAGAGAGAGAGAGAGAGAGAAGAGAGAGATGCACAGGCGTGAGAGGGTGAAAAAAAATAAAAGCAAGGAGAGTGACAAGGACAGGCAAAGAAAGGAATAACACGGCACTAAACCCTGGAGGCACGTGTTGATTCACCAACTGCTATAATAATGGAAACACTGGAGGTAAGATGGTGAGAATGAGAAAGAGCAAGAAGACTAAAGGCCAATGTCCACTGAAAATGGCTCGGATGAAATCAATGAAGAACAAACACATAACTGGCTGATATGATGGTTTCTGTGTCCACTGGCCACAGAGGGCAAGCATGAGCAGACTTCCAAAGAGCTATTTTTCAATAACTTTATCCACTTTGCCCACAATATATGTACATGATTAAAGCAAAACTAGACTGAGAAATGCTTTTAAGACTCATCAGATGTAAAATGTTGGTATAAACCTGCCACTTGCCAACTATTTCAGTGTGTATTCTTGGCCTCGTCTCCTATCTGTGTGTTACTGTTTTTAAGATCCCCGTCACAACAGGAAACAGTCCGCGCTAGCCCCTGCATTCAGGTTTTCACAAAGATTGGGATCATCCAAAAGTGTAAGCCTGCTTGGTTCTTTTCGGTCTTTTGTGGAACTTGAGGCTTCTTAATGCCAGGGCTTGTCTTAATGTGCTATTTAAAAAAAAAAATTTTTTTTAACTTCATAGCTCTACATACTAAATTGGAAATAAAACCTTGGCTGAGAGGAATTATTTTCTGTAGCTTGACAATGTAAATTAAAAAAACCAAATAGGCTTCTGAGTTATTGCGGAGGTATTACCTCAAACTAATAACTAACTGCACTAGAGTGGACATGCACCATTAGAGCAAGGTGAGACAGCTGACTAGAAATACTGTACATGCCCAAAAGAAACAGACCAGTTCCCCTAAAGTCATTTTTATTTTATTCTCTCCTCTCCCTGTCATATTCTCCCTCCAAACATCCACCAGAGGCAAACACATTAATCACTACACATAACACAATTTCATTTCTATGTCTCCCCGTATGAGGTACAATACCTCACCCTGAATTATGTCTGACATACTAGAAATATATCATTAGGCTGCAGCCTTTTATCAGGGAAAAAAAACACCTGATGTATTACTGTGAGTGACACTTTTTTACTTTTGACTTGGTGGTGGAGCAATTGCTTTGAGTTCTATGATGTAAACTAAATAATGTATTGCATCCATTTTGCTTTCAGCAGGTCACAGAGACAAGAAATGTATTCCTGACCTGGTCATGCACTCGTTCAAAAAAACCCTGTTCTTCGTAGTATTTTTCAAACATGTTCCATTCTTTACACCAATGAAGACATCCGAACTATCCCTTCCCTTTCACTGGCTCTGTGGGAGTTTATTCTAAAATTAGCACTGTTTTATCAAGGGAGCACATTAGAGTTTCACGCCCATGCATTATGCGATAGCATAAAAGCAGTGTATTGTGCGTGATAATCGAGGTTTCACAGTGGGAGTCAAATAACTTCACCCAATAAATAAATGAGCTCGCTGTTTCAGGATGGTTGGTTATCTAATCACAGAGACGAGGGAACAGATAAAGAAGCATGCAAGTATATTCCAATAAAAATGATACCTTTATAACCATGTTTGCACGCTTACGCACATGTATGTGAGTCTATGGGAAATTACACAGACTCACAAAATGGAAAAAAAAGTCATTTGTTACAGCAGTGTGAAACATAATGAACAGTAACACTTGGTAGCGTGTTATGCAATGTACACAGTTATGCTCCTAAATTGTTTTACATATTATGTTTTGGTTGAATATAATCACTGTTTTTTTAATGTTGTTTTTTTTTCCCTTTATTCATTGTGAATGAATTAAGCACCACATTTATTAAACTGCAGCGCAGTCAGCAAGAGACTTCAGGGTGGATGGCAGGTGTACAAAGCCCACGACTCACACACCACAGGCCGAGGTTCACAGTTCCATTTGTGGTTAGATTTATGTAGTAAAAGTGCTTTGTGTAAAGTTAGAAAAGGATTGTGGTTTTGATTACATATAAATAAATTCATTGTGTCTCAGGTCACTGTGGACTTCTTCAGGTCATGATTTCGTTAATTTTACCTCGGCGCTGTGTGTCGAGACATAACAAAAAATATGATATTCAGGTGGGAAAACAAATATATAGACGACATATTACTGATAAATTGAATGTCAACATATTCTCAGCTTGCCGATAATGCAAATTAACAACAATTCCTCATTAAGATGATAGAAAATATAATGTGGCTGCAATAACATTTTCTTCCAAACATATGTGCTGTTGTTAGTCGTTAGTTATTCCAGGCAGCAGTGTTGTTGTTGATTAAATTTAATTCTGGGTTGATGTTAATGGAAATCTGTCAAAGTGCAGATCCACTGTTTAATGTTTCTCTCGTCAGACAGTTGACTTAAAGTATGTGGATAATTTGACTTGGCTGGTATGACATTCATCACAAGAGCATCTAATAACCAGTCATTCTCTGGCTTATTTCTCCCGCTCTGCCTCGTCTCCTCTAAACTCTATGTTGTTGTTTGCCATCTTCATGTTCTCCACCTCCCAGTCTTATTATCCACATTCATTTCTTCCCGGTCCACCTATTCTGCTCTTTTACCGTGTGTTATATCAAAGTATGATGGGAAAAGAAGCAAACCATGTGCCACTGTCAGAGCAGAGCAAGCCTGAGTGACAGAGTAGAGAAGAGACAAAGAGAGGAGATTGGGAGGAACTGAATCACATCACCTGTAGAATGCGAGATAAAGATGGGTGTAAGCCACACTAAAACTTGAAGACAGATAAAACTTAATTCTTTTTGAGGGAGAGACAGAGCGAGAAAGGAATCTAAGAGGATATTTGGTGAATGGGGCCTGTCAGCTTGCATTGCGCAGAAATCCTCTTATACCTCAAAATTTCAATTAGGTGGGGAAGCGTTTCGGTGTGGTGCGCTTCTCTCATTTTTGCACAGGAAGTACAAGGTGCATGAGGTGGGATTTGTCACAGCAGTGACAGGCCTCCTCCTCCTCCTCCTACATTATGATACAAAGAACACACACACACACACACAAAGAGTGCTCCCCCTTCCAAACGCCAAAGCCATTTCGAATGACAACAGTGGTACACTCGATGCTACTTCAGTGTTCAGTGAGCAGTGTTGCAATTGAGTTTGTTCCACTGAAGAGGATCTGAAATTTAAACGCCACAGGTTTGTGTTGGGCTGCTGTCATCTGTGCGACAGCTACAATTACACTACGTGTCAACCTCTCCCAATGACACTGACTTACAGTAATTACAATGCCAAATGCAACAGCCCATTTTCATGGTCTGTTTTCATTTAATTCCCACCTCGGTGTTTCGCTATCATTTTGCATTGTCTGTCACCATCTACCTTGGAGTCTTCGACAGAAAGAAAAAGAACCACAATACCCATTTAATGAACTACAACTGTCAGGAAATTAAAACATGAACATTACATGCCAAGCTGACTTTAAACTATCTTATATTTGGGGATCAGCAAGGGGGTCCTTTCATTATTTGTAGCATATTTAATCAAGTAATGAAGGTATTTAGATATTGAGAATCAGACATATAAAGTATGAATATCCATGTCACTGTTAATACAAAATTATCTATATATATATATATATATATATATTTTTTTTTTTTTTTTTTTAACCCCAAACCATTTCCTCCAGCAGCCTCCTAATGTCACAAAGTGATGGACTGGAGTCTTCTTCCCTGCTAATGATCCCTAAAACTGCAATACTCAAAGTAATCCCTGAAGACTGTGGACAATTATACAGCTACTTCTTGTTATGACACACACACACACACACACACACACACACACACACACACACACACACACACACACACATATATATATATATATATGGCTCACTTCTGTAACTGACTTTGTAAGTTAATTTGTGAAAAATGCAGTAAAATAAAGAAGTAAATTAATAGTAAAAATCTATTGACAAAAATGTACTTTAGAACTAAACTGTCACAAGCTATTCTTGCTAAGTTTTGACAAGGATGCAGAACCTCAGATGGGATTCAAATGCATTCTTTAGCTAAAAGATAAACCTAATAACTGCAGTTTAATAGAACTTTAGTCTTGGTTTTATCTCTTGTAATAAAACTGTTTTCACCAAACAGATTTACAAACATGGCAAAAAAAAACTGCTAACGGCGAGAAACGAGAGCCCAGAAGATCAGCAATTAGCAAGAATCGGAGTGACTTTTATTTGAGGTCAAACCAAATAAAAATGAAATGAAATGTCATAATAACCCCTCACTCGACAGGAAAAACATAACTACAGCAACTAGTAATCATAGCAAATTAACATGGTGTTTACAATGTTAGCACATTAGTAGTGATAACCAAAACTATGACAGTGGGACCAAAACTTTAATAAACAAGAATTATCCTTCTGGTTAAAGCCAGATACATGTTCAGGGCTGTGTGGCAACACAAAACACTTACATTACACAGGATACCTGTGTTCTTTTCCTTAACTTGTTCCTCCTCTAGGTTTACTCCAGCCCTTTTCTGTATCTCTCATCCTCTCACTATCCCAACTCTCTCTCCTCCGAGCCATTTTGCAATCGAACCCCTCAGCATTATTTACAAACTATCCATCTTGTTACCTCGGTGTCCCTTCCTTCCTCAAACCCCTCTCTCACCCTTTTCTTTCTCTGCCTATGGAGCCCCTTCTGCTCGATTCTTTCCCTAACACCCCTCACCCCCCTATTCCCAGCTTCCCAGCTGGCTTTCATCTTCCCCAGGTTAGATTACTGTAAAGCACTGCCTGTCTGCCAGCATTCCTGAAAGCTTTTCATCTCTGCTCTGATTCATCTGGGGAGACAGAGAGGGAGCGGAGGAGAGGGTGAGGGATGTAGAGACACAGAGAACTGCAGAGGATGCGAGCAGAGACAGAGGGACAGAGACACAGAGAGAGGGAGCGGGAGAGAGACAGGCAGCTGTGTTGTGCTGCGACTATGGATTTCAGAGCCTTCAGTGCTTAACCTGCACCACACACTGCACCATGGGCTGATGGGAAATTTCCCTGCTGGTCTCTTGGCTGTCTGTGAAACGCCCACTCAGAGCTGAGAGCACACCCCACTGGGGACACGCAAATATGCTCACACGCACGCGCACACGCACACGCACACGCACGCACACACACACACACACACACACACACACACACACACACACACACACACACACACACACACACACACACACACACACACACACACACACACACACACACACACACACACACACACACACACACACACACACACACGGTGGAGCAAAGTACACACACAAGTACAGATACAAAATTGTGCAATCTGAACACATATTATACATAAGTCAGAAAACATCACAACATAATGCAACACTAGAGTCAAAATAAAACTGAAAAAAATTCCTCAGAAGATGAAAGACAGTAGGGAGGAAAGAAAGAAGATGACTTTGAGATACAGTACGTGCCTCCTCTTGTACAAAAACTCACTTTTTATCCACAAACACTTTCCCAACAAGCAGATCAACAAATTGACCATCTACCAAATGATTTGTTGTTATGTTTTTTTGCATTAGATTTGAATGTTGAACAGCTCTGGCAGCATGATAATACACCTTGAGATGTGCTCATGGTGTAACCAAGTCAGACAGGCTCCACTCATATCCACACAGAACACGGAAATTTACACAGAGAAAGAAACCACGAGATGCAAATGCGACAGTAAATATGCACAAGTGTGTGTGTGTGTGTGTGTGTGTGTGTGTGTGTGTGTGTGTGTGTGTGTGTGTGTGTGTGTGTGTTTTTGTGTTTCTACCCACATACAGCTTACAAACAGCAGTACAGGTTTAATTACAGAAGGCCCTCCAGCTGTTTATTACTCTGCTCCAGTGTGTGCGTTACTGTATGCCTTTTTGTGCGAGTGTTTTTGTGTGTTCCTGGGGAAATGGGGGGACTGTGTCAGTGGGTGAATATGAATCTGTAACTACACTCGAATGTATTTACATTTATGTCCAATAACTGCAGGCTTTGGTTACAGAGAAAATAGGATTTATTCTGCTGTGGTTGTGTCTGTGGAATCGTGTAGGTGTAAATGCATGTGGCTGTGTGCAGAGTAACACGTAACGTTTTTAAAACAAAATGTGCAGACATGAACTGTGTTTGAACAGCAAATCCAAAAGAGACTTGACAA
Source organism: Brachyistius frenatus (assembly GCF_029030835.1). NCBI lineage: Eukaryota > Metazoa > Chordata > Actinopteri > Embiotocidae > Brachyistius > Brachyistius frenatus. The sequence continues at coordinate 2,070,289 of NW_027210632.1, forward strand.
ATTTCTACCAATCCTAATTTATTTAATCCTATAAGTAAGTAGAAAATATTTTAGTATCTGGAGGGGAGACAAACTTAGGCCCTCCACTCAAAAACATGGCATGATTACAGATTTAAGGGGAAATAAATACTGGAACTGTCTGCAAAAAGTGATTATTTTAAATTGTGACTAATCTGTCGATCATTTATTGCAATCAATTATCATCATTAAGCCCGAGTGGAAAGCCTCAAATGTGTTTGTTCTGTCTGATCAACAGTATAAAAGCCAAAGAGATTCACTTTATTATGATACAAAACACGTAAAAAAAAAAAACAGCAAATGCTCACATTTGAAAAGCTAAACAATGGTTAAAGTTTGGAATTTTTGCACCGCAAATGAATTCTTAAAGACATTTGTGGTGGTCAATATTTTGTTGTATGAGAAATAATGTATCCATCCATCTGCTTCCTCTTAGGCAGTCTGTTGTAAACAGACTTTTGAATCATACAGTATGTCAGAGCATTTCTACTAGCCTATGCCTTCAGCCTGACTTTGCATCCTCCTTTAGAAACAGTAACATCCAAGTCTCATTGTACCAGGTCTTTCCTCTATGATAGGGCTGTGTGATGATATGGTACTCAGAACTATTAGAGAATCCCTGCATGTGATATTTATGGACCTGCCAGTCTTCTGTCCCTACTCACGACTCCCACACCCTTTAATCTTTCTGCTGTCATCTACTGTCACTGCCTTATGTCTATGGCCTTGGCTAGCTGCCATCTGATACATAGCGCAGCGTGTGTGTGTGTGTGTGTGTGTGTGTGTGTGTGTGTGTGTGTGTGTGTGTGTGTGTGTGTGTGTGTGTGTGTGTGTGTGTGTGTGTGTGTGTGTGTGTGTGTATACTGTATAGTACAGTAGAGTATTCTATGTCAGTCAAATGTAGGGCAAAAGTGACAGTAACAAAAACAAATAAAAAGTCACATTCCTCTCACATCATTCAAATACAGAAAAAAAGGAATGCCAAAATCCCTCCCCCCACTACAATCCCAGTGTTTAAGGGGCAACACAATAATTTGGCAGGAAAATCACAAGAGAAAGAAAAATACTACAAAGAGGAAAGACAAAGAAGGAATGAGGAGAACAAAACTGTCCTCCAAGCAGAGCTTTTACGCTCACAAACTAAAGTCAATTAGCAATTTCAGAAAAATAACAACTCTCTTCAGTCTTTGGCAAAAATGATCAATCCCACACAGGAAATGGATATTATACATAATGAATACATTAACATGTATGCCATGATAATTCTCATAATTAAAACGAACAGTGTGTGGTGCTTATTGCCCTGAATTATGTACAGTTTTCTCAATAGGCGCTCTGTCCTCACCCTCTGTGCACAGACTCAGAGATCGCCTGAGGCAGATGAGTCGGCTCAGTGAATGAAGTGATCAACAGTCTAGCAAATGGCCTTTTACAGCATTTGAAAAAAAGAAGGCATAATCTCGCACGCACACACATGGACAACATTGACACGCACACGCATACATACTGAGACGAGAGCCGAGTCTGACCCTGTTATGAAGAGCATTTATCACCAAAGCCTTCCACAAAATAGCTAATTCTCCAGGCTTTGTAGAAATCTCATTGTTCCCCAAGACTTGATGTGAAATTGCTGTGATAAACCAAGTAAGTAATTATGAAATTCACAATTGTGTGTGGAGTTGGAAAGTACAGCTCAGCAAATTCTCACTGATATAAAATGAATATGTATATGAAGAGTTAGCACGCTGTAATAATATTAAATAATACTACAAAACATGTTTGTATAACACCTTAAAAAAAAAACCTGTGTTTCAAAAGTAAACAACAAAAACTGAGATACAGAAAAAAATAAAGCACAAGTTGTTTCTATTGCTTCTATTACATTTAATGACCGAAATGAGTGAATGCCAATAATCAATATAAAGAACTGTTTCAAGCACATGTAGTGAGCCACCAGGACACAGTAAATGCACGGTATTCATATAGGCTACAACAAGTATAAATTATAATCTCTGCTAATATAATTTTTATTCATATGGTCTAACAAAACAGGGTTTTTTTTTGTTTCATTATTCAATGGGTATGGTTGGACAAAAATCTAACACTTAAATTTGCATGAAGTATCACTTCACTGCAGAGCACATTAACATAATCCAAACAGACCATTGTCAGGGCTCCTCAGAGAAGCAGCCAAAAGGCTGAACATTCCTCCCTCCATCCAACCTCCAGAGCGGGTTAATTGCAGTCTGGAGGGGAGTGCTGCCTCAGTGCTTTAACTTTGGACACAGACAGATGGGTCCACTCACCCTTTTCCTCATTCCTCCCTCTCTCTGTGAGACTTATCTGTCAAGAAGTCTTCAGGTGGACCTGCTGAGTAAGCACATGGTCCAACCTCATCCATTTCTCCAACACAGCTTTCCCATGTCTGTGTAGGGTTACTGGAAATAATCCTGCCTAAACGGTAAAAACCAGTACATGTAACACTAATTGTGTTTTAAATCAGCTGCATTATAATGTTGCTGGCATTGTAGTGTTTAAATTGCAATCAATAAATGCAATTAATACCAGAAAACACATTATACTGGTGCATTTTTTTTTTTGCTAGCTGCCATTGTGAGGTAATAGTAAAAGGGATTATTATTGTCACTAGTCAGCTAGCCTGTGTAACATCAGTCTTTGGGGAAATTAACATTTCCCTGTTCCCCCTGTTTTGCAAGCCCTGCAACTGAAATACTGTGTGACTGATAGACTGGATCTACAGTTCACTTCTTTGGAAGGCAGAGGCTGTTAAAATTATCTACTGGTATGAATCAGAATCAGATTTATTGCCAAGTCAATTTTCACATGCAAGGATATGGTCTTGGTGAGTGGTGCGTAACAATGAAAAACTCAAAAGTCAGAGAAAAAAACAACTGTATCCTGAAAAAGTTCTGGGATATTGTATTCACACTTATAAACACCACATCAATTAAGATGGTGTGCTACTACATAAAAATAACAGCATAGCTTCTATACTAGAGTAATTTCATTTTTACATCAGCTGTTGTAATGTAATGTGACTCTAATATGAATGGGTCTATATATGTATACGTACATATACATAAATTACTGTAGGGTTCAGCATCCACTGTATTGTTGAGGTATCTGTGCCTAATAAAAAACCATTCGACTGATAGTGAACAGCATGAAACACAAATCTACAATCTACAAATGTAAACAAATCTACAATCACACTCCACTGGACAGCTGAGTACCGATACACACAAACCAATTCCACACACACACACACACACACACACACACACACACACACACACACACACACACACACACACACACACACACACACACACACACACACACACACATACAATACACACACACAGTTAAAATCCATTTCCCTCCCTCCTCGCCCCTTAAATGTCCCATTTGAGCCCTATCATTTCCATCTCCCAGGGGCTATGTATTTTAGCAAGCCCAGTCGCAGCCCCTTAGCTTCTCATGATCTTTAAGCGTGTGTGTGTGTGTGTGTGTGTGTGTGTGTGTGTGTGTGTGTGTGTGTGTCTGAGGGTCTGAGGCCAGGAGATGAGGGCTCCAGGAAGGGACTGGTAGACGGATTAGCTTTCCTGTCCTCTTCCAGCTCTTTACCATTTTAATGAGGCAGGGCCAGAGGGTCTTTCTTGTGCCCCAGCCAACTGTGTCATAGTCTGGGCCTGGGGACAGAGAGCGGCTGCAGGGGTTCAGGGACGGTTCTGATACAGCATTGCCATTGTATGGGGAAATGGACTGAGATATGGCACTGATGAGGGGGGAATGAGAAGATGTGTATGAGAGAGAAACGGGCAGTGAAGGGAGTATGTGGGTGTCTTATGAGAGTGGGTACGCATCAACCTCTATGTGTGTCTTCTCCCAGAATAAAAGAGTAATTTAGGTTTTTCTATGGGCCTACCTCCAAAGCTCCCCCGGTATGCACCCCGATAACACAGAGAGGGCACATGTGGATTAACTCTCAATTGTAGGGACTGTAATTACCTGCTGATATGAATATTATTACTACTACCAGGCAAAAACCTGACAATTTTCCTTCCACAAACGGATAATGGTAAACTAAAAACGTGTGGTAATGCTTCGGTTTGTGTTTGCGACATCACTTTCACGAGTGCTTAACCAACATCAGTCAGTGGAAGGGCAAGTGTCTGAGATAGTACTGTCCTAGGGTTAAACTAAAATAAAACACACAAATGCTTCCAAAATATTTTCATCTCTTTAAATGACATTCATGTTTATATGTTGTGTAAAGAATACATTCAACAAACACTAGATTTATGGCACTGCAATCCACTGGACAAGTGTGTAGTACTGTATTCAGTATTAGTAGATTGGCGCTGACATATACTTCTAAAGCCACCTGGGGTTATGCAAAGCAGATGTCTACTGGGTGCTTTAAAGGAAGACAAAGCTACTGTCACTGAAGTGAGAGAATGGAAAAAAAAAAAGCCATAGGGCTGCCACAGGGCTTGACAGGAATGGACAGTGGGAGAAGCAAAGGGTCTGAGCACGCTAGTGGTGTGTGTAAAGATCAAAGGTGTGTCTGTGTCTCTAGCGTGCACATGTGCATGTGCTCGCCTGCACTTTCATTCAATGAGATCTCAAAAGAAAAAATTTAGAATCCACAAAACCGAAGGGCAAAAAAAAAACTAGTGCCTCAGCAGGGTGTCTGCGTGAATCATCTATATTGGATAAAGGAGCTGACAATCATCACAGGGGGTCAGGAGGGCGGTCAAAACTCAAACAGGGGTACAATGGCTCTTCAGGTTTCCACACTAATGCACACACAGACACACACTCTGAAAGAATGCATGGCTAATCAAACTGGGGGGAAAAACACAAATAACCTTGAACTGATGATCTGTGTGTGTCAATGACAAAGGGTTTCATAAAAAGGAGGAACCAGACTGGCCGAAGAATGCTACTGATGTGAATGCGTGCAGCCCTATTGAATTGGTTATAATGGAGAAGCCCATGAAGAGGAGTCATTGATACAGGCTGAAGTCCACTTCACGGTGGTTTTGGCATTGAGAGGGTGAGACAGAGCCATTTCACAGCCAGAGACACTTGGCCTTGGGGCAGAAATGCCTAGGCAGAAATGGCTAGGCTCAATGCTACGACCTTAGGGTCATACGATGGAACACAATCTTTACTGTCACTAGAGTTTGACTTAGGCTTTGTCTATCTATCTGAATCTTTCTACACTGAATGACCTTAGTTTACAGAAAGCATCCATGCCAGTCAACCGGCCCTCTCCGTAGTCATATCCTCAACTGAAGAAACAGACAAGCCAGCCACCCATTCTTTTCCTCACCTCTTTTTCACATGCACTCTTTTCATTTCCGGTCACCTTCCCCATAACCTTCAAAAACCAAGCCCCTGTTTCCCTCTGCCCTCTTACACTACTACTTATTTCACACTGTCCACCTTTGTCTGCTTTCCCCTGCTTCACCTCAATTCTGCTTACTTTTATTCCCCTCTTCCTCTCTTCTTTTCAACAAGGCTGTTTCCTCTGCATTCAGGCCCTACAGTTCCAGGGCAGGCTAAATCACAGTCAGCCACAGGCGCTAAATAAGAACAAACGCCTCTGCTTTACCTGTGCAGCCTCCCCGAGGGGACACTCAGCGCCTAGAAAGCAGCTAGCATTCTCTCCATTTCTCTGTGTGCACCGCCTCCCCAGCTCTCCTCACTCTCTGCATTGTGTGTAATTGAAAAACACAAGCCCCAAAGGCCTTTACTCTCTCCACTAAAGAAATAGGGTGAATGCCTCATAGGCAGAGGAAGAGAAAGGGAGGGTGTGGGGGAGGACAAAAAGAAAGTGCAATGCAGAGGAATGGGGGAAAGTGATTTAATTGGACAATAAGACAGTCAGTGAGGCAAGCATATACCTGGGTCTTGGAATTTTAGTGTACACAATGGGGGTCTGTTTTAAGAGGGGGGAAAATAAACAAAGTGGGAGGAAAAATGAATTTATAATCATAAAGGTCTAAAGAAGTTATAGTTGTATAACTTACTGAGAATGTAGGTTTTCTGAAGCTGTATGACCTCCCTTTGTAAACGTATAGAATTAAGTGGAAACAGGGGAATATGGAGAACAACAAAAGTAACAACAAACACTGAAGTTCTTGGAAAGTTTTGAGATTAGTCAGAGTCTTAGCTGTCATCCGAGCATATACACTGATAAGTCTAAGCGACCTTGAAGCATGAAGGCATGGACTCTACAAGACATCTGAGGGTGCCCTGTGGTATCTCCCACCAAGACGTTAGCAGCTAGCAGCAGTACCTCAAGCCACTGGACGCGCCATATTCCCCAATGTCCCACCATGTTGCTGGTTTATGGTTTATCGGACCTCACATACGGCCATTACTCATCCCTGATCAGGAGAATTTTGCAAGGCTTGCCAATTTGGATATGCTCTGTCATTTAGTATATGGAAAACATAATAAATGCGTATGTAGAACTACTACAGCACTGAGTTAAAGGCCGAGAAGTGCACGATGCTACTCTCTCCAGTCTTATGTCCAACTGGTTTGCAGGACAAAAAAATGTGCGTGTATACAGAGAAGATGTGGCTACTTGTTATATACTCCTGCCAAGTTGTTTGATTTGAGTAGGACACAAGCTGTGGGGCTCTCTCATCACTCTATTTACACTGACGCCCAAATTGAATGAACAATCACCTCTACAAGTATGCACAGAGGGACAAACACAACACGATGTTCGAGCACAAATCCTGGTCCAAAAAGTCAGTGCCGAAATCAAGTCGAATCACAAATGGCCAACATGTTTGTCTTAAGCAGGGGCTCCGAGGCTCAGATGTGCATGTGCTTACATATGCCACTATGTGACTAATTATTATTTTTTTTTCTTCTATGCGTATTAGTGTGTGTCACTGCTCCTGCCTGACTGCTCTGGGTTCTCATCTCTTCCTCTCACGTCGTGCACACAGATGAAAGTGGGACTTGTGTGTAATTAATTGGATATGTTTGTAATTAGGGGGCGAGAGAGGGAGAGATGCATGCAAGCCTCCTTTTGTTTTGTCTGTTGTGCCTAACAACAGCACAGGAAAATAAAAACTGATTACACAGAACACTAATTAGCATGGAATTATCACCCTCACTTCACAGGGTTAATTCTTATTCATTGCGTGTGCGTGTGTGTGGGCGTGTACACTCATACACATAAAATTTGCCTTCCTTCCACATGGATATGGACACACACTCGGGTGCAACAATCAGTGTGTTACTGACCATTAGCCCGATCATGGAGAAGCATAAGCTTGGAAAAGGGAGCTAATGGAATGTTTGCTCAACAAGAAAGAGACTTTCTTGTTTGTTGGTGAAACAGAGTGTGACATGTGCTGTCGGAGACAAAATGGATACAGCTGAAGATCTGTTTTTTTTTTTTTCTTTTCAACGGCGCACTCGCTAATGAGCTCCAAGGTCCACAGGCTCAAGCAATAACTGTTCAAATTTACTCTCAAATTTGTTTGATCTTGTTAGAACTCAAATATTTATGGTATATTTTAAAATATCTGACAGACGGAATATTCAACCTTCCCAACGGTAAAAGAGGCAGAGGGATGGACTGAATATACTTCCATCAATAGGAATTGATAACTATAGAAAAGTGAGATTAGAAAAAATGAGAATAGAGGAGGGGAAACATCAAGGTATGACAAACTACTGCAGCTGTAGGAAAATAGAGAAGAAGGAGGACAGTGTTCTTAAAAACTGATCTTAATCTGTGTCCTTAGAACAGTTTAACTTCTGGAGATGCTTTTAAAAATAATTTCTCCGAATTAAAAATGACAAAAAATTTCAGAATAAGTACGACAAGTGCCCTTTATCAACAAAGAAACAAACATTTCCTATATTTGACTTTTACTTCCAACTACAGAAACTTCTCCAGAATGCTACAGTGAGGAGACCGTGAAGTCAGGATCTATTCATAAACAAGGCCAGGCAGCTATTCAAAATAGTTTTAAAAAAAAGTGCTCTAATCGTACTTATGTGGGTCTCAAAAGTCAAGCTCTGCCGCTGAATAAGCACAGCAGGGCTTTCGCTATGCCTGCTTTTCTGTTATCTTTGTCTTTTGGTATAAGCAGGGAGAGTTGGTAATGATTTTGTCGGTTCTTCTGTGTATGTCCTATGTGCGCGTGGCATGTTTTAAAGTACATATTTCCACAAGCACATGCTTGAGCACATCATTTCCAACTGTCCCTAAAATGGCATCTGATTAACAGACCCATGTATTTTTGCTTGGTGGCGTTAATAAACGTACCCTCCAGCAACTTTAAGACAAACAAACACAGATGCACAACTGACACCAAGAGACTAACTATTAAAGCTTTTTGAGGCTTTTAGAGTAAGCTGCTATTGGCATTGGGCAGCAAAGGGGTCAAGACACACACACACACACACACACACACACACACACACACACACACACACACACACACACACACACACACACACACACACACACACACACACACACACACACACACACACACGATAACAGGTAACAAACTGGGGACACACATTATACAATAACTAAAATTTCAAGTCTGAAACTGAATGCACATTCAATCTAGTGGCCAACACATGCATCGTACCAAAACATTAATATGAACAAACTTATGAACACTGTACTGATAAATGGCAGTCAAAAGCAACAATTTTGTTCTTTAAATGCAGGACATTTCTTCTGAGACTTTTCTTCTGAGACCTTTCTGTCTTGTAATCTGTACACTAAATTCCTTTGATGTATGGATGCCAAACTAAACAGTGAAGATTCAACAACTGAGAAAATCAAATGCAGCATAAAAAGGCAAACAACAAGCCAAGCAGTGGGATGACAAAATGCATTCAAAGCATGTGCTCCCTTAAAACAAATCGTATTTATTGAATCTATTTCTCCACTGAGGTGCACCGGAGGAGAGACACCCTCATCCCAGTAGATTACGGAAATGAAAGAGTGGATCCCTCTGGACCAGTCTCTACTTTTCTCCCTCTCTCTTCTAACATCCCTGTGTTTTGCATGGCTCGACTCGCCCCGTGTTACCATGGCAACAAGGACTGGTGCGACATGGTGAGGACTACGGAGGGAGAGCAGAGAGGAAGAGTGGGAGGGAAGAGTCCACCTGCAGTCCAATACCAGCAGCAGAAAGCCCTGAGGGAATCCGAGAGGAGAGACGAAAAGACAAGAGTTCATCGCCGACTCCCTTTCTCACACAAACATATTTGTCCTTCAGCGTAAACACTGACTTGTCCTTCCTGTCCTCCTCTTTTATCTCCACTCTCCGCCGGTTTATCTTGCCCTCCTCCACTTTCTTTTCCCCACCTCTCCCTCCCCTTCAATGTTTGTGCTTCCAATGTTTTCTTCCTCCTTTTTCCCCCTTCTTCTCTCCTCTTCCTCTTTGCATCCCTCCCTCAACCCTTTCCTCCTCCACCCCTCCGGAAAGAATTTGTAATGACAGTGGTTTGGTCCACAGTGGTGAAGGAGAATTGCAATTATAAAAATGTCACTCCTGGTTAGTCCATGAGAATGAGAAGACGCTGCCGTCTGTGACATCTGCACTTTGCAGGAGTTATAGAAGAAAGAACTAAATTCTGTTTAGTTTTATTTATAGGGTTGTATCGGTCCTAACTACAGAGGTCACAAAAAGAGACACAAGGTTTAATTCCTTTGGCAATTGATGGTGTTCTCCTCCAAGCAGTGTCCATGAATGACAGAAGGCTATTTGATTGTCCAACAAAAATGAATAAAATAAACTGGATGTCTACGTAGTTATTTTTATCTATCTCACAGGACTCACCAAGAGTGATGTCAGGCACACTGCCCATCAACCAGGCACACAAGGAAGACAGTTCCTTATTAATCAGTGATATAAAAGCAGGATCACTGGTATCATATCAAAAAGTTAAGTTAAGTGAATTTCTTATATTCTCACCTGTACTTGCAAAACACCAAAACATTATTTCATGTTTTGATAGTGACACAACATGTAGCCTTATCTTTATAATTCCCCACCACACGATATGAGAAGCTTATGTGGCTTCAGAGGCAGTGGGGGAGTAATAAAGTCTATATCTTTGACTGTAGGAGTCACAAGTAAAGGCAGAGCTGTCACACTGATGTAACAATCTGACCTGAGCAGGGCCAGGGTGGTGGGACTCCCATCACACTGATAAAGATGTCCATAAAAGGATTTATATTGGCTGTCAGAGTGTATAGATTCATATCAGGCACATATTGATGCAACATCCATGCACATCCACAACTGCGCAAACAGATACAGATGGAGAGACGGATACATCACACACCCACACACACACCCCCACCCACCCACACAGTCCACCCCCCACCTTCATCTTTGCTATTTAAGCTATATGATTGTGAACTGAGTGATCTCACCGGCTGATTCTGGTTCAGATTTAAGGTATTGGATGACAAGAGGAAATCACGCAGAAACCAGTTGATCAGATTCAGGGACCGGATCCCGTTTTCACATATAACACAGGCAGCCTGCTTATCCCATCATTACTGGAGCTCACATTCCCTCCGAAAGAAAACATAACCCAATTACCAGCATCCTGTTTTTGACAAAGGCAGGGTGTATGAAAGTGTTTTCTTTCTCCATAGGGTATATGTCGACATATTTTTCTATATGCTGAATATCATGATGTTTCAGATAGGTGTTATTACACCGGGGTGGATCCTACTGAAGGTCACACATTTATATCCTGCCCGACAACATATCTTTCCTCTTTATCTCTATAGCTTTGAAGACATATTGACCGTCTGATACCGCATTTAATAAAAAATCTGCCATCAATCGCAAATGTTTAGTGAGAGTAGTAAACATCTGGAATCCAGAAATCACAATATTAGACATATGAAAATTGATTTAATAGACCCCGAGCCATTAGCCTCTGTCTGCAGTAACATAGTCCAGCACCGTTCTACTATTAGCATCCTGAACTGGTCGTCAAAGATCATTCTATTATGTGATCATAAGTCACATAATAGAAGAGCATATATCCCATTCTATTCAAGATTAAGACATTTTATGAGACAGTTTTGTTGGAGCAATTAAGATAACAAAAAGTTTCACGAAAGTATGAGCCTTGCACCCAGGGCTGTAGTGGTAAACACAGGGTGGGTAAAGCTTATCTTACCTCTGCTACTGCGGGCCAACCAGGGCTGTAATGGTGGAAACATGAAGCTGTCAGTCTCCATCTCATAACAACACAATCTATATGGGTTGTAATATTAATCAATCTAACAGAATAACAAACTGATGTGGAATTAATTTGTATAAACTGAGAATCAAGTGAACAGTTTGACTGACAGATAAAAACAGTATTTTGTAAACATACCTGAACTAGCAGAGGGAAATAATAAATTCATATATTTGTTATATACTTAGGCCCTGTATTGAAATACCTTCAATTATTCTATAGCAGGTTCCAGTCTTGTGTTGTGGTCTTGGCTGGAATTAAGATTATATCTTTAAAAGAGCTGATATGTCCCAACTGAGTCCCGGGCAGGTTCTGAATCAGTTTTGCTTCCTTTTGCTGGGATAATATGCACGTCCAAATTTGGAAATGTGTCTTAACCTGAGCTGGACATTCAAATAAAAACAGTGGTAGGAAAGAGATACAGACATACAGATGGGGTAGCAGCAAAAATAAACCTTCAAAACCGCTGAAATCCAATGACTGTCCTCTTTAATTTTAGTAATATAATAAAATGCACTAACGATCTAGCTAATGAGAGTAAATGTGCTGGAGAAGCTTTGTATGACTGATGTAGATTCTGTGTAAACATAATAAAAAGAGCTTGGATGGAGAGATGGAAGCAGAGGTGGAAGGATAGAGGAGTGTTATGGTGCAAAACCCGTTCATTAACGGAATCCATTAGCGCATAAATGAATGGTGGGAATAAAACAAACAGGGAAGACTAATTACGATGTACTGAGTTCATACAGAATATGTGGGTTTGCATGTTTGCGAAGTGTTTAGATGTAGATTAATATGCATGTGCACTACCATGTATGTTCCAGAGGCTTTCAAAAGTCATAAACGTGACATTGCTGAGTGTTATCGGGCCTCTCAAGGTTGCCATGTGCTACTTTAATTAACACACAGCCAGAGGGAGGCTTCACTGATACAACCGCAGCGAACCCAAATTCTCTATCAATGTTGCTACGACACTGCTGCAGGCCAGCAGAGCTTGTTGTTACCATTGAGATGCACCAGTAATAAATCAAACTGAAAGAAAATCCAGGCACTTCATGTGGATGCAAGCTGATGAGAGAACTTATAATAAACAGGTTTGACACAAATACATAGTTGGAGAAGAGCGTAATACATTCGAAATGCCAAGGATACGTTTGTCCTTTAGGACTTTGTCAAGGTCACCGTGTTACTGTGAAACACACACGGCTACAGTATGAATACACAACTTTAGTTTTAGACTTCAAAATACAAAACAATTGTATAATTGCTGGTGCCAAAATTGTAGCTGTTGCATGTGCAAGAGAGTGCTCCCACCGCTGTCTGAAACATGTCCTTGAGCAGAGCAGTGTGTAAGGAACACAAGATAAGACCTGTCTGTGTGTGCAGACACTTGAAACATTTATTTTCACCCACTGGCATATTGACGCACATCAAGACTGTCTCACATATATGCACACAAAGACACTCATCTGTGCAATATCATCTTGATATGGTCCAATGAATCTCCGCTGTGCGATAAAGTTACAGTCACACAAACCCACCGCAGGGCATCACCACAGCCCGGATCATGAACACTGACCTGCTGCATACACATGCTAGCTCACAACCAAACACATTCTTTGTAATCTGAGCCACGCTACAACACCTGTGGTTGAATACTGAAATACAAAGATAGTCACAAATGTAATCTTTATGAATACAAACACAAAAATATCAATATGTTAGCAGATACACGAGAACATTTACATCGACCTCTACATCCCTTTTTAGTGGTTTAATGCAGCTCTCTCTCTCTATCTTGAGTCTCTCTAATTCTATAGAGACATCCTCCATTCATCTCTGTAATACAGTTCGTAGTACTCACACAGAAGGACACAATGCAGAACGTAAACAACTGTAAATATAGATTCATAGCATTTAAAACCAATGCTTTCCACACAGTCAGCCGTTACAGAGCCAAATCCCTCTTCAATTAATATCCCTTATCGCTCTTTAAAGTTTGCCTCTGACCCAATGCTGCGTCTCTCTGCTTTCTCCCGCTCGCCCCCATCAAAACCTCTACTCCCTCATGGCCGTTCTCTGCTCTGTTCCACAACATGCGAGCGGAAGAAGAAGAGAAAAGCAGCAGAACATAAAGAGAGCGAGGAAAAAGAAAACAATACCAGAGAGGGAGCTCCTCCACCATTAAAGAGCTCAGAGGAACAACGGACGAGAGAGGGAAGAGAGAAGGGAGCAGGACAGAACACAGGCTGTTAGAAGCACTGCCTACAACTAATGTACAAACAACATCCACGATACAATTAACTTACAACAAAACCTTATCCCGACTTAATACCAATGAAATAAATAATTAACCTTCTGGAAAGCTTTGTCAAAAAACAATTGAAGGGACATCATTAAAGCAAAGTTGGATTAGGAGAAAGAAACAGACAACAAGAAAGATAAAAACAAATGACAACCTTGATGAAAAGTAAGCAGAAAGGTAAGAAAAGAAAAGTAATTAAAATGAAGCTGGAACCGACTTAACGGAAAATCAGAGAGAAAAGGAACAAAAGAGAAACTGAGATAGATACACAGATTGAATGTGACTAAGCATGACTGCAATGCAAAGTATGATTCTCTCAAGCAGTTCATAAGTAGGCAAAGGGAAGGAACAAAGGAAAGAGAGAGTAAGTAGAAAAAGAAGCTGGTGCTGAGTCCCCGTGTGTCTGACAGTGCAATGGATGATTTATGGCGAGCATTGTCTGGCTATGTAATTGGCCGCCATGTTGGTTTTCTGGTGTGAAAATGAGAGCACAAGGGAAGTGGAGATATCTCAGGACTTGTGTGGACTATTGTCCAAAAGCAGCAATTTTAGGGTGAGGTAAAGGGGTGGGGAGGATGGAAAAGAGAAGGCCAACAAAGGAAATGCAGCGGAAAGAAGAATCACTCAATATAAGGTGAGGATATATATATATAAGTAAAATCAGGAGTTATTAAACATGTAATTACTCCTACACTTCAAGCTCCTTGTTTATGTAAATAGGGGTTGGAGAGAGAGCAAACGTCAGTTGATGATCTAGCGTTGAGTAAATACGCGAGTAACGCTTAATCAACATAACATCAGTGCCATATAGCTGCTGCTCCGTTTCAATTTAAAAGTTTATCGATGTGCGTGTGCTCTGAGCACTGGCTCTGGCAATGAGATCAAAGCTGCAGAGTCAAAATGAGGTCATACTACTATTCAGTGATTTAAGGAGGGAGCTTCACTTCGGGACAGAATCCACCCCTCAAGGGACAGTGATATTTGTGTACAGGCCAACTTTAAGAAAAACAAATGATTTTAAGACTTTTGATGGGTTTTTTAGGACAAAGAGATGCGTTTCAGTAATACTGACAGCAAGACTTTTAGACGATGTGCTTCTTAGAGAAGAAAACTCAAAACAACAAACAGAACTACAATATTATGAAAAAATAAATTGTGAGCCTCATCAAGATGCTATGTTGGTTTTCTGTATGTATGTATTTACTTGGAGGGGGGACACCTTTAATCAAAATGAATGCCATCATAGGATAGACTTAAGGACTTGGAAGCATCAACGAAAAGTTAGATTATATATATTTACATATAGTACATTCTTCTCCAATGAACAATCATTTTCAAAAAAAAAAAAAGTGTCTCTCATTGGGTCCAATTTTCTAAAAGAATCCATCATATACACATACATTATTGAGGATATTCAATCATGTACTTGTCCAAGTGGGCAGCCATGTTTGAAGTCAGTGTGCATTGTTATGTTGCTCTGATGTGTAAATAGCATTGTTAAAATGTGCTGTTTGGTTTGGTGCTTAACTGATATGGTCTTTTAGGAAGACATCAAAGGGTCCTGTGTCTTTTATCTTCCCATCCTCAAACTGGTTTAACGCACGCACACACACACAAAAAGGGAAGGAAGAGAAAGACCACAGTGCTGTCATCCGAAGAGCCAAAGGAGATAAACTTTTGTGTCGTGTGCTCTCCCTCTGATGCACCTCCATCACTCCGTCCTCACTTGTTCCCTCCTTTCTTTCTTTTTTTGTCTGCACTGTTCCTACCAGTTCTGGCACTCAGCCGGGGAAAGTTGTTCTCGCTATTCTCTGTGTGTGAGTGGACGGGGCCAATAACTTCTCTCTTTAATGAGCATGTCGTGTTCCCCTGCTCTGCTCATTCCCCAAGCACACCCTCTCCAACACTGGCAGCTTGCTGAGAAGGGGATGGTGTGTGTCTGTGTGCGCAGTGTGTGTGTGTGTGTGTGTGTGAAGGAGAGGAATAAGAAGTAGAGATGGAGATATTGTTGCTGTGTGTGACTGGATCAGGCTAATAACTCTCCTCTTTAATGAGTGAGTGTCATGTTCCCTCATTCTCTCAACTCTCCTAACACAGCGTCTCAAACAGATAGTTTGAGGGATGGCGAGAAGGAGGATTACAAGGAATATAAAGGACATGGGGAGAGAAGGACAGATGTGACGAAGTGAAGGATAGAAAAAGAAATGGCAGAAAATGGGGATAGAAAAGCAAAGGGAAGAAAATAAAAGAAGAAAAAAGAAGAAGGTAGACGGGCAGCACTAAACCAAATACCTTCAAATAGGCTGTAAACTAAAGCTGTGAACGCTTTGGCACAACAATCTCAGACACAGACCCCATGCATAAATGCCAGCATCCATGCACACATACACCAACAGCCTGCGGCAACACTGTCAATCCGCAAAACCCTTCTCACCAAACTGTAATCCCCTCAACCTTCCTCTCTCTAGCCTACAGTGATTTCCAAACTCTCCACTGATGTTGCATCACGGCTGTTGTCTGTCTGATGACATCACAGACTTTCCTTCAGGTATAGATCAGTGAGCATTGTACAGCCGACACGGCGTACACCACCAAAGCTTCTCGCAGCCCAAAGCTAGTGAGAAAAAGGTGAATTTGCATAATGGCTGCGCTGTTAAAACAAATCAGCCTGTCGCCATTTGGTAACCTTTGCTATTTCATAGGCAAAAGAGATATGATGTGTAAGCTCCCACCTGGAGAACGAAAGCATAATTTTGCCACAAGGTGAGACGATCAACCAATTATACATTTTTATGTTGCAAAATATATCACTTAAAGTGTACAGGTGGAATGGTATAGATAAAAAAGGATACTGAAACAGAGATAACCATACACACACACACACACACACACACACACACACACACACACACACACACACACACACACACACACACACACACACACACACACACACACACACACACACACAACAAAAGAGCTCAGGTTCAAACTTTTGTCTAAGCAGCAATAAAAACCTGCTTAAAACTTCCTGCCGGAACCAGGTGTAGATGAATATTCATGAATGGAGCGAGTATCAAGTTGCCTTTCCAACTACTAGTGTGTGAGTGAGTGAGACAGCGCTGGTGTGTGTGTGGTAAGCGTGCTTTATTATACCAGTGTCTTTGTGGAGGTGGAAAAAGGGCCATTGCTCAGAGAGGGACAACTAAATAAAGACAGAGGGTGAAAACAAAAGGAGACCCAACTGCAGACCTGAATATACATGAGGTGTAGAGCGACTCACTCATTTGACCCAAATCAAATTGGAGGAACAGGAGGGGGGGTATCGCTCTGCTAATTCCTGTTCAATCAAGTTTTAAATTGGAACAATATTGTGCAACATGTTAGTTATTTTCAGAAAATGTTAAAATGTTGCTGACTGTGTCTTTGCAGGGCCTTTAAAATGTGTCTTTTCAAATTATAGTGTAGATCTCAGCAGCAGCTGCTATGCATTTCAATGGTCATCATTTTAATCACAGTAAAGTTTAGTAGGCTTGAAAGGAGACAAAATAAACTAAATGTGGAAATAAAACACAGAATACCTTCACTAGACCTTTTAGAGATTTAAAAAAATCAATTGTGTTTGTACGAAGTGCACAAGACCAGATGCAGAAATACACCAGAATGAAGGGTGAGACCTTCATAAGTAGGGACATCCTGACTTATTACAATTTGGTTTTTTTTGGCCATAATTCATATTAGTTGTGATAACATTTTTAATCATTAAAGTAGTTGCTGTGGGGACATGGGAACTTTGCTTCAGCAAAGTATGACATGGCAAGAAACACGTACAGATTAGACAAACCGTAAACAAGCCAATCAGGTCATCTTCATTTCGAGAAGACAAAAGTGAGTGTTTTGGTAACCCCTGACTCGGGAAAAAAAGTGCACAATTCCAGTGTAAGGCAGGTCAAAGGAGCTGGTCTATAAACTGTGAATGAATATCTGATGTCAATCTTGCTTTCCTGCCAAGTATGATTTAGATTAATCACAACTTGTGTCTAATTTCTTAGCGTTAGTTATCAGTTGTAAAAGGAAGTATAAATCCATTTGGGAAGGCAGGAACATTGATAAATCCAACATATTAAGGAAGGGGAACAGTTTTAAACACAAGTAACCTAACAAAGAAATGTTTCGAAGCACAAACAAGGGAAAACGTTGAATGGATCACCCACACAGTCCATCATACACATCCAACAAAAAAGGAGCATGTGATTAAAAAAAATTAAAAAAACAAAGCAATAGAAAGACATTAGCAAGCACATATTACAGTCATTTATTTATCTGTGTTCTCTGTCTTTCTGTATCTCTCACACAAACACACACACACACACACACACACACACACACACACACACACACACACACACACACACACACACACACACACACACACACACACACACACACACACACACACACACACACACGTCACTGCTTCAAAGCCTTCTTCTCCTGAATGAGGGGCTTTATCAAAACCCGGCCTCTTAAAAATGTTACGGACATGTTGCCAAATGGCTAACACACACCAACATGCACGCTATCACACTAAAATGCTGTTACACTACAGGAAAAAGAGGAAAAGCTTTTTTTTTTTTTTTTTCAGATCGTAGTACATTACCATGGAAACACTGTTTAACAGCTGGTTCACATGCCAGAAGTACACTGGTATTCACCCTACATAATTTAAGCTCCATTTAGATGAGCTTTGTCCACTCAGTGATCTAGTGCGAGCAATGGCTGCCATACATATTTTAAAGGCAGGACGGGGGAATGGACTGAGAGATGCACCATTGGAAAATGTTGCACAAAAATTCATGGTAGACAAGTAAATTGGGAGAGTACTGAAAATTCTCAAAATGGCATGAGGTGCGAAGAGGGGATGATAGGACAGGTGTAATACTGCGGGAAAGTAAAGAATGTAGAGGAAGAGGAAGGAGAAGTGAGGGAATAGAGTACCAAATACTCAAAAGAGACAAAGAGAGGTGAAGAGACCATGTGAACTGTGAGGAGAGGCAGAGAAAAGAAAATCATCATCATTTCATCTGCCGAGAGAAAAATGATACATTATTTATGTACTTCTCTGTTTTCCCCTTCAATCAGTTACGGTTGTACACTTATTCTAGTGAGTGGGGAGAGATAGAAAGACTGACGAAGGAATACACAGAGACTGAGAGAAAAGCTGAAAAATGAGAGGGAACGTAACAGCTGAGTACTTGACGTGATTAGCATTTTAATGTGTTCCGAGGTAGCTGTGAGACCAGCAGCTCACTATGGTTTCAATAATAATAATCATTGTAATAATAATGGCTTAGCAGTTAAGACTTACTTGGCTGGAAGCAGAGCACTGTAGTGCAATCTGTAAAAGCTATTTATATATTTCTTTACTCCACTAAACTGCCGTCCTCTCTTGAAGTGGTTGCCATGGCTGCCATAGGTAATCATTAGCCCTAACAGCTGTGAAATTAAGGCAAAGTCACATTTATGTAACTAAACATCAGTAACTGCAGTGACTTGATTTATCATCTGCTTTGAAAAGTGAGTCATGTTATAGGTGCCAATGACCTATAAATTAATAAACCTATGACTTCTGACTGTGCAGGCGGAGTTACCTCAAGGAGTGTGTGTGTGTGTGTGTGTGTGTGTGTGTGTGTGTGTGTGTGTGTGTATGCATCAAAATGTGTATGACCTTGGTGTGTCGCATCTTGTCAGTCAGGATAATATGACAGTGGAGAGAGATAAACAATGAGTCAGCAAGCACCCTCAATGAATTACAATCAGGCCAGATGGGCTATGCTGTGTCATGAGAAATATCCAGCCCAGCATTTATCATGTGGCAGCTACAAAGCAAATATAGACAACATGGGGAGGCTGAGGGACCACATCAGGACAAACCTCTAAACAGCATGTCTGCGCTCCATATTGTACAGATAAATAGGTGAGAATTTCCCCTAAGTGAGCCTTTTTATGGTCCAATCTGACCATACTGTGTCACTGGACACATACTAAACTCATTTGATCAATTTATATACTTGGCAGCTTACCATAAGCAAAATATTGGATATGTATCTATCTTAAACTTGTCACGGATATATTGGTACAAGATAGTTTCCATTTATCCTGAAATCAATAGTTAAAATACACATAAATTGGCTACATTTAAATCCAAGTAGACATCTATCCCTCGAGGCATTTCTAAAATACTTAGATGAAAAAGTTTTTTTTTTAAAGACCCCAAATAAGCTTTCACCACTTTTCTCAAGAACAACTCAGAGCAACCAAGAATAACTTTTATACGTTTTATCGATGTTTCTGTTCCTATTTTCATCTCTACCTCTAATCACCCATCTTCCTTTTTCGCCCCCTCCTTCAGCTGTCCAGCCTGCTGTTCCTCCGCGTCTCCTCCAATTGAGGAGTGATCACACCAGCCCGTGGCACCCTGCTGGGACATGTGGCATTTTTACTGCTACACATCTCATCTGCCTAAATTAGCATGCATTACACCATCGCATGAGCAATTACATTGCGTAGGAGGGTGACAGTGTATACTAGGTGGGAGACAGATTGTGGCTTCAGGTGAAGTGAGGGGAGGCAGAGATTGCCGTGTTGGTTTGGGAGGGCTTTTTAGGAGCAGCAGCAGGGGTGAGAGCAGGGGTTAGTCAGGCAGAAAGGGCAGAAAGTAGTAAGAAAAAATACATGATTGAGATTGCGGGAACTATGGGATACAGGAAATGGGTATATCCAGGCCAAGTTTAACTATGAGCCTCTCCTCCCCCCCCCCAAAAAAAAAAAATCACAAACTGTCCTGCCCACACACTTCCTCTCTCTTGACACCATCGCAGCCCTCTGACATCACCTGATGGATTAAGTGCTTTTCATCTTGTGGCAGGGTTTTCCAGCAAGAGACAGCAATTGAAAATCTAGGTAAGCAGTCCTGTTAAGAGCTTAACAGCCTCCTTTGTGACGGGGTAGGAAAAGCGCTGGCTAAAAGGTCAATAGGCTTCCACTTAAAATCTTGATGATAACGGTGACGATAGCAGACATTGGCGTGATAATTCCTATGGTGATGCATATTGCTTTTCCAAGTGTACTTTCGTCAAAAGCTACTCCACTGAAGTTAAAATCATACTTGTAGGCGCGCACACTGACAGAATGGCGAGAGAAAATATGTTCAGTATAGTGGATGAGAACATTGGTGAGGCTTGTCCCAACTGTAGGTCAACATCCACACAAGATATTTTCAACACATTACTTTAAATAAATACACTCACAAACTCTCAGTTGCATGTCAAAATTAATTCTGGGGAAGATTGTGAAACTGCATAACTGCTGCTTAATCGTCAGTAGTCTCATACTGCTGCTTTCTGCCATGTGGAGAACAAAACTGTCAAATGTTTCAAGAATCACTGCAATGAATATGGAACGAGTGCAGATATGGCCACAAGTGTTGATGCCCTTTAACCACATCAAAAACAATGTTCTGCTTCCTGAAAAATGTAACTAAAAGCTCCTTTGTCATGTATATCTGCACACCTGGAGTTTACCAAAGAATAAAATATATGAAAAGTGATGAACTATTGCTAATTCTACAAAGATTCTCTAAAATAGCAGGACAAAATATTAATACCACACTGAAATACATGGAATTTGGTGATATTTCAAGCAGATTATTGTCTTTATTTGGTATCACAGGTCATTCATTAAGCTTATTTAAATTCCATCATTGTGTGCACCTCACAACACATGGACAAGACAAAAAAAAGAAGAGAATTGTCTGCGGGGATCAGGAAGATAATTGCCAAACATGGTCAAGGTGAAGGCTACATGATCGCCTCCGAGCAGCCTGCTAACTCTATTAGGAAGTTTAAGGTTCATGGGTCTGTAGCCAACCTCCCTGGGCATGGCCTCAAATTAAATTGAATTAAATAGAAAGATACATTAAATGGTGGAAAAAGAAACCAAGGAAAACGTCAAAACACGTACAAGCTTCAAGATCAAGGTACAACAGTGTCGGGCAGCACCAGACATCACTTTCTGAATGAAAGCCGGCACCATGCGAGACTCCACTTTTAAAGAGAAACATAAAAAAAAGCCAGACTGGAGTTTGCTAAAATGCATGTTGACAAGCTGTAACACCTCTGGGAGAATGTCCTTTGGACAGATGAACAAAATTAGAGTTTTTTTTCATGTCAACTCCATGTTCACAAAAGAGAAAAATAAGCTTTCAGAGAAAACAACCTGATCCCTACTGTGAAACATGTTTTAATAGTATGAAGAAGTTTGTCTTAATAATGAATAAATGGAGACAACAACAGGAAAGATGAGAAGATGGTGGGAAAAAAAGAGAGCATTACTCAGTTATTTATCTTGCTCACTGACTGTAAAGACAGGTTACCATTGGCAACAGCGAAGTGACTAACATCTCTGGGGCAGAGAGGCATAACAGGGTCATCATCACTAAGAACAATATGTGAAAGGGGCGAGAGGATCACTATCACTGCGAGTGCTTTTGTCTGCATACAGTATGTCCATCTATGTTAGAATGAAACCACATGCTTACGAATCTGCATTTAATGAGTTGTTTTTTTTGTTTGTGTATATAGTGAGTGGACTTGTTTAACATGTAAGACTGGTTGATTATGAAGGAGGCTGTAAGAGTGTTTAAGAATTTACTAGCCCGTGTTAAGACAGTGCGTCTGTCGGAAAGGGAGAAAAGAAGGAAGTGGAGATGAGCACAGATGTGCAGTAAACTTCAGAGTTCCTGGTGTACCAAGCGCCACTCTGCCCACACAAACACTGACAAACGTAAACCAGCTCACAAATTGCAATTTTCTAACACATACAGGCATGATACACGTAGATTTTATGAAAGCCACCACTCACTAAACATGAAAGATTAAACATTTCCATGTACACATGCACACACAAACACAGTAGTGCCAAAGCACCACGGTCATTACACGATCCTCTGTGGACCTAATGTGTGGTACTAAACACTGCTGACAATGCACAGCAATATCTGCCTCAAGCCATACTATTATCAAAGTGCAGGTGTGTGTGTGTGTGTGTGTGTGTGCGTGTGTGTGTGTGTGTGTGTGTGTGTGCGTGTGTGTGTGTGCGTGTGCATGTGTGGCTAAAGGAAGTACAGAAGGACGTAGTCCTATCATTGGGGACCAGTCCAAATGGATCAATACAATTGAACATCATCCCCAACCAAACACACGTTTTTCTTTGCTGTTTAGCAACGTTCACTTACATCCGGGCCAGTGTATGCACAGAGCTTTTCCTTCACTAACGAAACAGAAATAAGTCAAAGAGCAGAAGCTCAAGTACCACTTATTCATATGCAGCAAATGAATAACGCATAAAAAAGGGAGAGACAAGAAAAACATAACACGGAGCAGAGGTAGGTCAGCAGCTCCAAACACACACCAGATGCTAAGCTAGTGGTGTGGTGCCTGCTGCGCCAGCTGCAAATTGATTAAGCGAGCCTCTGGCCAGAAGCAACGTCCCAGACAGGATGGGCATGCAGGTCACACAGAGCAGACACACGCACAAACCCGTTCAAGATTGCGTGGCCTAACATTTGTTTTCGAAAACATATGGCCACAACCTGAACATTTTAACCTGAACCACCAATTTGAACCCAATGACTGGCTGAAAAAGCCTTGGCATAGACAGTGAGTGGGTGTTTTTACCCAGCTGTGCAGCAACAACAGGAAGATAGCACAGTAACAGTCAAAAAAAAGTTCCTGCTGTTAGCAGCAAAGTTAGGATGAAAATCAGGTCCTAAATCATCTAATTTAAAGAAAAACATCATGAAAAGACAAGGGATGAAATTTAAATAAGAGTCATTACTAAATATAAAAAAATATACTTTAGTATAATAAATCTAACATGGAAAATTTCAAATTTGCTTAAATTTGACACCATTAGTAGACTCATAAACTTTTATTGACAGTCCTGAGTAACTGTTCTCATATAAAAGGTAACTACTTCAAATCTACATTACTGTGGAAGTGCCTAACCATACAGTGTGGGTGTTTTAAATGTGTTTACATACCTGATGTCAGGAGAGGGCCATTTTAAAGGAGTAGAGAGAAGAGGCATCAGGGAAATATGTAAGAGAGAGAGAGAAAAGGATAAAAACATTAATGGAGTATCGTCTCGGCATAAGATACAAAATAAAATCCATTCTGAGCAAAAATTACTGAAACTGGCAAAACAAAACAACAACAAACAAAAAAAAGGAAATGCTCAATTTACACCACATAATAACCACATATGTCAAACTAATTCAACAACATTCCACAGGGGGTTGTCTGCATGAAACGAAAAACACCCACAGGCTGAAATGATGAAATTTGTCAGGCAGTTTCCGCTTATGCCCGCAATCTAATTTTCTTCTCTTTGCGCTCACTCTCAGGGCCCGTTAGCGGTGACAGCGCCCACATCCTGTGCCCATGTTGTGCCAGTGAATCAGGCTGGCACTGGGCTGACTGGCGCTCTGCAGTGCTGTGAAAGTGCAGCGGCACAGTAGCAGGCTCAGGTTAGAAAGATGTGATTCATTAATCAACACTTCCCGCAGGGAATAACGCAGCCTGCTGGCACAGCCTTTATTTCCATTCTCCTTCACTCCCCTCTGACTAGCCACTGGACAAACAGCACAATAGCATGCTGTACACATACACCGGACGTACAAACACACCGGTAAGCATCCCACTCGTAATTAAACAGCTTAAACACACACACACACACACACACACACACACACACACACACACACACACACACACACACACACACACACACACACACACACACACACACACACACACACACACACACACACACACCAGTATAAATATTCATACTTGTTTTGCCGTAGCTTTGTCTCCTGAGGCTTATCTGTGATAGAATGGCTCGGTTTGGGGACTGACAAGGCAAGGAGGATAATTAGTTGAAGGCAAAGTGGGAATTTTTATCTGAAAGCTCCAGATTTTTCTTGCTGTCTTGGTCTCTTTGGTCAACCGTTTACATTCACCTCCCATATTAATTTATGTAGCAACAGTAGTTGTATTCATCACTGCCACCCATAATAGGGCCTGAAGTGGCCAGGAAGTGCTGCGTGCAGTGTTTTGTGTGACATTACACAGGTAACCCTGATTTGTTCTCTAAAGGTGAGCGGACCATTAGGGGATATACCGTTTTTTTTCCCCGTGATGTTTTTTGCTTGATAAGGCTCGAAGACCCACACAAAAAAAATGTTCCTTTATCAAATCCTCATTCAGGTATTCATAAATGAAAACTATTTGTCATCTTCACTTTATTTTGGTGAACTGGTTCCTTTGAGAAAACTGTAAATTGACTGCCATGCAAGCAAAACCACTCTGTTGATGAAGTGCTTCCTATCAATACACAGAGGATGAGTGTCTGGCTCTAAAAACTCACACATACCGTTAAATGCCCTAAGGTTCCCGGGCTCTTGTTAAGTGCCGGTTTAGCATCATGAGTAACCGTGCAGTCTGCCCCACGGAGCCCTCAGATAGACATTTTAAAAAGACAAGCGTAGCTAGGATTAGAGATAAAAAGCCATAACTTTGCAGCCAAAACACAGCTTGACGCAGTTTGTTTTTTCTCAAATCGACCTGTATAGTAAACAGCCTTAATGGATAAGCCTTTAGAAAGGGATGAAGCTGAAAAATAGCAATAGTTCCCTCTGTAGGTTGAAGATGAGTCACTGGGGACACACAACTTCTGAGGTTTCTGAGATTTAGGTAGAAAAACAGAACATAAGAGCAACTGACTCACAATGTTCACTTACTGTTTCTGAGAGTGTGAAGACACAGGAGCTGACTGCAAGTGTGTTTGGCATGGTGTTTAAAGGACAGAGAAGCTGAACAGAGGTGAAATGTAAATAATGGTTACCCTCTGTCCAAATAGCCTTTTGTCTCCGGCTGACAGGAAGTAGTAACTCTTCCCTGTTTGTATCTCGGTTCGTGTGCTGAATGTAATTTGCGGTTCTGCTGGTTTACATTTAGGTCTCATCAGGCTGAAGAAAGAGTCTTGTTTCTCCTGTACCACTGACTTTAATGTTTGAATAAGTATCCCAATATCTAATACCAGTGTTCGTAACAAACAGTACAGAAAGGTCGCAAAGTGTGCAGTTAAATTCTGTTAATAGTCTTTTGTAAATAGCTCTGCAAATTATCCTTTATTTACTCTAAAGTAAGGAACTGAACCATAAAACATAATAGTTTTGATTCCCATTTCTAGAACTTTTTGAAAAAAAGTACAAACAACATCCAGTAACCGACTATGAACCATTTGTCCCTGCCTGAATGTACCGGCAATTACACAGAGGTGGAGAACTGAGGCTCACTGGGGTATTATCGACTGTCCATGTGGCTGTGACCAAATAAAAGGGGCAGACTAATTTTGCTAAAACAACACATCAATTGCCTGTCCTGTTGGGCACCAAAGGGTGTGACTAGATGTCAACTGATTAGTAAGACCCACCACTTACTTCAGATTAGATCTGCTTTAAAGGGAAAAGAAAATCCATATTGAGCCCCCAAAGGATGCAGAGCAATTGCAACTCCTAAGTGCAAAGCAACTGGACACACCAAGGAAACATCCCTCCACCCCTCCCTGCGTGCCCTCCATCTATCATGACAGTACTACGGTGGGTCAAGACCCTTTTCACAGTAGGAGAAGGTCTGTTCTGCTGGGAGCTACTTATTTCATTATCAAGATTTAAAATTCACATTGTCAAACATATGGCCACCCTGAGAGTACTCTCCATTTTACAAATTAGCATTTAAATTCTGCAAACAAGATAGGAGGTGGACAGGGGAGAGATGCCGGGAGAAGGGGAGTAGGGAAACATAATAGTGCATGAAGAAAATATGGAAATTTTGATTAAGGTTCAACAGACGGGCGTCATTTAGATGAGCCGCAGCTGACATTACAGTGCCATTGGAAATGAGTACTGAGACTGGTACTTCTAGAATATGGCTGCACTATGTAGACGCTGAGAAAACGAGGATTGTGGTGTGTGTGTGTGTGTGTGTGTGTGTGTGTGTGTGTGCGTGCGTGCGTGCGTGCGTGCGTGCGTGCGTGCGTGCGTGCGTGCGTGCGTGTGTGTGTGTGTGTGTTTGTCATACGAGTGCTAGCATGCATGAAAAAGCGCCCATGTGTTCACATGCTCCTGTACTTCAAATACTTCAGGGAGCAACGGAGGGGGCTTAAGCGCTTGCTGTTTTTGTCTGCAAACTGCCTTCAGACACTTGACTGCGGCTCAAACTAATTACCTGTGGAATTCACACCATTGTTTCACAGCAACTAATGACTGCTCTTAATATGCCTGTAATTACCTGTCAATAGGATATAATTGACAGTAGGAGCAGCAGGCCTGAGCCTAAGGAGGAAAGGGGCAATGCAGAAAAATGAGTGGCCACAACATCAAGGGTTTTACCACTGCAGACATAGAAAATATTGATGGCATAACAATTTCGGCAGTGTGGTTTTCTTTTCACTTTTTGTTGCTGTTCTTTCATCCGCTTTGTTATTGTTATTGTCTTTGCCAATTCTTGACCATTAGTGGACTCATTTGCAGCAATTTGACTCTCCCAGTTCTACGTCTATCTTGCATCATCCTTTCTCATCTCCTTTAACAACACAGGAGGCTCCCACTATCACAATGTTATCTTCCTATTATACACAGTACGTAACTCTGTTTCATGGTGCAGTCTTATTCTGTCATTTCTATCCCTTTACCTATTGTCTAAATCTTTTTCACTTTTCTTTCTCTTCACACTTCATCTCACTGCCATTGTTGATCTCTTCCTCAGCCCCCCCCCCTCTCCCACTTGTCTTTCTGTCTCTCCAGCCGTTGACAGCTCCCACAGCTTCTCTTTGCAATGCAGCAAGCACTCTCCTTCTCGCACTCCTTGCTTTTTTTTTACCCCCCTCTCTCTCACAATCTGTTAGCCGCACACTCTCGCCACCTCACCCCATTATTTATTGATCAGGGAGCGGGGGGCCGGAGGAGGGGCTGCGTATGGGGTCTGAGAAGAGGCAGAGCAGTATTTCCATAAAGGATATTTAAGGCCACTGCCTTTCGCTTCCCTATCCACCATCCCTGGAAGACATACGGTCGGGTCAGAGGACATGATGAAAGGACAACCCAGGCTTCATGAAATATGGGCAGCTTATGAGGATGGCAATAAGGGGACAGGAGGGTGATGGGGCTCAACAGTGGATTTTAAGGCCGGGATTTGGTAGTTATGGAGTAAATTCAACAGTAAGAAAGACATACAAATTGTAGATTCATTGACATCGAAGAAATACAATGCATTCTGTCACTCTGCCTTTCATTCACTCACTCTCTCCTGCAGTCAGGCTGGTTTATGGGACACTTAACTCAACCCCCCCCCCCACCCTCCCACACGCACACGCACACACACACACACACACACACACACACACACACACACACACACACACACACACACACCCTCCACTCCTTTGAATAAAAGGACAAATGGTGCACCTGGCAGCCTGGCCACAGAGCGCTAAAATTGAAGCGACATTGTGTGTCATTAAATTCCTCCACACCACCCCAGACTCTGCTGATTCAAAGGCACCGCCAGTAATAGGAATGATGTGTGTGAGTGTGTTCTGAGAGCCCTGTAAAAGGTCAGAGATGGTACTGGAGTCCCCTGTCAGCGTTTATGGTGAGTGGTGTGGCAAAGGATAGAAAAGGTTGGTAGTATCTTTTCATTTGGGTTTCCCTGAGAAATAGCTGGAGGAAATAAGGCTGCATTTCACGGCTGTCTTCACAGCACTCCACGCAGGAAAAGGACACGGTGAGAAAGATAGAAGAGGGGAGGCAAAGGGATGCGGAAGAGACTGTCGCTGACCAATGGAATGGACCCAAGGTGAGCACTGTTTGGTGTCGGGGCGTGCATGTCTGTGTGTCTTGCCAAGGCCAAAGCACGAGCTCAGCAGCCGACACTGCAACATGACACAGATGCCAGGGAGCACTCAGATATGCTGAACGGGGGAATACAGAGGTTCTGGATCATGAACAGAGGGCAAGTAAGGTTGACTAGTACACAGGAGCACTACTGAGCTGAGGTTTCAGTCAGCCAGGAAAACACAGCAATCAAGCAGTGTGTGTGGAGAGGACAGGGACTAAACACACAAATTAATAAGGTGATGAGCTGAGATGTGTTATCAAAACTGCATGTAGGGAACATAATACAGAGATAGTTGCTGGGCAGTCAGGAATCACTGTACTTGGGGAGAATAAGAGCGCGAAACTACCGCAAGGGTAGTTTCGCGGGACTGAGACGGGAAGACATGAACGGCCCAGGCAGCAACACACTTACTCACTCTCCCCATTGGCTTCTGTTAGGTCATCCTCTCTAGTTATGGTATAAATGATCTATTGGCCATCATTTAGCAGGGCTGCATGTTAATCATTCATCACAGTAACCATTCAGTACGTAGGAGGTTGTTAGATGGCAAGCCAACCTATGTGAGACAGAGAGCAGAGGGCTCCCTGTGGGACTCACTGGAATGGAGAATAGCAATGGATCATCCCATGAACATTAATCATGCTAGCCTAGTTCCTAATACAAAGTGCAAATATGGAGGGGAGGTTAAGGTGGAGGGTGATCATATGTATGTATGTGTGTGTGTGTGTGTGTGTGTGTGTGTGTGTGTGTGTGTGTGTGTGTGTGTGTGTGTGTGTGTGTGATTGTATAAAACAAAAAAGAGAGAGCATATAAAGAAGGAAGGGAAGCTTATGCTAATTACAAACACCAGTGACCCCAAAGCTAACATGATGCCCAGGTTAATAACAAGCAATAATAAATAGACAGCAGATACAACATGTTGCAACACAGACTACTTTCTACAGAACATACATCCCACAACATTACGATGAATATATTTATCACTGTGCGCCACCACTGGCAAACTAGTGCATGTCACTACTAATAAGCAGGGTATTTAGTGCATTATCTTATGCTTACACATTATGAAGA